>NC_084473.1:19241911-19557352 GCF_027409185.1 Cynocephalus volans
AAACATGCTTTGGTTGTATATATAATGTAAATATATTCATATATATGTGTATAATGAGACATAATGTAAAATGTAGGTTCACATCCAAAAAAACAGAAGCTATTGCTCCAGGTTTCTCTTGGCTTTAAAACAAGCTATATAAATGTTATGAATAATTTATAAAATACATTCTAAAATAACTTCAATATTTATGTCAAATTCACTCATGTCAATATAGCACTGCCAAAGATAATAACCATCAAAAATAGTACACAACAGGTGTGGCAAACTGGAACATTCTATTTTAAGGCTGAGATCCTGACATTCCACTAGACCAGCAGAACTAGGTCCTATTTTCTTCTCTTTTACTGTCTGGTACAATGGCTTTAGGAAATTCCCCCTCTCTTTTCTGACCTCGGATTTCTTATCTATAAAATGAGAGACTTATGTTCATTTGCTTCTGAGAAGTCCTCCATGTAAATTGTGCCGAGTCTTCAAGAAGCTACATGAAATAATTAGGAACTTCAAAATCAAATCCGCCTGACTTCAAATCCCACCTCTGTCACTTACCAGTGAGTAGCACTGCTGGTTTCCTTGATCAGAAATTGGGAATTATGATGTGTTCCCCTCAGGGCAATGGTCAGGATTAGAGATATTCTCGTGAAGCTCCTGGCATAGGACAGGAACTTCACAAAAGATGGCTTTTATCACGTCCTACTCTGCCTCTCTGTGTCTTTACGACATCTGTGTGCCTGTACCCACTGGCCAGCACTGCTATTTCTGCTGTCCTTCTAGCCTCACCCTGAAGAGTCCATTTCCCTTTCCCTGGTTGGCACTTCTCACAAATGCCCATCAGCAGGATTTCCAGTTGCCATGAATATGGTCTCTTCCCCATCTCAGATCACATACTCCTGGATCGCAGGCCTTGACAGCTTACAGCTCAGCCCTCCTTTCTTTGCCCATCCCATTACCTATTTTCTTCTCATGCCAATCCTATTTCATAGGTTCTCTAACCCTACAAGTGCTTGGTCAAAGTCTGAACTCTAGGTCAGCCCTAAATCCATCAGAGAAAGTCACCCCTTGCCCCATCAGCTAAGTGCCACCTCAGTGACTTCCCTTATGCATCAGAATGAAGAATAGAATGTGCCCTATGTGTCCCCTAAAAATTGATATAAATGTTAAGAACAGAAGTATCAAATGCACATGAAGTCAACTACATAAATTGTGAAATACAGCCCGGGGCTTTATGTTTTGTCTGCGACGGTATAAAAATCACATAATATTCATCAAAATAGAAAAGAAAAATGCTAAACAATTTTTTCAGGCCAGTTAATGGTGAAGGACATGGTTGTCACATGTGCATAATCAGGCCCACACAAACACTGTAATCTTCTCTGTTTTGTATTTCTCTCACAACCACATCCCTGACCCCACTGGCCTATGACATTCATCTCAAGGCGAGAACGCCATGAGATGAGAAGGGGCCTGGTAAACTTGGATCCTGCTGTCCCTAGGCTGACCCTGGCTCCTGGGCCACCCTAGTTTTCTCCAGGTTACCTAAGTTCTCCCAGAGCCCTCTAAGCCAGCTCCTCCCAGTGCAGTGGCTGACAAGACCAAAGCTCTCATGGGAACAAAGCCACACACACTGTCATTCAGAGCTTGGGCTCCCCCCTCGGCACCAACTCCTCAGCTGCATGCCATGCTCAGCTGACCTGATTCCACATGGAGCCAGGGCCAGCTGGCTTTCCAAAGGCTCACTGTGGTCTTCCGTCCTGCAGCATATAAGAACCTGTAGCCAGAACTTGGGGAAAGGGCAGATCCCATTAATGCAGTCTCTTACCCAGCAGAGAGTCGTGGACTTGCTTCTGTGTGCCATGGCCCCCACACACTCCTCTCCCTAGGGCCATAACTTCTCCTGGCTCCAACCCCATCACGGCACTGTGTTCTCCTTAAAGAGCAAGAGACCCAGACTGCAGGGAAGTCCACCGCTGGGCATGGCACGGGTCCTTGTCTGTCCTACAGGGGGCATCAGGAGAAGGAGGGAGGAAGACAGGAGGTAGAGGAGAAAGCAGTGGGGATAAAGCTGCAAAGAGAGAATGTTTGGCCCCCCAGGTCATTACTTACTTGTAGAAAAGTACCTCAAATAGCAAGATGATTTGAAGATGCACATGGGTAAAAGAAGGGGAGACTTCCTCCAGCCTCAGCTTTTGGAGGTGCTGATGGAGCAGACAGAGAATCCTGACCTGGGTTTTCTTCAGCTGAGCAGAGCAACCCGCCTCCTCCAGGAATTGGACCAACCAGTCAGGCAGGCACCATTTGCCCAAAGTGCCTCCCTCACCCCACCCCCAGCCCACCTCATCTGGCCTGCCCATCTCTGGGCTGAAACTCCATCTCACTGAAGCTATGTTGGATGGTGAAGCAGATGGCTTTGTTGCATTAGCTGTGGTCCCTCAGCGAGGGCCCAAGGAGGTCACAGCCCAGGGCACTGCTACTGGGAGAACAAATCCAGAAGCTGCAGGTGGGAGCAGTGTCCAGACATGGGGCCTGAGCTGAGAGGTGGGGAGTAGTGGGGAGGGGTGGACTGCTGAAGGCAGCACTGGATACTGAGCACAAACTAGTTCTCCCTGGAAATCGTGACTTTCTGCAGGGCTGAATCAGAGAACCTTCTCCAGTGGGGATAACAAGGAGGGAGAGACCTAGGACCAAGCAAAGAAATAAAGGAAGTATCTGCAGCTGCTGTGCTCTAGGCAGGACACGAAGTCTCAGGAGGAAGCTCAGAGGCAAAGGGGTGTGACCAGCGCTCGGGTCACCTGCACACGTCCCAGCCAAGTGGTCAGCCAGCCTCTGAAGGCCCAGCTCCCCAGCCATGTTGGACAGCTCTGAATGAAGAAGTCAGTCCTTACAGTGAGCTAAAGTTGGCTGCACAGAAATATCCACTGACTGATCCTAGTTCTACCCACTGGAGCCACACAGAGGAGGTCACAAGGGGGCCTCTTGGCAACTAAATACATTCTTTCTGCCACCCCAGGTTTCCCATGCTGCATCTACATTGTCTGCCAGGGTTTCAGGAGAGTTCATGATCCTACTGGCCTTTTCTGAAGAGTCCTAGATGGGCACAGTCCCTACCACTGGCCCCCATCCTCTTCCAGGTGCAAGGCTTGCAACCGGCCTCTCCTCTTCCCACCAGAACAAAGTGCTTGGTCCACTGAATCTGGCTGGGGAGAGGAGTGGGTGAACATTCTGGTGATTTTTTTTCCCAAAAAGAAAATTAATACTTGGGATTTATTAAATAAATGTACACTTACTCTCAAACTCACCACCATTGCAAAGGGTTAGAAGAGATCAAACAAGTTAGCTTCACTGCCTGTCATTAGAAAAGGCACAGCAGGAGAGAGGGAAAAAAAATAATAATGTTCAAACAAATGTGTGTAAAAGCCAAACAAATGTTTTGGGCTGTTTCATTCTCACTCACACCCAAGCACTCCGGCTGATGGATGGAGGTTACAGGAACTCCCCCGGCTGGGGTCAGTATTTATTCAAACAGCCACTGCCGCCAAAGCTGTCTCCTTACAGTGAAAAAGATAAATGACCCTCTGTCCCTACCCACAGATGACCTCACCCAGGTACCACTAAGGCAGGCAGGAGGTGCAGGCTGTGCATCTAGGAAAGCACCACAGCAAGGAATCTTCCTCTGGGTTCGTGTCCCTGGGGTATGTGGCTGAGGGGGAAGGAGCCATATCTGTGTTCTGGTGGCCTAGGCTAGTGGACGCACAACATGGTAGAAAAGAAGGGCAGGAGCTGCTGATGGGTCTGAACATTGCTCACTTCCCTGATGCAGATTCTGGAGGAAGCTGTCAGCTACCAGCCTGCTAGTGTGCAGGACCTAGTAGGATAGATAGGTCCCCAGTAAGCATAATTCTGATCAAAACAATGGGACTTGACATTCACTCCACCTGGGCACTGTATTAAGACTGCTCCTCTACTCACCTGAAAGGGACCCACAATTGCAAGTACACAAGAGCAGCTGCTGGAGCCAGAACTACCACTCCCAGGCCTTTCCCTGGGTGGGGGTGACCACCTGATTCTTACATGGGGAATCCATGAGGCAGACAGCTGAAGCGACACTTTCTCCGCAAACGCAGAGACAAGAAGTGGGAAACAGAGCTGATGGCTGACCTGAGAACAGCCTGATTCCCAGGCCCATGTCTGGGATTTTCTCTTTCCAAATGTCAAGGAAATAAAAATAGGTAGGCAGGAAGGCCAAACTATGTTTGCAAAAACCAAGTCTGGTTTTGAAACGCCTGCTCCCATCATTTCAAGGCTAAGAATAATGGAAGAAGTCGGGAATTCTGGCATGGTCCCAGGGTGTGAGTGCACTTGGATCTGAACGCATATGGACGTCCCTGCCCACACCAAACCCTCTGGAGCTAGTCAAAAGTGTCAGAGCCTTTAGAGAAATGAATGAGCAGCTGATTAAGAAACATGGCTGCTGACAAGAAGGAATTGCTCCACAAAACATTTCAAGGTGTCAGGGATGGAAGCACACCTCATGGCACTCAGTGGAGAGGGCAGAGCCACCCACACACAGCTAAGCTCCAACAGCCACCCAGGCACAGGGCAGGCAGCTCCCATCCAGCTGGGCCTCGGCACAGAATCACTGGGCAATTCAACAAAGAGCAAGCTAAAACAAATTGTATTCAGCTTACAGTTTCAACTAACTAACTTAGACATCTGTGCTTTCCTCTGACACCCTGTTACGGGCTGAATTGTGTCCCCCAAAATTCATATTTTGTTCCAACCCCCCAGTACCTCAGAATGGGTCTATAGTTGGAGACAGAGGTAATTAAATTAAAATGTGGTCATGTGGTGGGCACTAATCCAATATGACTGGTGTCCTTATTAATAAGAGAAGATTAAGACACACAAGCAGAAGAAAAAACAGGTGAGTACACAGGCAGAAGACAATCATGCACAAGCCAAGGAGAGAGACCTTAAAAGAAACCAACCAGCCATGACCTTGATCTCGGACTTCTAGACTCCGGAATCACGAGACAATAACTTTCTGTTGTTTAAGCCACCCAGCCTGTGGTACTTTTTCATGGCAGCCCTAGCAGACTTGTGTTGTGTGTTCAATAAAAAAGGACTGATGCTTCCATTTGTAGTAAGACAGCAGAGGGAATGTGAGAGCTGTCTTCACAGACCTGAAGCACAACCTCACGGAAGGGGAGGCCAGCTCGTTCCCTGGAGCTCAAGACACTGCGTGAGATGCCAGGCATTAGGATAAGCTCTTTACTCTCATTATTTCCTGTCATCCCTACAGCAACTCTGGGAAGTAGCCACCATAATCCCTAGTTTGTATAAGAAGAAAATGGGACTTGGAGGTGGTAGGCATCTTGACAAGGATGAACATCTAATAAATGGCAGAAGTGAGTTTAAAATCCAGGTCTGTCTGACTCCAAAGCTTTTGTTTCTCTCTCCAACTAGAACCGATGGTATAAGTTCAAGGAAGCAAGTCTGTCCTTTAATAGTCAAGGTTTCTAAATCAAAAATGGATGTTATGCATGGCAGAAAGTTCCATAACTAGGGGAAGCCAGGCAGGGGCTGGAAAATGAGGAATTTGGTGGGCTATGATTTGCAATCACATATCTGCTCCAGCACAATGTGATTAGGACACACTCTGTCCTGCCCCCACCACATATGCACACCTGGGAGGGGATGATACAAATTGCTGAGGGGTGTGATTTAAAAGTGTACCCCCAAGTGATTCTAGTCCAGATTCCAGGAGGTGTCCCTGTTGAGAATCCTCATAGAAGGGCGTTGGGTTGGGAGGCCCCCAAAGATCTCTCCAGCACTTGAACATCTATGGAGCCTCGACAGAGCATACAGTGCTCCAGCACGATGCCTCCAGAACGTTCCCCAGAGCCGAGCTCAGGGTATCCCCACTGGATCTTCAATGAGCTCATTGCACAAACACAGCGATCTGGCTAAAGAGAGCTGCAGAGAGTACCCAGGAATGGCCTTGGCAGGTCAAGACCAAGCCCCTCGGTCTGGACTAAAAGTTTGCTATGTTTACTCTCACTTGCTCAGATCCAGGCAGGAAAGTGGAAAGAGGCTGGACTGGCAGGTCACAACTTCACCCCCTCCCCCCATCTGTCCCAACTGACATGTGACAAGCAGTTCTGCCATTATGACCCTGCCAAGGAGCCAGGCTGATGGCTCAGGGTCCTATAGCTCTCCAATACTGGCTGGAGTCACTCAGACCCCCACATGTGCCCAGCCCTGTCCTGAGGCAAAGGCAGGCAGGAAGAAAGGGCTTCTGGACAGCACTGTGCAGGCCCAGTCCTCAGTGAGCTGGGTCACTCGTCGCCTCAGTGAGCTGGGTCACTCGTCGCCTTCTGGCCTGGGCCCCAGTGCTGTTAACTGCACTTAGCCCTTGACCCCAAACCCCTTTGTTATTTCTAGTTTCCTCCAAGTGTGGGCCCTTCATCCTCTCCAGCCCTCTGTAAAGCTTTCTCCAGGGGAAAGAGACCCGGGTCTGGACAGCATCCCTTAGTCAGAGGAAATTCACTAGAGGTCTCAGCTGTGACTGTGCAGGGAAGCATTTTGTGACCCTGCCAAGGCTGGTTAGAGGTTATTCTGCTGTGTATGGCATTGTTTAAAATCATCTGTTAACTTGCCTTCTGCTCTTCTAGAATAGGGTAGGAACTGTATCTGTCTTCACCATTATTTCCCAGCGCCTGGCATGGGATAGAAACTCAAACCATATTTGTTGAGTACGTGGATGAAGGCAGAAAAGAAAATTTTAAGGAACACTAAAGGTCTCTCCATCTAAGCCAAAATCATATCCTCATTAAGTCCCACCCTGGGGCACTCATTCCAGAGGCCTCTGGGAGAGCTCCAGGAGATCCTGATGTCTGTGAGGAGCTGGGAGGGATTTATCCACAAATCCAAATGATGCTCTGGCACGTTAGTGTGGAAGGTTGAAATGACCCTGATTCGGTTCTCACCCTTCACCAGCAGGCCCGGAGAGCTTCAGTCTTCTCACGCCCCCTTCTTCCTCCAATTAAACCCTCCAGGATGCAGCTCTGGCAGGTTCTCCAAACCTCGCATATGACCATGTCACGACCCCACTCAAAAGCTGTGGTGTCTTCCAGTCCCAGTGGTTTAACTGGGCTTTCAAGACTCTTCTTCATCTCTCCCAAACCTGTTTCTCCAGCCTTTCCCCTACTCCTCCCCCTCCTACTCCTACTACCTGGACCTGGTTGCAGCCATTGAGTTTCTGCCCATTCTACAAGGTTCAGCAGCAACCTCTCTTCACCCCCATCATCCTGGAAGCTTTGCCAACACCTAACACCTTCCCTCCTCCACCACCCCCACTCTGCAGGGGATGTAATTCCTTTTGGCAGCAACTGAGCTGTGCTTTACTCACTCACACAGCCAGTCATTGGTCATTATGCCCGTGAGGACATCAGCTCACGTTCCGATTGAAACTACAGATAACTAGAGGGCAAAGTCTAACTCCTGTCCTGCTGGACACCTCTGCCACAGTGTCTACAGAACATGATGCCCAGCACCCAGAAGGTGCACCAGGGTGAGGCTTTGATGCCGGGATTATCAGAGGCCCTAGGATATCCTTCATTAGTGAGCAAGGCCCTCAGTCTATACCCTCTTGGATAGAAACATCCCCCCCACCCCTTCCCACCCCTACATCCACCAGAATAATTCTGCTATGCTGTGGTCATCTTGGCTGAGGAAGTCCCCGGAGAGTATATTACTACCACAGAAGCCCCACTGCATCCCCAGGACCAGTGACAGCCTTGGATACGCAGCACAAAGACTGGCTACATAATTTGGGGTCCCCATGCAAAATGAGAATTCCGGCCCATTATTCAAAAAGCAGGAAAAAAAATGCGGTTAAAAGTACTAAAATATAAAGCTTTTTACTTTCTTCTGCAGTCTCTCTCAATCTGTTATGGTGTTCATTTGTTTGTTTTAATAAAATATATGTTTCAGAAGAGTTTTAGAGTTACAGAAAAATCTGTGGAGATAATACAGAGTTCCCATATACCCCTCACCCAGTTTCCCCTGTTATTAACATCTGATGTTAATATGGCACATTTGTTACAATTAACAAACCAATAATATATTACTTTTTTTTCATTTTTATTTTTTCTCACTGTACATGTTTATGGTTTACAATTTATTGTTTCAATACATACATATATTGTATAATGATCTAGTCTGGATAGTTAGCATATCTATCACTTAAACATTTATCATTTCTTTGTGGTTATAACATTCAAGATCCTCTTTTCTGGCTCTTTTGAAATATAAAATACAATATTATTAGCGATTGTCACCCTAGGGCAGCAGAACTTAATCTTCCTATGTAACTTTGTACCAATCTGCCAACCTTTCTCCACCCCACCTCCACCTCCCTTTTCCCTGCCTCTGGAAATCACTGTTCTACTCACTATTTCTCTCTTTTTTACTCTCTTTTTAATTTTTTCTGTCTTAATTGACCCATGATAATTATATATATTGATGAAGTACAATATGATATTTGGGTACACTCATACGGTGTACAATGATCCTATCAGGGCACTAGTATATGCATGACCTCAAACATTTGTCATCTCTGTGCTGAGAACATTCAACATCATCTTGACTAGCTATTCAAAGACACACAGTACTTTGTTGTTGACTGTAGTCTCCCTATAGTGCAAGAGCATGCTAAATCCCACTCTTCCTATCTCTTTTACAGTTTGTAGCCACTGACCACCCTCTCACCATCTCCTCCCACTTCCCTCCACCAGTTTCTAGTAACCACTACTCTACCTACTCTCTACTTCTATGAAATCAACTTTCTTAGCTTCCACATATGAGTGGGAACACGTGGTATTTCTCTCTCTGTTCCTGGATTATTTCACTTAATACAATTTTCTCAAAGTTCATCCATGTTGCAGCAAAGAGCAGAATTTCCTTCTTTCTATGGCTGAGTAGTATTCCATTGTGTACATACCACATTTTCTTTATCCAATCATCCATGGAAGGAATTTAGTTTGGTTCCAGCTCTTGGCTATTGTGAATAGAGCTGCAAAGAACGTGGGAGTGCAGGTGCCCCTTCAAATTGTTCATTTTTGTTCCTTTGAATATATCCCCAGTAGTGGGATTGCTAGATCGTATGGTAGTTGTATCTGCAGTTTTTTGAGAAACCTCTGTACTATTTTGCATAGTGGCTGTACTAATTTACAGTCCCATTTCTGAAAGATAGCTTTTCTGGGTATAATATTCTTGCTGGCAGTTCTTTTCTTTCAGTACTTTAAATCCATCACCCCATTCTCTCCTGGCCTTTAGAGTTTCTGCTGAGAAGTCTGCTGTTAGTCTAATGAGGATTCCCTTAAGGTAAGGATTGAGTTGTGTCCCCCAAGTTTTACATATTAGAAGCTTGATCCCCTCTGTGACTGTTAGGAGGGTGGGAAATCCTATTATGGTTGTTGAAAGGTGGGGCCTTGAAGAGGTGATTGGATTGTGAGGATTATGCATACTAAATAGGTTGATCCATTCACTGAGTAATAAATTGATAGATGAATGGTGGTCATGGTTGTGGTTTTGATGGCTTTAAAAGGAGCCAACTGAGAAGGCTATCTCTCTCTCTACTCTGCCATTTCTGCCATGTGAGACCCTTGGGTCACTGTCACCACCAATGAGGCCTTCACCAGATGTGTTCCCTGGACTATGGACTTCCAAGTCTCTGAAATCATAAGCAATAAATTTTGTTTAATTACAAATTACTGGGTTCCAGGTATTTTGTTGTAAGCAACAGAAATGGACAAATACACTTTATAAGTGACTTGACATTTTTCTCTTTTTGTTTTTACATTTCTTTCTCTGTCATTAACTTTGGATAGTTTGACTACACTGTGTCTTACAGATGACCTATTTGGGTTGAATCTATTTGGGGACCTTAGAGCTTCCTAGATTTGGATGTTCAGATCTTTCCCAAGACTAGGGAAGTTTTCAGCTATTATTTCTTTAAATAAGTTTTCAATGTCTTTTTGGTTTTCTTTTCCTTCTGGAATGCCCATAATTCGAATATTTGTTTGCTTAATAGTATCCCATAGATCTTGTAAGCTCATTCATTCTTTTTTCTTTCTTTCTTTTTTTTAACTTCTTGTGTTATTTCAAAACTGCTGTCTTCAAGATCAGAAATGCTTTCTTCTGTTTGATGTAGTCTGTTGCTGAAACCCTCCGATGTATTTTTTATTTTGTTCAATGAATTCTTTAATTCCAAGATTTCTGCTTGGATTTTTTAAATGATATCTATTTTTTTGTTAGATTTCTCATTCAGATCATGTATTTGTGTGTGTGTGTGTGTGTGTGGAACTGTTTGTTTTCTCTTGTATCTCAGTGAGTTTCTGTAAGATCATTGATTTGAATTCCTTTTCCAACAAGTCACAATTTCCTGATCTTTGGGATGAGTTACTGTAGCATTATTTTGTTTTCTTGGTGGTGTCATGTTACCTTGTTTTTTCAAGTTTCTTGTTTCCCTGTGTTGATATCTGTGCATCTGGTGGAACGGTCACAATTTTGAGTTTTGTAGAGTGCCTTGCATGGGAAAAGACTTTCACCTGTAAATGCATGCTAGGGTATCGACTGGGTAGAGTGCAATGGCTTTGTTCCAGAGGTTTGCATACTGTATTCTGTGCAGTTTCTTCAGCTGTAATCCACTTTTGCTATATCTGTTAGTGACTCATCAACCTATGCTTTGGAAGTCTGTGGCAATGGTAGGACAGCTTTGGTGTGGGAGGTTTTTTTGGTTGGTTCACAGGCTGGGGGTGTGAACGTGCACCCTGTGGGTCAGTTGTCTCAGGAGGTAGCTCACTGGGGATGGAGTTGTTGGATTGATTGTTAGGCTGGAGGCGTTGGCATATGGTGTGTCAGAGTCTCCAGGACTGGTTTGCCAGTGGCAGGGTCACTGTTCTCCTTCTCTGACCAGGGGTGGTCCTACCAAGTGCATGTCAGCCAGACTGTTTCTCACTTGGATGCATGTGCATGTGATGGCTCAAAGACTCAATGGTGGATCTTCCAGGGGCATGACAGCTGAGCTGTTTCTCTGAGCCAGGGGCATGGATGCACCTTGGCTAGGCTAGCTGAGTGCATGTCTGCCAGTGGCCCTTCTGCTGTGCCAGTTTGGGGGCTTAATGCAAGGTCATGCTTTCCTCTGTGGTTCAAGTTCTTGACTACTAAGGGCAGAGAGACTGAGAAGTTTCTCAGAAAGTGAGTAAGGCCACTAGGCAGGGCTGCAGTGAGGGGGCCCATTTAGCCAATTCCTGGGTGGTGGGTGGAGCCACTAGGCAGGCCTGCAGTAAAGTGACCCATCCAGCTGTTTCTGGGCAGTGAGCAGGACCATTAGGCAAGCCTGCAGTGAAGTGACCCATCTGGCTGCTCCTGGGCTGTTGGCAAGTCCAGTAGGCAAGACTGATGAGGATGGAACAACCTGGCTGCTTCTCCAGGAGTTGTGGATATACTTTATTTCCACTGGCCTGAGGGCATGTTAGTTAGGGTAGAGACCTGTGAGCTGTTTTTTGGGTTGGAGACTCAGGTACATAAAACTCAGTCAGCTAGCAGGGCCGGGGGTAGGGAGAGGAAAGGGGTGTGGTCCACCTGCAGAGGGTCTGCCAGTCTTATCTCTGGCTGTGGTTGTGGGGGGTGCATCAGTTCAGCAGGACTAACGATAGCTTCCCAGACTGAAGAACTAGAGTCACAGCCACTATGAGCCCAGGCTTCAAGCCACTGAGATCAGGACATTATAGCCTCTCATGTGAGTGTGCTGGGATGTGGGCAGAGCTTTAAGGCTGGGGAATTACCATGGCTACTGGCCCCAGGGCAGGGCATACACCTGCAATGGCTCTGGTTTCAGGATGGTGTTATCCTGTGTTGGCTTGGGTCACAAGGGTGGGGGTTGGGAAGTGTACAGTTTGTCCTAGTGTTCTAGAGTGATGCAGTGTATATTTTCTAGGGCAGTCCCCACTCTTGGCTTCAGGCTTGTCCTGCCAAAGAATCTGCAGGCCTCTGTGATGAGGATAGGGGTTGGTGTGTATCCCTCTGCCTAACTTTTCACCACAAGGGAAAATTCTTCCTGGGCAGTGTCAGAGACGTGGTGGCTGAGGTTGTGTGCCTTTCCTCTCTATGCCACCATCCTGTACTTTCATGCTCCACAGGGATCTCGCCGGTCTCCTGCTGCACTCCTACACTCTTCCACCAATGCTCCTGACAATATTTAGCTGTCTGTAGTTGTTCTGGTCCTTCTCTGTGGGAGGAATGTGCCCTGAACACCTCTAGTCTGCCATCTTCTGATATATTACTTTTAACTAAAGTTCAAACTTTCTTAAGGTTTTCTTAGTTTTTACCTAAAGACTTTTCTGTTCCAGGAACACATCCAGGATACATTACATTTACTCATAATGTCACATTAGGCTCCTCTTGCTGTGACGGTGTCTCAGACTTCTCTTGGTATTGATGACCTTGACAGTTTTGAGGAATACTGGTGAGGAATTTGCTAAACTGTCTCTCTATTGAGATTTGTTGGGTATTTTTCTCAGGATTAGACTGGGGCTATGAATTACTGGAAGGAAGACCATGGAGATGATGTGCCATTTTCATCACATCATATGAAAGGTGTGTACTATCAATATGACTTACCACTGATGATGACAACCTTGATCACCTGGCTGAGGTCATTCTTCTCAGGTATCTCCACTGTGAAGTTATTCTATTTTCCTCATGTCCATACTTTACACTTTGAAGGAAATTCACTGTGCACAGCCCACACATGATGAATATGTAGTTATGTTCCACTTCCCTAAGGGCAGAGTATCTACATAAATGATTTGGAATTCCTCTGCGCAGGAGAGTTGTCTAATTCTCCCCCATTTATTTTTGTAGTCAATCACTTAATTATATCAATATGGTCTCATGGATACTTATTTTATACTTTGGGTTATAATCCATTACTACTTCATTTATCTTCTTGCTCTATTTAACATCATGCTCCCTCAAGCACAGGAATACGTGCAAGGCAAGTGCAGACCTTCATAGATACCCAGAGGCCCTAACTCATGACTCAGTGTGCACGCAGCTCACCAGCTGCTGGAGACCCCTCCAACCGGCTGCTGGACCCTCCTATCATGCCCCAGTGAGGAGCAAGGAGGTCAAGCCAGACATCTTCCTTTCCCATGAATTCACCACCCCAACCTGAAGGAAACTGGCACACTCCCAAGGGTACTGCAACTTCCACATCAGGACATACCAAGATTAGGGGTAGGCAAGAAGCTTTCCTGAGCCAGGAGTCCAAGCACATGCTATGTTGTCCTATTGGACTTGGCTTACAAGACACAAATGCAAAGATAAAATTATTAAGAATTTCAACCCAGTGAGTGAAGATTATAACTCCCAAGCACAGTGCCCTTCTGTGCATAGAGCCCTGCATGACCAAGCTTGTCCCACGCTGATGAAGCCAGCCCTGCCTGGTACTCACATGCTCTAGAGAGGTCTTTCTTATCTGTTTGCACATTGACCATTCAAAGCCCAACCAGCTTCAGCCAGCTGTGGGCCACATTCTGGTCTGCTTCTATATCAGTGTTACCAGACAGTCCCCTTGACCTCTAAAATTAATTTTATTTGGACATATCTGTTTACAAACACTCTCAAGAGAGAACATATTTAGATGGAACTCAAAGAAATTTTTGTAAACTGAAAAAGATATCAGTCTTAACATGCTTGGTTATGAGTTTTCTAATAGGAGCCAGTAAGGTGGGTGGCTGGAATCCCTGGGATTCTATTCAGGAAAACTGCTTCAATGCACGATTAATGGGAGAACTCACCAGCAGATTTTACAAGAAACCCTTTGTTTTGGTGGTCTCAAAGATACTCTGCTGAGTATATGATGGCTCTCTCTCCCTCTGAACAGATTGAGAGACGGTGCACTCAGATAGGACATCGAGCACTGACACTCAGACAAAGGGATTAAAACCCTGTCTCTCCTAGCTGTGTGGCCTCCATAAGTCATTTTTGTCTCTGAGCCTCTGTTAGTTCCTCACGTGTAAAACAGGTATCCCAACGATCTCCCTCACAGTTGCTGTGAGCACTCACTGGTAATGATGTCTATGAAGGCTTAGCACTGCACCCCACACATGGGAAGTGTTCAGTAAGTGGTGGCTGCATTATTGCCGAGTGCTTGACTCTCTGAGACTTGTTCCTGAATTCCAAGGAAACCAGAGAGAAAAGTGGCTCTTTAAGGCATAGAGGTCAGCTTGAGCAAGGGCTGGATCCCTTGTGCCAGAAAAGATTCCCAGGCGAAAATTGCTTTTGCAACAACTATATTCAACAAAGATTATTTCCAAATATCCACCTCATAAACGAACTGTCCAAGGACACCAAATTGAAGCCACTTAGGTCTATAGCTTTTTCTGCCCAAAGGCCAAGGCTGGATAGATGGATGTTGACCTCCCAGCGGCTCACAGATCACCACCAGGGCAGCATCGGTGCTCAGTGATCTTGGGCTTCGAAAGTAGTCACACAGCACACCTGTGACCCTACAAACAAGAGAGCAGCTCTTGGCGTCACTCCCCTCCCCCGCTGCTTCCTTTTAGCCCCCTGAGGCCTACTGGATTTTTCTGACAATGCTGTAAATAACGCTGTTAGCCAAACTATCCCACTAACTTTGCTCTTCCGCTTCAACAATGCAACCACTTGTTTAATGCCCACTTGGACTTCTCTGATCATCTCTACTCACAGGGCAGCCTCCTTCCAACCCAAATTGTTGTTCTCAAAATGTATTTAAGGGTTCAAGTAGCCATGGCCTGAGCTCATCTCAAGGATGTGTACAGTTAAAATTCCCCTGAAATCTCCATATCAACATTTCTCCTATTTATTGTTAAGTAAAAAATCATCCCAAACTTTGTGGCATAAAATAACAACCATCATCATCACCATCATCATCATGATCATCATCTCTTATGTTTTGAGGGTTGACTGGGCTCGGCTAAGTGGTTTTCTCTGTAGTCAGACAGAGCTGGAAACTAAGGGCTTCCTCACCCATACGTCTGGCGATTGGTGCCATAGCCCAAACACCTACATGTGGCATCTCCACATAGCCTGTACTTCCCCGTAGCAAGTGTTCTAAAGAGGGAAAGCCAGTTCAAAGATGCGCCGACCTTTATGATCTAGCCTTAGACGTTCATAGCATCACTTCACTGCACTCTATGTGTTGAAGCAGTTGCAAAGGTCCGTCCGAGTCCAAGGTGAGTGGACAGAGATTCCTCCTCTTAAAAGTGGACTGTCAAGGTCACATTGCAAAAAGAACACATGAGAGTGGCATCTGTCAAAAATACACTCTGACACAACCACTACACTTGTGCCACAGCAATTCCCCTCCCTTCAACCTCCCCTCTCCCTAGACCCCCAGGTCTCAACCCATATGGCACCAACTTGGCATCCAGAATCTTTTCACCTAAATCAGGTCCAGATGCCACTGAGGCCCCACAGGTGAGGCTCCTTTTCCACAGTGCTCAGTATAAAGACCTGCAAATGAGAGTGGCATGCCCAGCCTACAATGGTGGGACAGACACATGATGACTGCTATATATTCCTGCTTTAAAAGGGGGAAAGAGGAGAAGGCACCCAATGGTAATAATGGTATCGTAGCAGTTTCCTGCATGTGCAATTGATGTGAAAGGTGAAAATTTGCATTTACTCTTATAAATGTCAACCTTCTCATTCTAACCCAGAGTCAGCAACCCTTGGCCCTGGGGAATGGTAAACAGAAAGAAAAATGAGCCCACAGTGAAGGGGAAATGGAGTACTACCGTGGGTGCTCTGCTTCACATGGTCATGGGGCTCCATCGGTTGGGGGTTCCTTACCACCACACCCTCCCTGACCCAGCCAACTGGCAGTGGGATTGGTCTGGTGATGGCAAATGACCCACACAGAACCAGACTTGTGTCTCTTCTACATAAGCTGGGACATGGAAGTCTCTCTGGATCCCATGTTGATGCCAAGTGGGCAACGCACAAGCCTGAGGCTGTCAGCAGCCACTTCTCCAGCCGGAGGACAGAGCTGTCTGCAGAACAAAGCCAGCCGGCAGGATAGCAGAGCCAAGACCCTGAGGGAACAGAGCCCCATGATGTCATTTGAACCAGGCCTCCACCCCAGGACTTTAATCCAACAATAAATCCCCTACTTTGCTTAAGATATTTTGGGCTGGATTTTTATCACTTGCGTCTGAAAGTATCCTACTACTCTCCCGTTTTTCTCCCTAAGCTCTCTGCTTTCATCTGAGATCTGGCCTCCCATGGACACTTTCCACCCTTCTAGAAGAAGGAAGAGCCGTGAACACAAAAGCCCATCATCTTGTCCTGAATGGAACGTTCCCATGTGGAGAGGGAAGGCTCCTCTCTTCTTCCCGAGTCTTCCAGTCCTTCCAAGCTCTGGAGACAGTTAGAAAGTAGCCATAGCTCACACAGCAACTATCTGCTCAGACTTGAGCCTGTGTCCCCCCAACCCCCACCCAAGTAGATCACCACAGTGAGCAATCCTCAGAACACACAACACACAGGGAAGTGCCAGATGATCACACAAGATAGCCGCACACTGGGTGCAGACCACCCTGGACTCTGCCCCAGCCAGGACCTGCCACTCTCCCAGTGCCCTGCCTGTCAGCTCCTCTCTTATATGACTTGGAAGCTTCTGGCATCAATATATAAGGAGAAAATAGCTCTGTAATCATTGCAGAGTCTCTCCCAATTGCAAAGATTAGATCAACCTCGGCCTGGAGGGACCTCTCTTCCAAAACAACTGGGATTGCCTTTGAGAGCAATTAGCAATGCTGAGCACCAGCTTACACTCTCAGCTTGGTCAGATTACATGTATTGTAGGCCTGTGTAGAACCCAGGGCCTCAGAGTACAGGGGTCTGAGAAAAAAGGACTTCAGCACAACGGGGTGAGGGGAAGAAAAATGTTCAAGACGGGGATGCAACAGAAAAGGCTGCCATTGACAGCGACCAATTGAGAGCCATGCTGTCTGATGCCCACCAAGCCTCATGGCCCTCCCATTCTGCACTTTGAACCCATAGCAACCCCATTCTGAGGCATGACCCAGGTGAGGAGGATGACACTTTCAACCTTCTTCCAGTCCCTACACATACGTCACTCATTTGCGTGGACACTCCAACGTGCCACACACAACAGCACGGCTGGGATTTGCCACGGCCAGACCACCTTCCAGCATGGAGCCATAAGCCCATCCCTTTCCATTCTACCCAGGAGAGCCAGCACCCCGCATTTCAGCTCATTAACCATCATTATTAACAAACCCCCTGAGGCTCAGCTCACAGCAGCCCCAGATGCTGAACACGATAGATATCACCGTTTCAGCTGCTGACTTGAGCAGCCATGCTGCAGGTATACCTCAGACTTGGGATTTATTCCAGCAAACTCTCCCCTCTGAGGTGTGGCCTTCAGAGCCTCTTCAGCATCGGTCCCCTCATGGCAGGTCTTCAGCCTTTGAGAGTGAAATTGAACCTCATATATTTGAAAGCCTTCTTCCAGGCAGTGCCCAGGGGACTCTCCAACACCCCTGTGAGGTGGGGCTGGCCACCACCATGAGTACTTACCATGTACCAGACACTGTCCTAGGAGTGAATAGAATAAAGACCCTTGTCCTCAGGGAGCTTATATTCCAGTGGAGGGAGAAAGACATTAAAACATAAGCATAATAAATATGTTGTATAACTGATGTCGTATGTGAGAAGGCAATAAGTGCTATAGAAGAGAAAAAAGGGCAGGGTAAGGGGATCAGATGCACCAAGGGGAGGTCAGGTTTCAGAATTAAGCAGGTGGTCAGGGTGCACCTCACTGAAAATTGGAGATTTGAGCAAACCCTAGAAGAAAGCAAGGGAGTGAGCCAAGTGGACACAGGGGTATAGTGTTCCAGGCAAAGGAACAGCCAGAGCACAGGCCCTGGGCTAGAGTTTACCTGGCACCTGTCAGGAGCAGCAAGGAGCCCACTGCAACAGGGACAGAATGAGTGGGGCGGGAGGGCGATGTAAGTGGATGGGAGGCTGCAGAGGAACAAACTATTCCAACCAGAGGGAACAACTGCCACCTAAGGCCAGGGGGGATGACAACCATGAAGAACTGAATTATAAAACTCACCACTAATCAGGGGTTCTCTCCTCTCCTTCAACCCAGGCCCAGAAACCTCAGATTACAGATCCAAGCTCCTGGGATCTCCCAATCAAAAACTGGCGCCCACGAGGCAAGGGCATGCCAGGCCCAGGACGTGGAGTTCTCACTTTCCACACAGCCAGGGCCCAGCAGCCATCTGGCCGGGCTTTCCAGGGCCAATCAGACAGCAGGCAGCTGGCACTGGGGCTGCCAGGGTATCAGGGCTGCAGGAGGCATTTGAGGCGAAGCTCCCCAGCTGCTCAGGCGTAACTGAATCGGGCCTTCGCAAAGAGGGGAAAGAGCACAGTACCAAGCACCAGATATGCCAGGAGCTCCTTGGATCCACTCTTCTTCCCATGCCTCACCCTCTCCCTGGGCTCAGCCTGTTGGAGCTAAATCGCTCTATTTATTGCCATCCAAGATCTTTGCTTGGTGGGGCCCAGTCTAAGCCAGCAGTGACAAGGGGCCACGCTCAATCTGCAGACACCACACTCGCTGCCATGTTTCAACACTCCCACTGTCTCCCATTCTTACGCTTTCTCACCTACAGACGTCCTCAGTGCCATGAGAAAGTCAGAGCCCTGACACAACCCTCAGAGGCAGTGGAAGTACCCAGATGAGTCTCTAGGACAAAGGCAAAGTTGCTGGTTCTCTCTGGACCTCAGTTCCCCTTCTTATAAAATGATAGAGCTGAAAAGTAATCATGTTAAGGGCTGATACAGCTATTTTAGTGCTCTTCCCTGAGAGGAGGGAAGGACTTTGAACCGTGAGGAAGAACTGAAGGGATTCAGAGGGCTAGGTCTGAATTAATGCAAGAAACAAGAGGGGAAGGCCCTTCCCAGGATTGCCCTCTGGCTTAGAATTCCAGCAAATGCAGAATATGGGACTGAAATAAATGTGTGAGACTGGGGCTGGAAATACTGACATGAGGGGCTTCCACACCGAAGAATGAGATAACATAGTGGAGCCAGAGACCAAGACACTAGAGCTCTAAGGGTGCATCTGTCTGCCCTGGAGATCTGACACCCACATTCACTGAGGTCAGCTTCGGTGGAATGGGGGACTTAGAACTCCAATGGCAGGAGCACCAAGAGCACAGCTGCGAGTAGAGAGGGTAAAACCAAGGAGCCATTCCAGGCGGAAGAGGGACAGCAGTGGCAGTGGAGAGACACTCGTCTATGCCTCCAGCATCTCTGTCAACTGAAGCAGGAAAAACTCTGGAAAGGACTGACTTTGGCTGAAAAGAATTAGAGAGTCTGGTTTTGTGCATTCTGAAGTTTAGACCAAAAATCAGGAAAGAGGCCGGGTTGGGGGGGCAGGGGGAGACATATTTGGGAGATGTTTGCAAAGAAAGATGTAGAAAAATGATTGAAGTAGATGAAGGACAAAAAAATCTAGAGGGCATATTGGAGCATATTGGAGAATGTCTGCATTTAAGAGTTGAGAGAAGGCAGAGTAGCCAGGAAAGGGGGCAAAGCAGGGACATCCAGAGAGGTAGGAGGAGACAGAAAGATCCTGGTAGTCAGAGGATGGAGAGAAGAGGGAGGAAAGCCATAGAAAGATGGTCAGTATAGAGGAAACAGGCACATTCAGGAGCCCCCATGGACTGACCTCCATGAATGAGCATGGATTTCCACGGTGCTGCGCCTTATACACAGAGGGCTGTGGGGAAGACCAGAGAAGGTGATGCATGTGTAGCAACATGTTACAGACTACTAAGCTCTATGAACATGTGATGGGTTATTTACTGGTCACCACTGTTTGGGGTAACCTTTCCCAGCGAATCCATTGCCTCTAGTTGCCTGATTGGCTGCTCTCCCTAATCAGCCACTATGGCTTGCCAATGGGACCCCCTCAGGTCCACACAGGCAGTACACAGAGTTCTTGCACACTCCAGTATAGGCAGAGGTGGGAGATTCAAGTCCCATCGGCAGCCTCACTGAGTGATCCTGGGTTAGTCATCTCTCCTTTCTAAGCTCCAAATTTTTTATGTATCCAATGGGAAGTGGAACTAGACAATCTCTGAGTGATTGCTCAGCTCTGACATTTTAAAATGCAGGGATTCAATTAGCCCACCAGCTAGTCTGTACTTCTCATATAAATAAAACCTAAAACTATTTGCAATTAATTAGCCCTGAAAGAGTTACTATAGTATTAAGTAGATCAACATACACAAAAAAAAATAACAAAAGAACTAATAACTGTCAAATGGTGTTTTATATCTTTAATCCCTTTGACTCAGTTCTCAGCCTAGCTACACACACACTTTGGCCACATTAAAACCCTTTTACTGCCAAGGAAGTCTCCAGCTGAGCCAGCCAGCCATGTGCCCTCTCCCCGGCCAGCTCAGAGAACCCTTGCCCTGCAGTTGCCTCCTCCGTCAGATGCCAGGGCTCCAGCTGTCAGATGCCTTCGAAGGTCTGTGTACACATGTCCCCAGCCTGCCTGCATATTGTAGCCCACCGTGATGAAGAGTGTGTCACTGAAGCAAAACACATAAAACCAGCACTTGGGTCTGTGCTCACCCTGACTTCATCACTGTCTCCAAGACAAATGCAAAGATCCAGGGAGAGAAATCCTAAGTTTTGACCTGCTCTAGTCCTGCTCGTCAATACATCAATATCCTCAGTTGAAAGTCTAACCTGAGATGTCCCAGGGAAGCTGATATCTAGGAAACCTCCCCCGACCTCTCCCGTCTTTGTGCATCAATCTCTCTCTGTCTCTGTCTGTCTGTCTGTCTCCGTCTCTCTTTCTCTCCTCTCTCTCTCTCTCTCTCTCTCTCTCTCTCTCTCTTACTTCAACAATGGCCAACGGGAAGTGGTCTTCTGGGCTGGGTGTGATTATGCTTCCTCTCCTAATGGCCTAAATGAGGTCAGATAAGCTCAAAGACCTGGTCATAAACTAGCCCATGCCCATTATAGTGGAACCAATGCCCCTCAACAGCAGCACCCATGCCCTTCCACCTCTCGTGGTCCAGCTCAGCTTTGCAGCCCAGAGAAGGAAGAACATGTCTGCTCTCAGGCAACTGTGACTGGGCCTCTTATTTCCACACCCAGCCTAATTTGGCTATGGTCTTCTAGGAAAAGCAAAATGCCAGGCCAAGGCCATCCAACCACCTCACACACCTTTCCCCTCCTCCCCTGTGGCTGGCAACTATGTGGCCCTGATGGTGTTATAGTGAGCTTCACTGAGTCTTTGGCTGGGACAGGCAAGGCCTGGGGACAAGAAGGGATCCTTGAAAAGTCATCAACTCTGTGAGGCAGCTCTGTCCATCCTAAGAGGTGTGCTCTTCACCAACTCCCCTGGAATGCCGGGGTCATGTGGTTTTACCTGCATTTGCCTGAGGAGGTTCAGGATCACAGGAGCCTCTGCAGACTGGACTCTTGGAGTTTGCTGCTTAGTGCTCCATGTTCAGCAGTGCACAAACAATCACTGTCTGAGCTAGGAATGCCTCATGAATTCAACCTCCCGCAGTGCCCTGCAGCACCCCATAGCGTCCTGCCTTGGCCAGGCCCCTTCTGCCCCATTACACTGTCTCCTCTCACTGCTGTGCAGAGCCACAGGCTAGAGGCCAGGAAGCCTGGGCTCTTGCCTTCTTTCACATGTGCACAAACTCTGGCAAGTCTTTTTACTTCTCTGGGAACATCAGTTTCCCCTCGCTAAGATGGGATGTCTGGACTGAGGTCCCGTCTCCTCTACCAGACCCTTCCCTGTATAAACTTACTCCAAGGACCAAATTTTACAGGCATGGAGAGAACATAGCAAAAGACAGTGGGGGGGGGGGGGGTCTGACCATGATTATTGGACTATTTGAAATTTTTCACTTTCTCCCAGGATCTGAATGTTTAAGGATAGTGTTTATGAATGAATAGGAGGAGAAACACCTCCGGGCTCACCTTCTGAGTGAAGACAGGCAACAAGAATGGCCTCTTGCTAGTGAGACATCACGGACAGCTGCCTGAACTTGGCCTTCTTGATTGTGTTTTCTGTGGGTCCCCAGCAACCAGGGATGCCCACATGAGGGTCAGATCCCTGGACCCAAAGCTCACCTCTTCCTCTGCCAGTTCCTGAGCAAAACTTCCATTTCAACCAGTGTTTTGCAATTTGTCCAAACACCTTCATCTCCCATCTCTCCAAGTTGAAGAGGGAACTGGCACCTGAATGATGAAGATCCAGGGGTGAGGGGGGCGGGGATAGGGAGAGACCATAAACTAGAGCTGTTTATCTTCCAAACTCTACTGGTTTGTCCTGATAATCTAAAACACTTGTTTTCTTTGTGAAGAAACTTTTATAATGAGTTGAAATATTTTTAGAGTCGCAATCAAGATTTGTTTTTTTAGGAGTGAACAACAGCTGATTTTATGAATATATTATCATTCTCTGTTGTGAAATACACGGCATTCTTGTTACTATATTTCCTATGTGACTAAATGACTATTTATAGTCATTGGATTGGATCTATGCTGGGCAAAGCCTCCCTGTGGTGTGAGGGGTTATACCGCCTATAGGGAGAGGGGTACCCTCACATGGGACACTAGGGAGGAAGGAAGGAAGGAAGGAAGGAAGGAAGGAAGGAAGGAAGGAAGGAAGGAAGGAAGGAAGGAAGGAAGGAAGGAAGGAAGGAAGGAAGGAAGGAAGGAAGGCCAAGGAAGGGTTCAGAGTGCCACTGGCCCATGTGGACTTGGCCACAAGCATGTCACAATGCCTAAGAGGGAATTCCAGCACTAAAGCAGAATCTTCTGGTTGGAGTCTACCTAGAACTAGAAACTAAACACCTCAGACAACAAGACTGAAACACTCCCAGCCCTTTAGGACTAGAAGGTAGACGTTACAGATGAGAGGCTATAAACTCGGAAAATGTGCTGCGAGGGCTATGGCTTCTTGAATTCTCTATGCTGTTTTTCCTTGCTGTTTTCCTGTAGTGATTGTTACTGTCTTTTAAAATCTCTGGTCTTCCTTGGCTGCTCCAAGGAAAATCAGGGTAAACTTACTTAAGTCCATTCCATGGGCAGAGTGCTCAGGAGGAACAGCTAAGTTTATTACTATGAACATCTTGATGAAATAGACAATTTTCTAGGAAGTTAAAAATTACCAAGATTGACTCAAGAAGACTATTATCGGAACAGACCATTAAGCATGAAATGAATTGAGAAAAACTGTGGAAGAATTATCTCTGCAAAGGCTCTGAGCTCAGACAGTTTTATGGATGAGTTCTTTCAGATGGTTCTAGAGCACAGAAAAAAGATAGAAAGCTTCCCAATTCTTTTTACAAGGCTAACATAATTTTATGATGAAACCTGGCAAAAATAATATACAAATAAACACATGTACAATGGTATATAATATATGTAATACATACACACACATACACACACAAACCAATCTTAACTATGAGTATAGATACAAAAATCCCAAATAAAAAACTAATAAATCAAATCCAGGAGATACTAAAAAAAAAATTCAATGTGACTAGTACTATATCTATCTCTGGAATGCAATGATGACTTAAGATATTGAACTATACAATAGTCCACACCAACATGTCATAGAAAAGAAGACATAAGATCATCTTGATAGAATCTAAGAATTTATTTTGTAATGTAATACTTTTGTGAATTAAAAAAGAAAAAAACTTAGCAAATTAAAAGATAGGATCTTACACCTGTAATCAATATCCTTTTCTTGGTGAAAGAATAGATACATATCTACTAAAATTAGAAATAAGGTAAGTAAGACTTCTATTACTGTCATGATTACACATTTTCTATTTCTAGCCAATAACATGAAACAGAAATACAATATTTTTTAAAAGCCAGGAAAACAAAAAATCATTCTTCTCAGAAGATACCATAGTCTACAAAAAAAAAAAAAAAAATCCAAGAAAAAACTGCCAGAACTAATAAGAGTTTATTTAGGTGAGCAATCACAAGTTAAAAATAAGCAAATCTGTAGGTTACCTATATACCAGAAATAGCTAGTTAGAAAATACAATGGGGAAATAAAAGATTCTATTTAAATTAACAGTAAAATAACAATAATAATAAATAAACCTAAAAATAACCTTAATGAAAAAACAGGCATGGCCTGCTAAAAACATTCTTAAAAACTTTACTATGAGGCATAAAAGTAGACTTGAAGAAATACCACGGTCCCGGTGGGAAAATTGAACTTTTTCCAGATTCCTTCCCAAATATTTTTTTAAGAGAAGAGCCACATAGGACAGAAGGAGAAGAGCAAGGCTTGCAGGACATGCCCTCACAGGATCCGCACATCCTCATGAAGGAAGCATTTGAGAACACGGGGGAGCACAGTCCCCAGCCAGCCATGTCCACGTGTAAAGACCTAATGTCCCAGAGAGAGGAAAATATGCAAGTTTTAAAAACATGATGGAACATGAAACATGAGAATGCTTGAAATCAGCTTTGGAAATTATGAAACATAGATCACTTTGTTCTGTGACTATTTAAAACTTACTAATTATTCATTAAGGTAGGAAATTAAACAAATAAGACTGTGAGTGCCATCTCATGGAGAAAGCAACCAATATGATGTCCAAGTTATCTCTGTCACTATCCTTCCCAACCCTGCAAAGCCTGTGGTATCTGACGTGGTACAAAGCCCATGATAGCAGCAGTGTGGAGCTATTAACAGAAGTCATTAGATAAATCACTCAGACAGAATATATAGCCCCAAACATAAGAATATACAAATGCATTATTTGATCAAAGTGGCATTTTGCATCAGTGGGAAAAGGAAGGATTAATTAATTGATGTTTAGAATGAGTGGTTTACTTTTGGTGGGGAGAATATAAATTCTCAATTCAATTTTATGTAAAAATAATTCCAGATGAATAAAGAATATATCTGGAATTAAATTAAGGTAAAAATGTAATTAGAAGGAAATATAGAAAAATAGCAAAAAGCATCGAAACTCCATGAGGACAGGGATTTTTGTCTGTTTTGTTTATTCCTGTATCTCCAGCATCTAGAATAGTACCTGCTGCATAGTAATGCTCAATAATTTATCAAAAGGACGAATGAATGAACAAATCTTTTTCCGTTATAAATTTTCTGATTATGTTCTTTGTCACATTTTCTACTAGGGATTTTTTTTTCTTTAGTTACTATAATTTGTTTTTTAAAAATCTTACATATTAAGGATAATTCTCAGTACATTGAATTTATTGCAAGTAATTTCTCAAATGTCTTTTGTCTTTTCATTTATTTGAATTATTTACATCCGAAAAACTTACTTATATGAAGTTATCCAACTCAGACAATTCTCATTTATAATGTTTTTTTCTGATTATTATTATCTACAAAAAGTCCTCCCCCATTCCAAAGAGCTAGGGAGGCTGTCACCACCCTCTGTGGTCCCATCAAGTTTCTTTGACTGCAGGGCTATTCTATCCTCTCCCAGGCATCTGAGTCAGAGGGTTTCCCATCCCAACCAGACTCATCCCACCCCCAAAGCTCCCTTTCCAGCTCACTCTATTGCATAATTACACAGTGAGGTCATGTGTTTAGGATACCACTGTTCCGTCACCATGGAGATAACGAGATGTCAAAGCCTTGGCAAGACACTTCCCGTGCAGGATGAAGCCAAGGAGGAAGATGGAGGAAAGAGAGGAAGGACATGCCCATTAGCCAGAAGACCCAAAACATATCCCAAGGAGCTTTTGAGGTCATCTTTGTGCACAGTTTCCCAGCTCTCAGGTCTATTTGGAAAGCACATATCCTTCAGCCCAGCTCAGCACATGGCTACCACCCACAGGCAGCACCCGCCCCCAGAAGATGAGGTTTCCATCCCTTTCAACCTCTGGGGCTCCCAGCCTGACCCTGAGTTGGCTGATGGCCTCCGGCAGAATTCTCAACTCTGCTTTCCTGTTTCCTCTCAGAATAAAATTCCCTGTTTTCAGTCACTTCACGACATCATCCTTCCCGTCCCTTCTCCCCAGATTCCAATCTACTTTCCCCTCTACTTCCAGGACAACCCCTCTATGATAAGAATCTGTCTACCTTACTCATCTTGCAACATTAGTTCAGTGATTGACCACTGTCCTAAGGGGGAAAAAAATCTAAATTCTTTACGATCTGGCCCCTGCTTCTATTTCTGGCCAGCCTCTTACCACACGCTATACTGTGCTCGCCATATTCTTCCTAGCATTTGAAAATTCTGCCTTTCCCATCTAAAATAACTACCTCTTTCTGATTAACACTGGGCTAAGCAGAGTTCTATGAAGGTGGCATATATATCCTCATGTTTTAGATAACAAAATTAGAGTTCAGAGCACTTAAGCAATTTACCTAGGGTCACACAGCTTTTAAATAGCAGAGCTGGGATTCAAACCCAGGTCTTTCCAACTCTAAAAGTTGTGGCCCTTCCACTACCTAGGATGACCAACCATCCCAATTTTCCCAGAACTGTCTCAGTTTTAGCACTGGAAGTCCCACCTCCTGGGAAACCTCTCAGTCCCTGGTAAACTGGGATGGTTGGCTACCCTACCACTACCCCTTGCTGCTGCCTTTCCTGTTAATGCCAATTCATCTTTCACACACGAGCCTCCTTCAGGAACCCTTCCAAGACCATCCTGCACCAGAGAAGTGTATTCACTCTGTCCTTCCACATTCCTGGGCCTGCCTGCATCCTGAAAAATCACCTTATATCAAAAAGACCTGTTTACTTATTAATCTCTCTTGCTACAGGATGTACTCCTGGACTCCAAGCCCCGTTCATCTCTGTGGCACCAGGGCTTGACAAGGAGCAGGGGTTCAATTCGTGTTTGTCCATTGAAGGGCATATCTGACAAGGGCTGCTCTGCAGGTAACCTGGAGGCCACCACCTCCTGAGCAAAAGGTTTCCAGATATAACTTTGCAGCCAAAGAGTTCAGGAGCAGGTTGTTTGTGGAGTCTCACAGTCAGCAAGGATGACCCTAACAGTTGCTCTGCTTGGCACTCATGGGCCCCCTCAGGTCTATAAGTACAAATCTCACTCAAGCCCTTCTGCTGTTGGTTTTTAAGCCCATTGACATCTCTAATGCCCTCCTTAAAATTCTCTGGGAATGTCAGCTGTAGGATCCATTTATGAAGCTGTTCCAAGGGAAGGAGGAGGGAGAGAAGGAGGCATGCAGAATGCATCACTTTCCACATGGTTTCTGCTCTCAGCCTCAGAAACAATGGTGCTTGCACTCAGCAGCCACAGGAGGAAACTGCATCTCCACCTCACACCCGCACAAAACCAATTCTAGTGCAATGCACCCCCTAAGATGACAGAAGACCTGGTGATGATCGTCTGGAGGGAAAGAGAATGACGGATGCACTGCCCCTGTGAACAGGCGACATGGCCGGTACTTAGGAGAGACAAAGAAGAGCAAGCTCCATTTGGGCTGGTTCTGATTTACGCCAGCATGTCCCCCTGCTCTGACGGACAATCACTGGAATCAAAAACACCTGTCACATGTCAAAACACCAGCATCACAGCCACAGGCAGCACGCGAAGGACGGATATTCCATCAGCCAGCATCTTCTCCCTCCCACCTTTGCCTCATGATGAAAGCTCTGCCCCCTCCCCACAGTGATCCCCACTCCACGACAGCGACGCTCTGGAAGGGCTTGGGGAAGCATTAGCAAATAATGCATTTTAGCTGTTGGGAGAAATACAGAAGGAAAACAGGTCAGGGATGAGAAGAGAAGAGGTGATGGAAGAGGGGAAACTGGTTCCCGGAAAAACCGAGGAGGGAGCCCAGGCTTAGCGAGCCAACCGGATATTTGCATCAATGGTAATGGAGAGGAGAGCCTTCCTGTCAGCCCCCCACAGCACAGGGTTCACAAGGCACTCTCACAGATGCTCGTGAGCTCCTGCTGAGCTCTGTGTCCAACTTTTAGGGGAGGAAGGGCCATGATTATTAGTCTCATTGTGAAGACTTGAGGTGCAGAAATGTTTGCGGATCACCAAGTCTGCAGCTGGTAAGAAATGAAGCTCACACTTAAACCCAGCTCTTACTCCAGATTTTATTTCTCTAACAAACCCTCTTGTAGCATTTATTGTGTGCCAGGTATTGCTCTGATATTCTCTCATTTACTCTGTCTGATGGCCCTGGGCTCTCCTCTCTGTTCCACCAGTTCCCATCTTCCTCAGCTCCTGCCCTGCTAAACATCCTGGGAGATCTTTGTGACAAGTGAGCATGACCTAGTTTACTGCAGAGCCCCCTGAGGAAATCAGATTGAGGTCAGAGGGAGGCTTCATACCTCCTAGTTGGGCTTCTGCATTTCCTTCTACCAACCTGAAAAGTATCATGACTACCTGCCATGTGCCATGTCTGGAGCAGGGAACAAAGAGAAGCGGACCCCATCCTGCACCCCTAGACCGTGGCCAGTTCATGCCCATGTGCCATCTGACTCCCAGCAAACCCATGGGCTGCGCTGGAACTTCCCAGGAGGAAAATGTAGGAAAGTTCAGGCTGCAGGGAGATCCCAAGAGGGAAGGGGGAGGTTCTGAGGTCAGACACAAAATAGGGTTAAAGGATTAGATCCAGTGCCCTAGTTGGCAGAAAATTTTGGTACCCACATTTGTGATCGTGTTTCTTGTTCACACCGCAAGATGTAAACATCCATTCAGCAGGACAGACGGCTGCTCACCACATTTGGAAGAGCTTCTTTTCACTGAATGCCACTGCGTTTTAAAATTTTTAAAAATACATTATGACTTCTCAGTTCCTTAAAGAGAGCTTAAAACAGATGGGCCTACAGACAGGACAATGGTTTATCTTCTATGAGGTGCAGAACGAGCAAACCTCTCCAAGGACTCTTGACCTTTCATGGGGGACCAGACTCTGCCGATCCCTCACCCCCATTGAAAGACTTCCTTAGCAAAGCCAGCACCCTGAGCCAGGCATTGTGACTGCAGGGTCAGCCTCTGGCACAGCCTGGGAGCAGCCAATCCATGGAGGTGTAGGGTCCTCTCTCATTTGGTGGGAAACCACCCTCTAATCTGGTCTCAGAGTCTGGCTCACCATGGAAACAGCACTGAGCAAGCCCCGTGTTCTCCCCAGTTTCTTTGGTTCAAGGAAGTGCAGATCTACCTTTCTCCAGGGGAGCTCTCTGCTCAAGCAGGAGGAGGGTTTGGTCATCTCAGGGTCAGGAAGCTCCCCCGGCTTCATTTCTTCCCCAGAGCTCTGCATAGCTGCCCTCCCTCAGGGAAGCCCAGATGGAGGGACTGGACCTTTCATAAGGACTCTCAGATTGTCCCATTCTGGAGTCTGAAGAACGTTCTTCTGCTCTTCTGTCCCTGCCCTGACCCCTTTCTGCTTTCTCCAGCTGCTAGAGTTGGGGGGTGAAACAACGGCCCCCTCACCCCAGCAGCCAGGACCCAAGGGGGTAATGGTGCCAATTGATCTTCCAAAATAAAAAACACCGTTATATAGAGAAAGCACTTATCTGCAAACTGATAATCATTCGTTTCCACAGGTGGACAGTTTTGTGGCTTGTAGATTACCCACAGGTTTGTAAAAGGACTCTGGAGACCTCACCTCACCTGACATCACCAGAGGAAGGGTAAAAAGCGAATTTGTCAGTTCCAGAAGGCTACATGGGCTCATTTGTCTGGAGCCTTTGTTGGGAGAACCAAGGAAGAGTGTCATGCCTTTTCCATGGGCCGCCTGCCCAGTGTGGCCAGCGAGATAGGGCCTGAGCATGGGGGCTGGATGGCAGAGAATGGGGGTGGGGCAGAGGGGACCTCTGGGCCCACTATCCCTGGAGCAGACTTTAGCATTCTGTAGGCAATGCACAGAGGCCCAGCTGGCTCTAACCGAGAGAAGTTAGGATAGTAAACTGTAAGGATTTCTCAGAGACCCTAATGCCTCCTTCCATTGGCCCCTACTTCTACATAAAATGTCACCCTTAGCAGCACAGTTCTTCAAGATGTAAGAAGACTGGACCAAACCCCAACAACTCTGCCCCAAGTAGGCATTATTTCCAAATTCCCAGCCCTCAGAACCTTGGAATTAAAAGTAGCTGGTAATACCATTACACACTGAGTGTCCCTGTGCTGCATTTCTTTAGCAAATAACTTCTTTTTGGAGTTGAAGTGACTTAAAATCTTCTATCTGAGCTTGAGAGGGGCAGTGACTACAGTCTCAATGCCCAGAGGAGAGAAGAGCCTGGACTGTAGCTTGCCTGGGCCATGAACTTCTTTTTGGAGTTGAAGTGACTTAAAATCTTCTATCTGAGCTTGAGAGGGGCAGTGACTACAGTCTCAATGCCCAGAGGAGAGAAGAGCCTGGACTGTAGCTTGCCTGGGCCATGGGGAGTTGTGGCTTCTGGGCTCTCCCTTCCCACTGATTCTGCTTTTCTGCAGACACAGTTAGTGAAGACGAGGCCACACTGGAGTAGGGTGGGCCCCTAGTCCGACCCGACTGGAGTCCTTATAAAAGGAGGAAATTTGGACACAGAGGCTCGTGCATAGGAATTGCACCATGTGAGGATGAAGGCAGAGGACAGGGTGACACAGCCTGAGCCAATGATGCCAAAGATGGCCCGAAATCCACCAAGAACTGGGGAAGAGGCCTGAAGCAGGTTCTCCCTCACAGTCTCAGAAGGGATCAACCTTGCTGAGACCTTCATCTCCAACTTGTAGCCCCCAGAACCATGAGAAATAAATTTCTGTTGTTTCAGCCACTCAATTTGTCCTACTTGGTTACAGCTTTCTCTGAACACCCTCGATGCCACATGCTCCTGGTTTTCTCCTGCCTTGCAAACACTCCTCAGGGTCCTTAGCCGGCTCCTCTCCTTTCTCTCTAATCTCTAGAGGTAGGAGTCTCCTGAGCTCGGCAACTCACCCCCTTCTTTTTTTCCCCTACACTCTCTCCCTCAGTGACTTCAAACACTCCCATGGAGCTTTAGAAACCACATTTACACCAAAATATATAGGCCAATTTTAAATCTACCTCTCCCAGACCCATAGATCCTACTTGGCATCTCCCCACGAACAGGCATCTCAAGAATGAGAAATCCAAAGCCTGCCCGCAAGGCGCTGGGCAGCACGCTGGGCCCCAGGGTCCCAAGGAGAAGGAAGGAGCACCTCTCTGGCCAAGTCTCAGGAGGAACAGACGCTGCACCCTGGGAGGGTTAGGGAGTCCCTCTGCTCTCGCACGTTGATTCAACAGGATTTGAGTCCCGTAAGTACTGGGTATTTGGGGTACAGTGGGGAACGAGACAGATGCTGTGCCTGCCTTCTTAGAGCCCATACTCTGGGCTCCCCCAAGGCATCCATCCCAGTCCAGACAAACAAATCATATGGGACGGCTCGCAGAAAACCCTTCAGAACTATAAGTACATGCTCGTAAGTCCGAATTTGCCATGTGAAGAACAGCAGCCTTCACTTTTATATTTCAAAACTAATTAGCCAACGACTTGGGGGAGGAAGGTGGGGGTCAGCGTGGAGAGCGGAGGGTCTGTCCTGGACAGATCGAATGACGATGACATATCCATCCTTGGTGCACATGTAGACAGATCCTTTCAAAGGACATTGGTCTTCCTCCAAAGTTAGATCAGAATTCAAACTGCAGAAATGACTTTATGGGCTATTTTTTTAAATGTGCAAACAAGCCTGCAAATAATATTTAATAACATAGAAAACCAACATTTTCAAGCATTTTAGAGGCTTGCACAAAATATAATGATTTAAATTCTTTTTATCTCATGAAATAATGCTCCCTCCTCCATCACTCTTCTTCCATGTTTAAGAAGCAACTCTCAGTCCCATACCAAACTCATATCCAAACTGCAGCTTTTAAAAGCATGCTCATCAATGATTCTGATGGCCCACCCCTCCTGCTGGGCCCAGTGAACTTTAAGATCTTTTGGTATCTCAGAGTCCCATCCTACCATCCTAGATCTGCCATCACATGAGCCCCAGCTTGGCCTCGTGTCGCTGCCACTTGGCATAACATCATTAGAAGAGGATGTCTTCTGAGTGCTCAGGGCCACCCAGAGCTCTGGGATTCCCTAGGGGCTCAGGTTGCTACAGGTATGAGCGATTGTTATCGGGTGTGAGGGTGCAGTCCAGAATCCCCAGGACCTTGGCCAGGGAAGGTTCCACCTGAGCTCAAGGTCAGCAGTGAGCTACCCTGGAGCTGAGCGGTGAATTAGGGTACAAGGGCACATCCAGGAGCATCTTGGAGCTGGGCACAGCAAGTGCCCATCTCCAGGCAAGGGCCTGCAACATCTTCTCTGGTGACAGGCAAGGTCCTGGAGTCTGGGATGTACCTTCAGTGCCAGGTCTCTTCTTCCTCACTCTCCCTGGTCCCTCTCTCCAGTTTCTGTCTCTATGCAGATCTTCTGCCCAAGGGTACCAGCACAAAGGACATATGCTGAAGAGCAGCAGGAAGGGCAGAAGAAGGGGCACCACCCCAAGAATGAGTCTCATTAAGGTGGGGGCCAGGCAGCAGCCAGCCCAGCCAAGCCCCCCATGACTCATGGTCTCACACACTGCACATGAGGGCAGCTCTCTCTGACCGGGAAACTTCCCAGCTACCGTGACCTCCGGCAATTAGAGCTTGCCTTAACTTGTCCAAAAGAGACAACTGTGTGTTCTGGTGGGCAAAGAAGCATCTTACCCAGAAAACACAGAGGGGCCTCTGGTTTGGAGCCCGCTTGGGGTCTGCTTGGAAATAGTTTGAGAGGAAATCTTGGCACCTGCATCTCCTTTGGGCACACTTGGGATGCGCGAATCGGGGCCAGATGGATGAAATTGCCCTTGAAATGTGAGCAAGATTACAATCTGGGCAGGAGGGAGGGCAAAGGCATTCAGGGGTGAAGATGCCTGGGTGTGTGGTACTGGAGCCCAGCCATGGAGAGCACATGTGAATGTGGTGACAGAGCCCCCAGCATTGCTAGCTCTGCAGAGTTAGCTCAGGGATTCGAGCAGGAGAGGCAGAGACTCTGATTAACTGGGAAGGGCTGCACCTGAGATGGGGGTCAGAGCATCTCAAGTCTTTGTCACCCAGGCCCCAACCCCCCCCCCTTAAGCCCTGCCCACATTACAGCTCATAAGGTCCTTGAAACTTGATAGAACTTCCCAGGTTGCCTCCAAGGATGTTATTCCAGGCTAGGGCCATATCCGAGCAAAGTCTTTCACTACTAATGACCCTGGAGTTGATTGTGGGTGTTTAATCCCTGCACAAAGAGAGGGAAAATGACAACTCTCTGAACGGGAAGAAGGAAATCCAACATGGGCCCTGGAAATGGACCTGGGCCTGAGCATGACAATCCAGGTAAGCCAAATAGGAGCAGGTGAGTCAGGGGCTAAGAGGAGAGGTGGCTGGAGAGTCCAGGTCTCTGCCAGAGGTGGACAAACACGTGGGAAGAGAGGCTATGATTCAGCAGAGGGAGGAAGAGGGCAGCGTGCAAAAGACACCAGGAAGGAGCTAGGTTCTGAGCCAGAAGACAGCCCAGCAAGCCGTGCTGCCTCTGGGCCCACGGACCCTGCTCTCCCCAGTCCAACACATTTGCCACATGGTTTCACTGGCATTTCTGCATCTGCCCCACCTGGCAATGCCTGGAGTGTGTGCATGTGTTCCTAGGACATACCACACACGAAGCAGAGTTGGTACTCAGTTAGAGGTGTTGACTAAATGAATAAATGGAGTTAAGAATCACCAGAACATTCGAAATGAGGCCTAAAACACATCAATCTGGAGTGCACGTTCTTAGAGGTCCCCTCCCCAGCCCTCCAGCTGCCATCTCTCTGGTAGATCTCAACACAGGAAGCCCAGAGGCTGAAGCAGCACACGTCTGCTCTGACCCAGCAGGTGGACAGCTGCCTCAGCACTGATTTCCTGACAAGAAAGCAGCCCACAAGAACGTTTTCCTCTATGCTTCCTTCCTCCGTGATCTCATTCTTTCTTGTAGCTTTAAATGCCATCCCTGAGAGTTGATGACTTCCAAATGTCTATTCTCTGCCTGGACCTCTTCACTGAAATTCAGATCCGTATACCCAGTTGCCTACTTGGCAACTCCATCTGGATGTTTCAGCATCTCAAACTTAATATATCCCAAACCACCAGCCAAACCCATGTTACATACCAAAGCCTTCCCCTTCTCAGTAAACAGCAAGTCCATTCTTCTAATTGCCAAGCTATGATGATTAATCTTATGTGTCAGCTTGGCTGGGCCACAGTGCCCAGATATTTGGTCAAACATTATTCTGGATGTTTCTGTGAAGATGTTTTCTGGATGAGATTACCATTTAAGTCAGTGGACTCAGTAAAGCATGTTGCCCTCCAGAATGTGTGTGGACCTCATGCAGTCAGCTGAAGGCCTGGAGAGAACAAAAGACTGACCTCCCCGAGCAAGAGGGAATTTCGCCAGCAGACAGCCTTCAGGCTTAAACTACAATACTGGCTCTTCCCTGAGCCTCTGGCCTGATGGCCCACCCTGCAGATTTTGAACCTATCAGCCTCTACAATCTTGTGAGACAATTATTAAAATAAACATCCATCTCTCTCTCTCTTTTTCTGCCTATATCTAAATGTCTGTCTGTATATGTATACATACATACATCACACACACACACAAACACACACACACACACACACACACACACACACACACTATTGATTCTGGTTTTTTTTGCAGAATCCTAACACCCAAGCCAAAAGTCTTGGAATCATCCTTAATTCTCTCTCTCCCACAGTCCACGTCAAATCCAACAGCATACGTGTCAGTCCAACCTTCAAATTATATCCAGAATCCAGTGACTTCATACCAGCTGCAGTACTAACCACCCCAACGCAGGCCACTGTCATCTCCCACCTTGTTTACTACAACTACTGACTGGGCTCCCTGCTTCCACCAATGTGACCCCTTAGAAACCTAGGGCAGGTCACACCTGAGCAGATCTCCTCTGCTCAGAAGCCTCCAATGGCTCCCCTCTTCATTCATTCAAAGCTGACCTCCCTACATAACCCAAGAACATCTGCACCCCACCCTACCTCACCTCCATGACCTCTCTGAATTCCCCTCGTGCTCACACCCCTCTAGCTACATCCACTCCTTTGCTGTTCCTTGCACACACCAGGCATGTCCTATCCGAAGGCCTGTGCAGCTGCCATTCTCTCTGCCTGGAATGCTCTTTCCTCAGAATTCTCCATGGTTACCTCCCTCCCTCCCTTTGGGTCTTAACACAAATACCAACTTCTCAATGAGGCTATCTCTGACCATCCTAAGATTGAGCCTCATACACACACTCAACACTGCCCCTCACCATCTTGTTTTATTTTTTACCATAAGTTATATGATATACTGTACACTTTGCTTATGATCTTATTCATTCCCCCAACTAAAACATAGGATCTGTGAAGAACAGGACACTTTGTCTCTTGCTTGCTGCTGCTCTCTCCTTGGGGCCTAAACAGTGCCTAGCAAGTAGTAGGCATCTGTCTTAGTTTGTTTGGGCTGCTGTAACAAAATTCCATAGACTGGGTGGCTTATTAACAACACAAATTTATTTCTCACAGTTCTAGAGTCTGAGAAGTCCAAGTTCAAGGCAGAGCAGATTCTGTGTCTGGTGAGGGCCTGTTTCTCATAGACAGCCATCTTCTCATTGCAATCTCACGTGGTAAAAAGGATGAGGGGGTCTCTCTAGGGCCTTATTTATAAGGGCACTAATCCCATTTATAAGAGCTCCACCCTCATGACCTAATTACTTCCCAAAGGCCCTTTCTCCTAATAACATAACCTTGGGGGTAAGGATTTCAACGATGAAGCAGGGAGAAGGGACATAAACTTCAGACCACAGCAGCAGTCAGTAAGCATGTGTTAACAAAAGAATGGGTGAACAAATGAGCCAGTTACACCCCAGCACATATGAGGTGGGCTCTCTGCTTCTGTTCCTCACACCAGCATTGGTTTCAGAGTCTGCACGGGCCAGCGCTCATCTCCCCCAGAGCCATGGAGGCAGGAGAGGGCTCCAGGCGGAAAGGGAGACTTCTCTCCCCAGGCTCATGCTTGGCTGGGTGCCCAATAAATGTTCTGAGTGTCACATGCACTCATAATTAAAGTTTGGGAAAAAACTCTTCACCAGGCCTCCTTCCTAATCTCTGAGACATTCTGAATGCTCGACTGGAAATATTGAGCACTGAAGGGCCTTGACTGGGGTTTTAAAAACAAAGCGATGATGACAACATGTGATCTTCACAACCCTCCCCCCCAGGTCCCACATGAGTGGCAGTTAAATTGCAAAGCCCTCTAATTCCCCCAACTCCCAGGAGAGTGGGTCTTTCCTCTACATTCATTCTATGTGGGAAAAAGAAATCACTGTTTGCCTAAAGCTCAGGGGTGAGATTATTTTTAAGTCATCTTATTCTGAGGCAGGAGACACAAAGATAGCCCGAGGCTAGAGAAAAGAGCCAGAGACACTAGAGACAGCAGAATTTTCATAAATTTTAAACCAAAGTCTCAATTATTCCGTTTTATTTGGTGCCAATAATTAACTTTTTCTGCGGCTCCCCTGTTGCCATAATAACCTGTCAACAAACAAGTGACTGAGAGGAATTGGATGGTCTTGGGGCTAGGCTGAACATTCAGGCCAGGGAGAGCTGGTCCACCTGCCCAGCCAGGCTCTCCATCACCCTCAGCACCTGGTGCATGGGCCAACCTGAATCAAGAACTTCGGCAGCGGCTTCCAGCCTGGGTGCCAGGCACTCCCTGTGTGACTCCCTGTGATGCCCTCTCAGCTGACAGTGGGGCAGCTGTCCTCGGGGAAAGAGGGTGCTGCAAACATTTGTGGTCAGCACAGGTACCAAAAACTCAACCTCCCCTAACTCTCTTTGATGTATTTGTCTCCATCCCAGAACTGGGAGTGCCTGACATCAGGCTGGGCTAGACTGGCCAGCACTCCCAACACATCTAATGAAAGAGCCATAACAGCAGCTAACATTTCATTGCACCTTGAATTACCAGGTGTTTTACATGTAATAACACATTTAATCCTCAAAGGGTTATTATCCTCATTTATAAATATGGAAACAGAGGCCTAGAGAAGCTTGGTGATAGCTCAAGAGCACACAGTTAGTGGGTGGGATCAGGACTTGAGCATAGGCAATCCAAATCTGCAGCCTGAGTGTGTAAACCCCACTCCATTCTGCTTCTCATGGCTGGAGGGAGAGCTAGATGACTCACCGACGGCTGCACAGATGTGTCCTGCTGAGAGGCTTGTAGACTCCAGACACATGGGCCTCCTGGTTTCTAAACACCTCAGGGCCTGTGCACTGAATCTTTTCTAAAGCTCATGCCCTCAGATCTCCACTTATCCTCAGTCTCAGCTCCAGTGGCCCAACCTCAGAAAGCCCTCCCTGGCCATATTCTAGAAGCTACTGCTCCCACTGGATTATCTCTATTTATTCTGTTTTCATCATTGCAGTCATCATTATCTGAAATGATCCTGCTTATTTGTTTCCCTATCGGCTATCTCCCTCCAATATTTCAGTAAACTAAGCTCCATGAAGGGCAGGGACCTAGATTCTTCTGCTTAACTCATCATAACATCCAGAACAGTACCTGGCTCATAGGTAGGCACTCAGTTAATTTTACTGAAAGTGTAAATTAATGATTAAGCAAAAAAGGATGAAAGCCCAAGAGCAGGGCTCTGGCCTCCTAGACACACATGGAGCAGTGGGCACTACAGTACGAGCCCAGAATCTCCACAGCATCCACACGCAGAGGTCTTGGAGGGCTTTGCCCGACTGCCCAAAGCTGAGCCTCCCAAACCCAGGTTGTGTGTTTCCTTCCCAGGGCCTGCAGAGAGATGCCCCAGATCTTCATTTTCTTCAATCCAAGGGTCACCAGCCACATGCAGCAGGGGAGGACTTGAATCCCAGCTACTCCAACTGAGGAAGTGAACTTTTAATTTTATTTTGTTTTAATGAATTTAAAATTAAAAACTGATACTCAAGTCAGTTATTGGAAAACTTTTAAGCATGGTTGGAAGAATTTGGATATGTGAATCTGCTTTTTCAAGACTCAATTTTATCAACTAGAAATACAGATCAAGTATTGCCAAGGAAAATTTAGCATCTGAATTGAAAAGTGCTCTAAGTGCACATGCTTGATTTTGAAGACTGAGTACAAAAAAAGAATGTATAATATGTTAATGTTTTTGTAGGGATTATATGTTGATATGATAATATTTTGGATATATTGGGTTAAATAAAAGGTATTATTAAAATTAATTTCACCTGTTTCTTTTTATATTTCAATGTGGCTACTAGAAAATTTTAAATTATATTTGTGGCTCACATTATATTTCTATTGGACTGGGCTGCTGTTCAATAGAACTGAACATCTGACTTGAAAATAGGCCCAGTTTGAGTTTTAACAGGAACAAAACTATGGAATTGTTTAGAGAGAAACTCCCTTCACTGATCAGTTTTTCTCTGTGATACTGGAAAGAAAGCCAGAGACCCTGAGGGCAGTGGGACATCCCTGGCCCAAGAACCACACAATGAACACAACACAACCCAGCAAATTGACCAGAAGATTCAAGTTCAAAGTTCAAAGACCCTCAGGATTAAGTCAAGGGCCCCACCACCTCTCACAATCAGACCATTTCATTTCTTTTCCTAGAAGGAAATTATCTTACCCCCACAAGATTGCACACTGTATATTTTTATGTACATTAAGAGGAATTTTCAAATTAATCTAGCTGTATAAAAATGAGCTTCTACCCACAGCCAGGAGTTCTATAGGTAGGGAAGTTGAACTGTTTCCACAAAAGCACCTTTTAAAGGCAATGGAAAAGCATCCCAGCCTTTATGCTTGCCAGAGACTCCACAATCCCTGTCCCTGTGGCCACCGACAGGAGCTAGAACTCAAGCCCCTAGTGGCAAAGCCGGGTGACCAGCTCCTCCCAAGCAGATAGATAACATTCCTCCTACTCGTGGCCAGCTGAGGACCTCTGGGTTGCTTGAGAGAAAGTAACTACTGACCCATTAGGAATGTCTGATACTTTTATTAGGTGAAGAGAAAGTTGCTATACAAGCTCCTATTTATATGAAGCGCCTATTGCACAATGAAGCTCTTTTAAAAAAAAAAAAAGTGAGACAGAGGAAAATGTAAACAAAACCTGAAAGCTAATTTCTTATTTAAAGGACTAGGAAAGAGGCTTTGGAGGTAAGAGGGGGCCAGAGTCCGGGAAAATTTTTATGGCATATTTTGGATAATAAATTTTGCTGAGAAAAGGCCCCTGGCAAGCATATCATAGCTCCTTGATTTACAGTTGTTGACATTTTAAAGGAAGTTAAGCCTCCCCTCCACTCAAGCAGGGAAGAGTTAACAGAATTCAATGAGTCTATTATGAGAGTCTCTCTTTTTGGAATAAATGAACCTGGTTAACCTGCAATTTGGACCTCGCTACCTCCATACTCCTCAAAAAAAGGCAATGGCTGAAGAAAAGAGCTCCTTCAGCCTGGGGAAGTTTGTTTTCCAGGAATCAGTAGCCCCAAGTGTCCACAAAGGCCCTGGGGTGTTCAACAGTGTAGGGACAGCCCTTCCTGCGGGGAAGGGACATCCTGGGAAAGGCACCCGGCCTGAGTCAGAGAGAGAAGAGTACCCCAACTCTGAAATTAGGTATCTCAGAAGGCTTCCCAGGAACTAGTCTTTGAGAATGAAGCCACCATCCCTGGGGCTGGTGGCAGCCCAGACTTGGCACTGTTCTTTGTAAACTAACATCAGCAATATGCAGAATAATGGCTTCCCAAAGATGTCCACATCCCAATGCCTTGTGCCTATGTGACATTACATGGCAAAGGGAAATTAAGGTTGCAGATGGAATTAAGATTGCTAATCAACTGATCTTAAAATAGGGAGAGTAACCTGAATTGCCTGGTCCTTAAACGTGGAAGAGAGAGGCAGAAGAGTCAGCACCAGAGAGACTTGTTCAGCCACAGCTGACTTTGAAAACGGAGGGAGGGGTCATGGGCCAAGGAATCTGGGCAGCCTCTAGAAGCTGGAAAAGGCAAGGAAACAGATCCTTCCCTGGAGCTTCCAGAAGGAATGCAGCCCTGCTCACACCTTGATTTTAGCCCAGCAAGGCCCATTTCAGACTTCTGATCTCCAGAACTATAAGATCCTAAATTTGTGTCACTTTCAACCATTTCTTGTGGTCATTTGTTACAGCAGCAATAGGAAACTATTACAACATCTTTCTTTCCTCAATTATCCCCAAATGTCCCCCTTCTCCCTGAACAGATTAAGGAAGTTAAGGAAGAGTTTCTCTACATGAATGAAGTAAAGCCTGTTCAGAGGTTTGATCCAAAGTTGAATGCATCTATTTCTAAGGGCCTCTCCCCTCCCTTGTCCTGGAGTCTTGTTCTCAGAAAGCCACAGCCTGACTATTGAGCTTTATGCCCACAATCTCCTCCTATGTCTTTCATTCTACATTACCTCCCACCTGTGAAGCCAAGGGAGAAGAAACCATTAGGATCAAAGAGAAAACATGTACCAATTTTATTTTTTCTACTGCAGTGGTATAGGCCAAGAGCTCTTTTTTCAAAGCTGTCTTTAAGAACATCTATTCCCCTTTGTAGTTCTACAGATGTGGTTATAAGGCCCAGAGTGGGAAATTCTTCCAGGTCACACAGCCAGTTAGTGACAGACCCAGGGCTCCTGTGCCTCACAATTCAAACCATCATTCTGGAACCTTCCTAGCCCCACAGCTATATAGAGCAGCTTGGGTCAATGCTGTTCATGAAGTTAATGTTCCCCTGCCCTGCATACTTGCTCCTCACCTTCTCTCCCTGCACCTGCCCACCTCCCCCAAGGTCCCCTGCCAGGTACTCAAGTCTTCACCTCAAGGTTCAGGGGCCTGAAACTATCTTGGCTTAAACAGGCAGCACAGAAGGCTTAGGACACATTAGCTCCTAGTGAGAAAAAGCTGTTACAACCACAGCCTTGAGAGAGAGCTCAAATTCCCAGCATCCTGCCCCCTGTCTCCCACCTCACAAGGAGGAGGTTAACCAGATCCATGCTCTTAAATCCTCAGCTGCACCCGTGTCCTGACCACCTTCAGGTTCCTGTTCAATGTTGAGCAAACCCTGCCTCATTTCCCGGGCCGGTGGAGCTCTATCCACATCCCAGCATCAGTGAATTTCCTTTAAATATCATCACATCATCAGAGGCCTCGGGAGGCCCAACCCATCAGGCTGCACATGGAAGATTCCTGTCTGCAGCCTGAGCTCAGAAGCGGAGCCCGTTCTTTTCCAAAACTAAACCCACTTAAGGGCAACTGGGGCAGTAATCCTTTAAACCATGCAAACTTGCCTAAGGCCAAGACTCTGATCCCTTCATATTCTGGCTGCCTTCCCCCTCCTGGCTGACCCGCTGGCCTCAGCGCCTGTCTACTTAGTTTCCAAGAGCTAAACCTTCGACCTGGGCCACTGCTGCCCAGTGCTCCTTAGACGAAAATATTCAAGCTATTTGCATTTGGTCTTCCCTTCGTCTTGCTCCCACCGTGGCTGCTCCCCTTCCTCTTAATTATGCAGTAACGAATAACTGTGCTAACTGAAATTGGGGAGGCTACTTGCCTCTAAAAGTCGGTAATTAGCCCCAAGGGAACAACAAATACTTGCGGGCTCCCCCACCACCCCTCAGCAGCCGCTGGAAGCAGGCCGCCTCTCAGCTCAGCTCTGCGGGTCCGATCTGGAAGGCATATGTTTCCCTTCCATCATTCACTCCATCAAATGCAGGGCAGGCCCGAGGGGGTGGGGAGGCCCACTACCCTTTTCTGAAAGTCTCCATTAGCGTGGACGTCCTCGTTATAAAAGGATGCTGTATTCACAGGTAACCAACAGCCCCCTGCGCATCTGGGAACACTTTGAGTGATTGCTAGGGAGAGAAGAAATTTGGGTCATAACTAATGATCAACATCCCCTTTTAATCAAATGAAGCCGTCATAATGTGTCTATCCTCCAGGGGAACAAGGCCCTTTCACCTCCAGGAGGTCTGCAGTAGCATTAACCTCTTCGGGTAAGCCATCGGGCCTTGCCCTGTCCAAGAAGGACGGAAGACAGAGAGCTGTCAGGTCTTCAGCAGCTCCTGCGCCCTGGGCTCTGTGGTGAGCAGCCCAAGTGTTCTCCTGGTTAATCCTGGGCCTGGATTAAATCAGTGCTTCGCAGCCATCAGTGTGTGTCAGAATCACCTGGAAGGCTTTTTACAGCACAGAATGCTGGGCCCCAAATCTAAATCGGTAGATTCATTAGATGGAGCCCAAGTGTTTTTACGTCTAACAAGTTCCTACGTGATGCTGACCCTGCCAGCTTGGAGATCAGACCTTGAAAACCAACGTTAGAGGCTAACAATACCTGTATTTCTTGTCTACACCCTGTATCCGACACCCTTTACAAATATCCTGTAATTTAATCCTCAGAAAAACCCATGTGAAGTATGTGTTACTGCCCCCATTTTACATGTGAAGAAACTGAGGATCGAAGAAAGGTGAGTGCTCGCCTAAGACCGCGTGATCACACCACAGGGATGGAAGAGCTATGATTTAGAACCTGGGTCTGTCTCATGTCAAAACCATGATCCTGCCACAGCAGCAGAAGAGACTCAGGCAAAGTGCTGCAAGGTAAGAGTTCCAGGAAGGTAAGCTCATCTCTCCATGGGGCATCCTGAAGAATATGGTCTCACACAACCCTCACCCTGTGGCTGGGGCCTTTTCCCAGATCTGTACCTGGCCCACTGTGCCATTGGCATTGGAATGCCACAGCTCTGGATGCTTTAGGAAGCACTTCCCGCTCTTCCCCCAATTCTGCCCCTGCCCAGAGACAGGCCTCGCCCTCCCTGTCCTCTCCACCCTCATTGTCCCAACTCCTCCTGGTGTTGCCTCTCCTCCCTACCCAGCTCAAGGGGCTCCTGCAAAGTGATCCCGAGGGCCCGTCCAGCACCCTTGCTCCACAGTCTCCGAGAAATGGCTTTGGTTCTCCACTGGCCAACCTCGGTGCTACCTGCCCAAAGCACACAGCTGCTTCTCAGTGGTGGCTTCTGAAAGAACGCTTGTCCTCACACTTCTGTGTTCCCAAGTCCCCAAACAAGCTCTTCAGGCACATCAGCAACCCCCTTTTGAGCCTTCTCCCTCCAGAAAGAACAGAGCCAGCTAAGAGCAAGGTGCTCTCGCACAGGAGAGGGCAGGAGAAGGAATACGGCTCTCACACAGAGCTCCTGCTGGGTGCCAGCTCTTGTTCTAAGTGCTCTACGTAAAATAAGTTATGCAGTCCTCAAAACAGCCCTGCAAGGTAGCAGACCATCGTCATCACCATTTACAGGGGAGGAAACTGAGCACAGAAAGATGAAGTTTCCTGTCCAGCATTGCACAGCTAGTAATGGACAGAGACAAGATGTGAAAAGAAGCAATCCTGCTCCACAGCCCAGGCTCGCAACCAGGCGATATCAGCAGAAAGAAAGGATGATTAATTGCTTGGTCTTTGCCCTACAAAAGGTCCTAGCCCACAGAGGGAAGGGACCATGGTGGTAGTAGTAGCTGTAGCAGTAATTGTAGTATGTGTAGTGACAGTAGTTGTAGTACTTGCGGCAGTGATAGCTAGTAGCACATCATCATTATCAGTATCAAAGTCATTACAATAGCAACTATGACAGTAGAATAATTGCCATTTGTGGAGCACCACTGTGCCAGGCAGGAGACAGGAGAGCATGATGGTTAGAGGTGCAAGTTCCAGGGCTAGGTCAGGTTCAGATCCTGTCTTCTTTACAGAACACATTCCATGATCTGAGGGAAATCACTCAACCTCTCAGTGTCAGCTGTTAGTTGTGAAATAGAGCTAAAAAGACTACCTGCCTCATGCGTTTCTTGTGAAGATTAAATGAGAGAACCAATGTAAAATAGTTAGGACAGTACCTGGAGCATAGCCAATTCTCCATAAATGTCGTTGAGTAAGAGCCTGGTAGAGGCAGGATACCTAAGACAAGGCGTCTGCCTCCGAGGACTTGCATTCTGTGAAGGGTGTGTGATAAGGGCCGGTGTGATGTTCTTATGAGGAAATGTTCACAGGACAAGTCAAGGGTGAGGTTCTTCTGTGCAAAGGATCTGGGAAGGCCTTGGGGAGTAGGTAGTATTGGAGTAGGACCTCCTAGCAGGGTGTGACCCCTGGTAAGGGGCCACCCAGATTGTCAAGGTGTGGAAGACAAGATGCATGTTACCAGCATGGGCCACCACCTGACCCCCCAGCCTTTTCCCCATTGTCTGCCCCCCAGTGCCTCAGCTCAGCCACTGCCCAGGTGCTGACATGGTCTAGTGCTCTCCGTGCCTTCGGTTTCATTCTTCCTCATCTCTGTGAATGTTCTTCCTATCTCCTTCCTTTGCAAAATAGCTAAAGTCCTCCTGCAATCTCCTGGTGCTCTCCAATGGTTTTGTAGGGGGACAGAGTAGAGGCTTTTAGATCAGCTGGTTAAGAGCTTACCAATTAAGCTCACCATTAACATGTTTCCTGAAACCCCAGGGCCAGGCCATGCTTTGTAGCCAACTCCTGTCCTATTCTCAGTCCTATGGAGACTCTGAGGTCCCTTACTGCCATCCAGGAAAGAGGCAAAATAATTCAATCCACTCTATTGACATAAGGCCTGAGTGGTACTGTCTTTGCCTTCATGGGCCTGGCTGTGAAGTGACAGGCCCCTGGGCACTTCTTTGGAAGTCATCATCCCTCCTTCTACCCAGTCCTTCATCCACTCCGGGAACGTGCTGGGTATCTCTTGATCCCGTCCTAGGCAAGGCGCCTTGGGAGATACGCGATGAGTTCCCACCTGCCAAGAGCTTGAAGCCTATGAACAGAGGTGTGGCAAGTCGTCAAATAAGTATAATTATTTGAAGGGAGTGAGTGCCTAAAATGGGAAAGAAACTAACATTCTCAGTGCACCCACCAAGTGTCAGATGTTGGGCTAGTAGTTTTTATCTAAATTTTCTCATGAACCTGCAAAGCAAACTTATAAGATAGGAATGTATATCTCCATACTATGGATGAGAAAACTGAGAATCAGTGTGGTTAAGCAAATTGCCTGAGGTCACACTGCTAGCATATGACAGAGTCAAGCTTTAAACCCACATCTGTGTAACTCTTCCTAATAAACTGGCTGCCTCTCTGTAACAGCAGTGTAAAAATTGGGAATAAGGAAGGGAAGTACTCGGGGCCCAGGTGATCAGAAAAGGCTCGGTGTGGGGGGGGGGGGAGCAGGGATGACAGAGGAGAAATGCCAGGAAATGGGAAGAGTGCAGAGATGAGGGGCCAAGAAGACTGGGTGTGTTAGTGGAGGAGGGAGGCTGCCTGCCTGGTGGGTAGGGTTTGAGGGCTTAGTGGGGCTGATCAGGAGGGACTAATTAGGCTGTTTGTACTTTCTTCTAGGTACAGGGGGCAGCCACGAAAGCCTTTTGACCAGGAGAACAATTCTGATGGAAGAGCCCCTTAGGAGAATCACCTTGGCTGGGCTCTGCTGGCTGGCTTGGTGAGCACAGACTAGGAGAAGAAACGTCGCTTAAGGGGGCTGTTCCAATCATCCCAAAGTAACGGCAGATTTTTAAAACAGACTTCAAGGTTATGAGCAGTGTTTTCGATGCTTTTTTAAAATCGAGACTACATTTCTTTAAGGTATGATTTTCCAAATGTCAGGAAAAACAATCCATGTTAACCTCCAACTGTGAAACAATTATATGGGCAGCAAAGTGTCTCACTCCTTCCCAAACCGCAATAAACTACAGCTCTTGGTTCAAGAAGTCGGAGCAAGGAGTGACTTCTGAACCAGGCTTCCATTTAGTGAGGCAGCTTTCTGCTTGAGAAATTCACAGTCTTTCTTCACTGGATCTATTTCAATAGCATAATGAGGGCCTTGTAACCCAGCCCTCCAACCTTCCCTGAGAGCGCACCCCTAAGTGTCTCAAGATGTCCAAGGAACATCAAAGGAAAGGAGAATTATTCTTTGGATATACCGTAGGATACAAATCCTGATATCCCACCGCTGGAAACCAAAACCCAGGACAGCTCCCACAGTGCCAGTAAAAAATATGGACTCAGAAGATTAACTGGCTCCAATGCTACAATGTTTTAGCCAACCATAACCTGGCATTTTACGCTGCAGAAAGGAAAAGATGCCTTCATTAACACTGCTTGCCAAATTTCCCATGAGGCCTGAGGAGGGACACATGTTGGTCTTCCTGCTTGGAGCCTCATGCTGAAAACTGCTGGCTCCTCTCAAAAGGAAGACCAAGTCGAGGTGTCTGAAGAAGGTTCCCCTTGGAAAATGAAGAGCCTTCTTTCTGCCAGAACGTTTGACTCCTTGCTACTTCCCTGCGCTCGCTAGGCTGAGCACAACAGGCTGGGCCTCACAACTTCTCAGAGAGTGTCCCTGCCCTGAGTTCATCCCGTCCCCACGCTGTCCTCATGAGTCAGGGGAAAGGAAAGATATGACAGAGATTAGTTTAGAGCTGTGGCATCTGAGTCACGGAATCACTACCATCGAGATATTTGTAGAAACAGCTAGAACAATATCCCTTGGCATGAGCTGGGAGGAGGCCAGGCAGCTCTGGCTTCAGCTGGGAGGTGGCTCTAACTGTCCCATTTTTAGAGATGGAGGCTAAAGAGTCAGAGAAATGAACGCTCTGCCATTCCTGCTGCTGCTGACAACGCTCTGAGTTCTGGGACTTCCATCGTCCCCTGTGCTGAGATTCCTGGAGCCTCGGATAACACAACCGGGCTACCCCCCATCAGAAAATCTTCCTGAACAGCCCCTGTACAACAAGCTCTCAAGAACATGTGTTGTGGACAAACAGATGTTCCCAAGTCAAGGAGAGGAATCATTTGCTATATAAGAATATATACTCTTTTTTAAAAAGTGAATAAACCAAGTAATACAGAATCTGCTTTAACGTGAACCTCGTTTTTTCAAACACTCAAATTCTGAAGTGCTTCCCACCCGCTAGGCACTCATACACACACACTTCAACCCAGCCCCCTTCAGTGGACACAGAGACAGCCCAGTTCTGACACTGTGGATGCCTCTAGAAGGGAGGCAGAAAAGTCAACAGTGCCCTTGAACCTCGCAGCCTCCTCTCCTCACTCTTCCTCCTCCTGCATTCCCGTGGTGCCCACTTCCCCTCTGGAGTTCAGCATGAAGCTTCAGTCCATTCCCATCGCCCTTACTACCTGCCTCCCAACCAATTCGCTCTTCAGTGAGCCTGCTCAGAGCTGAATGGCAGGGACTGTCTTGTCCATCTTTGTATCTCTAATGAGAGGAAGACAAAAGCAGATGCACCAGAAATGCTTGCTAAATGGATGGATGGATGGGTGGGTCAGTCAATCAGTAGGTGGATGAACAAATGCATGAATGAATTCCCATGGCAGTGCCAAGGCCCCGATGGCTAGAAAGTTGATCCCCCTGGACCTATTCAGAGGTATATGTCCTATCTGAATCAAGAGGCCAGAATGTCACAAGTACCCCCTAACTTTGCCATGGCAGCAGCTCGGGGAGGGAAACAGCTAGAGCCACTTCTTTCACACCACCCACAACAGGTTTGACTGCACTCTCAGAAGTGAGTGTGCTCTTTCTGTGTAGGAGCTGGGGTCTCTCAAGAGTCGTCTTCTGCACCCTTTCCCACCCCCTTTGCATCAGGATCCTGAACTCAGTTTCCCACAGGAGGTCAGTGCTCAGCATAAGTGAGAACACCAAACAGGGGTCTTTAAATGAGCCTGCCCCCTACCACTCCTCCTTCACCCTCAACACTTCCAAGAATCTGATTTTGAAAGGAGTTATGTTTTCCCAAGTATGAGCTAGAAATTTTCCTATAAATGTGTCCTGTAAAAACAGAGCTGCCCTCAAGAGTGATCATGTGACCCCAATGATGGATGTGAATGTAGAAGACACCCCTTGTAATTCTCTTCTAGAGAACAACAAAGCTATTCCTCCCCCCAGCTCAACCTGCCCGGTGTCAGGGGAAGAAAGGATGAACATTTGCCTCTACTACAGGCATCTCCCCAAACTTTTCCAAATCACTGGAGGGGCACAGAGCAATACCAAAGACTCAGTTCACAGTCTGGCCTCTCCAAGTCTAAGAGTACAGTCATGAGTATCTTACAGACCCCCCGGTCCACACTCTCATTGTACGGATGGGGAAGCTGAGACCCCAACGGGTGCCAAGTCTTCTGCTGCTCAGTTCAGGCTCTCTTCCCCTGGCAGACTGCTGAGCCTAGACGTGGCTTATACTGTGGGCATCACCAATGGTCAGAGGCTGGGGCTACAAGGCCTGAGCATCTTCAGAAGGCCAGCATTAGCAAGCACGGGCTTCCTGCTAGGCCACTGAGTGCAGGAAATAATAATGGAGATTGAGAGGCATTCTGCATTTGACCTGCCGCAACCTCGCCGTTTCTCAGTAGAACCCGATAGGGATCACTCACATCTGCTCTCAATAGCAAATGTAAAAAATGACCTGCCGTTTTAAGGTCTGAAAAACACAAACTTGTGTTAAAAGACTGACAAAAAAAATTCATGCACTCAATAGCATGATGTCATTCAAGTGCATACACGTTGTAATAACAATCGTCCATCAGAGCCCATGCCCTCGACCTGAGCTCTCCCCTCCTGGCAATTGTAAGTGGCTCTGGTCCCCTTGCCTGTCAGCCATGCAGCTGGTAACACAGCAGTGTAGGGAGTCTGCTGGACTGTATAATCGGGCTGAGCTGCCAGGCTTGCCTAGGCCTTGAGCTGCAGCAGGTATCAACTTACCTAACTCCCCACTTCAGACACTCGGGCGAGCTGCAGGAAGGCTGATGGGAAGCACATTCTGGGAAGCCCAGAACAAACTCAGGGATCTGGGGAGCAGCCCAGATCCGGCTAGAGGTCAATGGGCCTTTAGAAGTTAGGAAGCTCCTCGTTAGCCACACGGGCAAGGCCTCCAGGCCATTACTCCGCTATGTGCAGAAGCCAACCAGCATGCTCTTCAGGAGGAGCTGACTGTCCCGTGGAGGTATAAGGAATGCCACCTTCATTCCCACACCCCTGACTTCCCCCACCCTCCTGCATCCCCTCACTCTCTCTTCTGGGCTGCATCAGACTCTCCTGACTCTGATGGAAACTCAGGAAGGAAAGCGTAGGGGATCCCCAATAGCTCTCTAGATCAGGCCCAGTAATCTTCATCCTGTAAGGCCCCACATTTGTCATAAGCAAGCAATACCCACCAAAGACACTACCTTGAGCCAGGCACTGTGCCTGGGGTTCAGGACGAATCAGCCAACCCTAGATAGGGAAGCGAGGCTCATCCAAACCTTGGGTGTCTGGGATCAGGTGAGATGCCCTAGGAACCAGAGGAGAGAGAGTAGAGATCTACAAATGGACAAAAAATTTACAACCTTCAGACCCTACCAGCTCTATCATTAGACTGGTTTACTAAGACGAACAACGCTTTCCTGCTTTCTTCAATTGTAAGTCATAACCCATAGCAGGTAATGGCTGTACATTCTCATCTGATTTCCTCAAGATGGAAACAGAGAGAACAAGCACTCATTAAGCACCTATGATGTGTCACATGCCAGGTTGAGCCCCTTCACATCTACCTCCTACTTCAATGCTCCTGACTAGGCAACCTGGGCAGCAAGCTGAGACACGGCTGCCTTGGAAGGCTCATGAGACAGCTTTTGGTTGTTACATTTGTTTCTGCTCCACCTGCAAGAACTTCCTTGTGCTTCCCTGGAGAAGCAGATCTGCCAGGCCCTAACAGGCAGGAGAGCGAATTCTGCACTGACTACTGTTCCAGCCAGGACAGGCTACATGGTGGCACTGTTGGCTCAGCTCAGAAAGATGTATAGCCTGCGAGATTTCCTACTGAAATGGAACTTCAGCAGCCTGGTAGTTCATTTGCCTGCGGAATATAGTCCAAGCTATTGGTTCATTAAATGCAGGAATGCCAAAGTGACTAAAACACAGGCCCTGTCTTCAAAAGGCTCATACATCATTAGCAGAGAAACCCATAAACAGAAAGTGTCCCCTTGTATGGATGCTAAGAGAGACATCCATGCAAGAGTGCTGGGTACACACAGGAGAGAGTGGCCGGTTCTACCCGGAGGCAGCAAAATCTTTCATGGTGGGCATGGCCCTTGAATTGTCTTGAAGGTCCCATTGGATGTTAGTATCCAAGGAATCAGGGCTGAATAAGGCAATGGCCCCTGTGCCTCAAGGCCCCACTCTCACTGGAGTGACAGCGCTAACTCAGAAAAGTAAGAGGTCAGCTGGGGAAACACATGGAAGATATTACTGGAGGCCAAAGCAGGGAGAGACCCAAAGACTGGCACATCATAAGGCTATAATATGATTGCTGAATTAAATTAAATTAAATTGGGTAGAGGTAGTCAGGAAAAACTATCCAGAAAAAGTGGCATGTGCTAAGCCTCCCTGTGAGAGATCTGAATGATAAAAAGGACTGAGAAAGCAGGGACACACCAACAGAGCCCAAGTTGGGTGTCAGTATGTGAATAATTCAAACTGGCTTCCAGAGGATGGCTCAGTGGAGACCCAAGCTCTTTTCTCAGTTCCCAGACCCAGGTTACCTGGGCCAGAACCTCAGAGAAGACAATGTCCTGTCCTGCGCCCTCCCCAGGGGCAAGCAGCCTCCAGCAATAGGCAGCAGCAGAGCTCTGCCCACGCCCCAAGGAAAGCTCAGGGGCTGTGGAGACTTCCCCAAATTTGGATTAAAAAAACAGCTCCTCACTGCCTCCTCCACAGGATACATAGCTTCCCTCTAAGTCAGCAGGAACCCATCACTACGGCTATGAAAAAATAAACAAAGGGAATCTGATTTCAAGGGACACTTGGGCTCCAAGAAGAAGAACAGCACACTTAGATGGGTCCTTCCCCTCCAGAGCATGCTGAGGGGAATCTCACAGCTACAATTCCAGCAGAATCCAAAGCACTTGCTGCCAGTGATGGAGCAATAGAGTCATGCTCAGGGACCCTGGGGACACTCCAGCAGGGGGAGCTAAGGGCATGTCAATGGAAACACAAAAGAAAAGCTAGAGGACTCCAATCTTGCTGTGACACAGAGGTCAAACCAACAACATTGTCTTCTCTCTCTCCTGGACCTGGGTACCCCCTCTATTGGCCTCATCAGAGTCAACTGACACCTGGACACCAGCTGTCCTGCTTGTGAAATGCCTGTGCTATATTTGAGAATCGCCTTCCTTTGGTAAGGTCTACATTGTATGTAGGAACCCCCAGCATTCCATCAGGATAGAACCAAGTTGAGCCTTAAAGGAGCTATCCTACAGCAAGGTTGCATGTTGTGACAAAGCACAGATCTCTTAGGGTTGCAGGACAGTGGATGGGTTCTTAAAAAGAAAACAAGAATACAGAAAGCATCAAAGCCACTGGAAAAGCAGAAGTTACTTAACTTGAGTAGTTTGTTTGGCAGAGCTCTCAGCTGAGTTCAGAATGATGTGTTGGCCCAAGAGTTTCCCTACTGAGGCAGAACTTCAGCAGCCTGGTGATTCTGCGGCATGTAGAGTATGGTTCGAGCTGCTAGTTCATTAAATGTGGGAATGCCAAGGTTACTAAAACACAGTTCCTTTCCTCAAACAGCTCATAAGTTATTAGAAGAAGAGAACAGAGAGGCTCTGATGGCTTAACAAATTCAAATCTATAGAGTGAGATTAGCAGGGCTGATACCTGTTCATTTCTAATCCCACAGGGGACTCACAAATGGTAACAGCATCAAAGAGCACTGTGAGAGCTCAGAAATGCAGAGCAATGACAGGTTCTCTGGCTCTAAGACAGTGGGAGGTCGCAAATGAACAGGGCTCAGGTGCCAGAAGCAGAGAATGTGAGTCGTGCCCCTAGTTCTGCTAATGACCTCCCACAGGGCATGGGAACAAGTCCCCCCCACCTCTTCTGTGGGCCTAGTTTCCACGTCTGTGCAATGATAGGCTTGGCCTGGGTGACTTCTGAGGGCCTGCTCGGGGCTGACCTATAGTCTACAGTTCCAACAAGGAGAGTGTGATGAATCTGCCAGCAGGTGGGAAGAACTGTCCCATGCCCAGCCCTATCTAGTGCTCGTATGGTGCCATCAACTCCCTGAATGCTTGAGTCTGTTCCTAAGGCCAGAGATTTATGGGAACATATATATAGACAAAACTTACACTTGCACTTAGATTTAGATTTAGATATAGATTTAGATATATATTAAATATAGACATAGGTTCAATATATACATTTACGTGTATAGATATGTAAATGTGTGTGTGTGTGTGTGTGTGTGTGTGTGTCCTACTGAGCAGCTTTCCTTTAGTGAGGGACGGTGCAGCTGATTTTACCTAAGTCCACTTCCCATATAGCACAACAAAATTCTCTCCATTCTTCAAAGTCCATCTCAAGAACCTCTGCCTCTAAGTAACATTTCTTGACCTCAAAGGAGAGTATCTCCTCCTCCTCTAAATTCCTACACGCTGCCACTTGAGCCATACATCACCCCATTATAACAACGAATTACTAAGTTATCACCTATGGAAGCACTTACCATGGACAGAGAAATTATCTTACACCTACAGAGGCTACCAAGGACACCTGTGCTTCGGGCTGTCTTTGGTGAAGATGCCAGTGACCAGCCTGCTTCCTGTAGCAGAAGAGGTGCTCAGCAGATGCCTGTCTACAGAGTTCATCCACCAAAAACTGAACTTTGACCCACACCTCATACCATACACAAAAATTAACTTGAAAAGTCTTTTTTACAAACCTATATGAAAAAACCAAAACCACCAAGAAAAAAGAAAGAAAGAAAATATAAAAGATTATATTTAGGACCGGAGGGCAGGCAAAGATTTCCTAAACAGGGCACAAAAATCATCAACCATCAAAAAAATTGATATATTGGACTTCTGCTCATTAAAAGACTCATAAAAAAACAAAAAGATACACCACAAGAAAATATTCAAAATATATCCAACAAAGAACTAGAATCCAATTATAGTTTTAAATTTCTATAAATCAATTTTTAAAAGACAGCCTAAAAGTGAGAAAAGACTTAAACACTTCACAAAGAAGAAATCCAAATGGCCAATAAACATATAAAAAGATATTTAACATCGTTAGTAATCAGGGAAACACAAATTAAAACCACTGTGATTTACAACTACGCACCCACTAGAATGGTTCAAATTGAAAAGACTTTTGATAGCCAATGTTGGAAAGAATGCAGAACAACTGGATTTCTCATACTTTTAAGGTAAAAGTGTAAGATTGTACAACTACTTTGAAAAATTATTCGGCAACATCTTATAAAGTTAAATACACGTCTACCTTATGACCCAACAATTTCACTTCTATGTAATTACCCAAAAGAAATGAAAACATGTGTCCACAAAAGACTTACATGTGAATACTCCCAACACCATTCATAAAAACTCTTGATTGGAAACAACAAATTAAGGTAGACTCATCCGATGGGATAGTATGCAACAGTGAAAAGAAACCGAGGGACTGATGCACGCACAACTGGAGTAAATTTCACAAACAGTACGCTCAGTTAATGGAGCCAGGGGAAAAAAGGGTTCACATTATTTGAGCCAAATTTTTTATGAATTTCAACAACAGTCAAAATAAATCTGTGGAGATAGTATAGAGAATATATTTTTGTTTTTTGATTTTGTTTTTTCCTGTGGGAGAGGAGGAGTTAGAAGAAAAAGACACAGGGAAATTTCTCAGGTAATAAAAATGCCTTATATCTTGATGGGGGTATTGGTTACATGAGCATATATATTTGGTAATGCTCATTAACTGTACACTTCAGTTCTGTGCATTTTGTAGTGTGTAATTATACCTCAATTAATTATAAAGGAATAATTAAGAATAAAGAAATTCACTAGACTACCATTTACAAAATGCCTTCTATGTACCAGACCTTGGGCTAGGGGCTGGGATATGTCCTCTGTCAAGAAGAATGAACAGGAAAAACTCCCCTATGATGGTTCCCACATGCCCACCATCCTAGTGACTGAAGCGCCTTCTGGGCCTTGCCAATCACCCTCTGAGCACACACACTCACCCACACACACACACATATATATGGAAGCAGCAGGGATTCCCTCCTGCTGCCCTGGATCTCTGATGCATGGCAGTGCAAAAACACTTGGATCTCAAGGAACCCTCCACAACTGTCCTAGCTGCCCAAAGTGGGCTGCACAAGATGATCCCAGAATCAGCCTTCCAGGTCAGAAGTAATCAAACTCCAGCATCATGCCCAGAGTCCTCAAGCAGAATCTCTTCTACTCCTGCCTTTCTTCCCAGGGAAGCTCTTCTCCTTGGGCTTTGGGCCTTGTCTGCAGAGTTAGAAATGCCACAGGAAGAGAGGAAGGGGTGGCCCTGACCTGCAGGCTCCCAGCTCCCCCACCTACCCCTCCAGGGAGAGGAGAAATCCAAACACAATCCCATTCTCACAGGCAGCTCTTCCAAGAAAAACCAAGTTCTAGAGATGCCGAGTCTGGTGTGAATAAGGAAAAAATGCAGAAATCCAAAAGGCAAGGTCCAAAAAACATTTCTCCCGCTGAGTGTGCTATGAAAAGAAAGGGCACAAGGAGATGGACAGGAAGGGACCCCAGGGCACCCAGAGCCAGTGGGGGGTTGACCTCCAGCCACCATTAATTTTCCTGGACAGAATCTGATTTTCAGTGACCTAGGAGATACCTCAATGCTTTCAAAATATTAAATCCCGCTTGAAGGAACCTCTTACTTCTGAGCTTTGATTCCTCATCTGTGAAACGGGAATAACAATCCCCACTCTGCCCACTTCACAGGGGTAATTTGGCATCATAGAGAGGGCACATGAATATGAAAGGACTTTGTAAACTCTGAGATACTACACACCTTAGCCATGGTCAATATGGAGTGTGGCTCACAGCCTCCTAGAATATCTGCATTTTATAAGGAGAAGGGCCTGGGTTGGAATTCCAGCTCCACACATAGTGTGCAAACTTAGGAAGGTCATTCTGTTTCACTGAGCCAGCTTCCACATCTGTAGAATAGGAAAGTTAACATCGCCCTTGAAGTTTTCAGGAAGATTAGGAAAATGCCTGTAACGTCTTTAGGAGAATATCTGCGTATGTGGATGGCATTCGGTAAATGGGAGTTGTTACAATTCCTACCGTGTACAAGGGATTGCAGTCACTCCTGCCTTAGCCTCTGGAACAGGAAAGTAGCAGATCACCTGGGTTGTCCAAATAAAAGCCCAATCCCCCACCCCTACACCCCCCGCCCCCACACACACACATGGGCTCATAATTTGCTGAAAGAGTTTGTTAGGCATCCTGCAAACATTGAGAGCTACTGCCATGTAGCTCCTCCTCCGGGCCAGGCACAGGGCTCAGAGCTGTGGCCTGCATTATGGCATTCACAAACACCGCAGGAGGAAGGAAGTTGCCACCTGCATTTCACAGAGCAGGGCACTGTGGCTCATTGAGGTAACAGCCAGAGAGTGGCAGAGGAAGCACACACATCCAGGACTGTCTGAGTCTAAACCCCAGGCCCCCGGGGCTGCAATGTGCCAGCATTCTCACCAAATGCAGCTAAAATCAGCCTAGAAATCTCAGCCAACCATGGGAACACCATGCTCTCAGAGGCTGGGCAAAGTGCAGTCTGGGGACTCATGCTCAGCAGCTGCAGTCCCCACATTCTCTACCACCCTCCAGGAGTAATGTCATCTTCCATTCCCACCTTCCTGTCTGCAGGAGATGTCAGTGAGGCCACAGCCAGCCGAGGCAGCCAGGGCCCATCCACAGATTATTCGATGGGCCAGCAGGGCCTTAGAATATTCCCAGGTGCTCGGGCTACTTGTTGAGCCTTGGTGGAAGTACTGTGGGTGGGAGGACTGGTGAAATGGGGCAGTGGATGCAGCAGCCAAGGATAGGTATTGCATTGGGTCCTGAGTAGCCCCAGAAGTGGCCTTTAGAGTTGTAGCCTGGAATGGCATCCAAGGGCACAGGCCAGTGCAGCTCAGTCCCCAGGCCAGGGTAAAGGCAGGAAAGAGAGGAAAAAGGAAAGAGGATGCAGTGGGCTGTATCAAAAGTCATAACCTCTCCTTACCTTGCAAAGGGAGGCCAACAGGTGAGAGACCCCAAGAATCCATAAACATCTCTACTCTGCATCTATCTCAACTGTGCTCAGCCTGGAGGTAACAGGGAGGGTCAGGTGGGAACGTGCCCTGTGGACAGGAGGAAGGATTTCCAGGCAGAGGAAATACTGTGATCCCAGCAGCAGGCAAAAGCAGGGCATGCAGGGTGCTCGGGGCGGGAAAATTTGGGGAGTCCAGTAGGTGGGCTCACAGAGAGCAATGGGCAACTGTGAGGTGTGGCTGGATGCAGGGCAGGCCTCGTAGGTGGTCCCACAGAGGTTAGACTTTCCTCTCAATGGGAGGGCCCCGAGGCAGAGGAAGGATGGGGCACAGTCGGGCTTTAGAGCCACACGGTCTGATGTGATAGCCACTAACCACATGTGACTCTTTAATTAAAATTAAATAAAATAGAAATGCAGGTCCTCAGTTGCTCTCGCCACATTTCAGGTGCCCAACAGCCACGAGGGGCTAGTGGCTACCACACTGGACAGTGCAGATGTAGATCTCCGTCATCACAGAAGATTCTACGGGATGCTGCTACTAAGGAACAGTCCCTCCACCTCCACGGGAAGGAAAGGGAAGTGGAGACAGGAGATCAGTGCAGAGAAGTGAATGAGCCCGGCCTGGGGCTACGGTGGAGAATGGGACAGAACTGGAATGGAGCGACATTTAAGGAGAGAGGGACAAGGCTTGGAAACCAAATGGCTGGGGGGTAGGGGTGCTAAGAAGAAGCTGGGGAACTCAAGAATGATGGCCTGCTTTCTGGCATGGTCAGCTGGGGGGCAGAGGGGTGGCAGGCAGCTGTCACTCACAGAGAAAAGGGAGAAGAGGTGGATGTGGGAGAGAGGTGACATGCTTCAGTTTGGACGTGCCCAGCATCAGGTGCCTCTAGGACACCTGCAGCCTGTGTTCAGGGGTCTGCAGCCCTGGTGGGGTTTGTGCCATGTGGCCACATGGCCACGTGGCCAAGGGGCCATGAGGCGGGGCACACAGCTGTGGAGCAAGCATGGGGAGTGGCGTTGAGGGTCCCTGGGGTGGGGGCCCTGGGCTGTGGAGCTGGGTACTGCGGGCTCTGTGCTGTGCATGGCAGGCTGCAGGATGGCAGATCCATTGCATGAGGCCCGGGGACTGCGGCTCAGGGCTGTGACTCTGAGGGTCTGGGGAACTCGGGCTATGAGTGGAGAGCCATGGGCTATGGGCCCGAGAGACTACTGACAGTCTTGCAGAGCCTCTCTCTCCCCCAGGGTGGAATCTGGGTTTTTGGTTGCCTGGGGAAGCCCCAGAGGCGCCCTGGCCTGAAGCAGCCTGGAAGAGGGGAGGACAGAGGGACACGTGGATGCAGGCTGGGGCTTGCAGTTGCTTGGGGTGTGGAAGCCGCTGAGCCCTGACTCCCTCAGCCTCGCGGCGGGCCCCACCTGGTAGCTCCCCATGCACTGGAGGGTGGCACCACACAAGCGTGTTGTTCTCCAAAGCCACTGAGACACTTCCTGTCAGTTCACATAATTGAGTATTACAGTATTTAAATTACAAATTGAATATTATTTTTACAGGTGTCATTTCAAATATAACACGAAATTTCTTGACATTACATCAGCCCCAGCACACAAACAGCTGCACAGGCTGCCCGCATGTGTGAGGCACATGCCGAGGCTGGTCATGTTACCACGTGCCCTGCACAAGTGCGGGGGAGAGCGTGTGTACGTGTGCTTGTGTGTGTGATTGAGTAAAGACAGCGTGACAGTCCATGTGACTGTGATCAAGAGTGCAAGTGCATGTGTGGCACCAGGAGTGTCTAGATGCATGTGGTTTTGCATGCGTATGTCCAGCCCCACAGGTGATCGTCACTGGGCAGGCAAAACCTGGCCCGTGCAAGTCTTCTCTAGAGCTAACCCTGAGACTCCAGGAAGTGGACAAGCTCCACTCCTCCACAGATGGGCTGTGCAGGCCCAAAGTGATCCTGCAGTGCCCCCCAGTGGACACTGCCCCCACCCCAACCCCAGTCAGATCCACAAGCTGATTGCAAAGATGCTGCTCGTGTCCTTCCTGCAACGGACCGACCCCAGGCCCAAGCTCTTGAGTGATGCGGGAGGAGCCGCCACTCAGAGGCAGAGACTTAGGGGAACTCTAGCCATGGCTCGATCTCTCCAGCCTGGGCCCTGCGGCCTTTCCCCTTCTGGGCCAGGCACAGCCCCAACACATGCACTCCTTCCAGCCACGGCGACATCCCACCTTCAAGGACAATCACTAGGTCAGCCTCTTCCAGGAAGTTTTCCCTGAGCCCCCAGATGAGAGGAGCTACCTTCCCTAAAACCCTTCCTCAGGTACAATTGGCTCTGCAGGGGGCCCCAGGGTCCCTTGAGTCCCTCTGGGAGCCCTGGAGGACAAGGTCTGGCACAGGCCCTGCTGCTGCCACTGGGCACAGCCCAGGGTGGGACAAAGAGAAGATGCTCCACAAAGCAGAATGTGCTCATTTGCTCTCATGTCACGGACTGCAAGAGTCTTTGGAGAGAGACTGACTGAGACAGGAGAGACCATGAAGAAACACCACGATCTCTGATTGTCAGTCAGGAAGTTCCTGCTGTGGACGTGGCCAGCAGACGTGGAGAACTGTGCTTGTAGATCGAGGGGACGACTCACGTGCCACAACTATTCTAGGCAGCGAGTTTTAGCGCGGAAAAGAAGGATATCTCAGAGTCTCGGCTCTGACAAAAGAGTTATCTGGCCTCCCATTTTAGCAAAATGTCATTCATGGCACTGGCAAGCACCCACCAGGCCATCTGGCCATGGGCGAAGAAGGAGCATGAAGCTGCGTGGGCACCTGCCTGGCCTCAGCTGGTCTCCTACGCCCTGAGAGATGGGGCATCACAGAGGAAACAGGGGCATCTAACCAGCCACGCCCTGACTTCCCCTGAGAATCACTGGCTACATGTGTAGCAGCAATGAGCTCAGTGACCCCTGGACTCACCACAGAAGCTCCACGGCCTGGCACAGACCACCTCAGCACCCAGCTCTCTGAAGTCCTAGCCGACCCAGAGACCCAGACTTTGCCCTGCCCTGCCCCCTTCTCCCAGGCTTTACGGCATTGCTATCCTCTGATGCCAACACCCCGGGTTCACTTCAGGGAAAAGAGGGAAGCCAGAATCAGCTGAGCAATGTGGAACAGGAAAGAGGAAATGGCTGAAGAGCCGGTTGTTTTTACAACGTGCCAGGTCCACAAGACCGAGTGTGCAAACCAAAGGGCTCTAAAGAGGGTTTCTCCTTGGCTGTGTGCAAAACGAGGGTGGAAACTCAGCCTGAGCCAGGTGACCAGCCTCTCCCCACAGGCCTGAGAGGTCCCCCTCCAGACGTCGGGCCTGTCTACCTCCAGCCCCTGCAGCTCAGGGCCAGGCAACCCTGTAGCGCGCCTCTCCCGCCTGTCCCCTCATCCTCTGCGTGAGCTGCAGGATGTCGGGGCTAAGGGAGAGAGGTGCAGGTGGGGAGGGGGAGACTCAGGGCTCCTCCGTGCACAGAAAAGCCAAGAATGAGCAAGCAGAAGGACCCACCCAAAACGCGGAGCAACTTGGTGGCTACCACTGCTCTGACTTCTGGACCACCACTATTTTCCAGGTGGCCTCTTCCCAGCCTATAACCTTCCTCTCTGTCATTTTTTTTTCATTGCACACACTTATGGAGTACAGTTTATCGTTTGAATACACGCATATATTGTATAATGATCTAGTCAGGATAGTTAGCATATCTATCACCTAAACATTCATCATTTCTCTGTGATTATAACACTTAAAATCCTTTCCTGGCTATCTTGAAATATGCAATACAATATTATTAACTATTGTCAATTTAGAGCACCAGAACCTAATCTTCCTCTCTAACCGTGACTTTGTAACTTTGTACCAGTCTACCAACCTTTTCTCGCCAACCCCCCCCCCCCCCTTTCCTGCCCTGGTAACCACCCTTGCCTCTATTTCTTTTTTTTTTTTTTCTTTTTAATTTTTTTTCTCAATTAACCCGTGATAATTGGATATATTTATGGAATACAATATGACATTTGGCTACATTCATACTGTGTTTTCTGCCACTTGTGACTGTCTTTTCATCTTCTCTATGTTGCCGTCCCCTGTCTCCATCCATTTATCTATCACGGGAAGCGCGAGTGAGGCTTTCCATGCTTCAAATACAACACAGATGTTACTAATCCAGGTCCCAACCCTGCCTGCAGCCTCCATGCAGAGCTGATTCCTCACCTGCCCCTTCTCAATGTGCATCTCACTTCTTTAAACTACAGCTTTCAAACAATTCCAGATATGGCTAGTAGCCCCACTCCAGGAGAAATGTCTGTGAAAAAAGAGAGAAAGTCACAGCAGATGGCAAGGCACATTCTCAGTCCAAGAAGACAGAATCAATATCTTCGTCATCATCATCATCATACAAGCCCCATGCTAAGCACTCTACACAGATTACCTCATGTAGATTTTGCCTTCAATCTTAGGAGGGGGACATTTGTTTACGCACTGAACAGAGCCAGAGGGCAAGGCTATGCCACCTCCCGTGGGCACTCAGCCTCGCTTGCTCTCTGTCCCAGCTCCTCCATCTGTCTGACCCGCATTTTCCCACCTGTGGGAAGGAACTCATCAGTGGGTTCATAAAATAAATGTAGTGGATCCCAGCAAGCATTTTTACATGAAAGAAGGGAATCATATGTTCACAGTGCATCATACATTTCATTGAAACAAGCATTGCTTCAAGAAACTTTTGTTAGAGTTATGTAGATGTGTTTATGCACAGAGAGAGGATGCAACAGAGTACCATTTAAAATACGTTTCTTCCTATGAGTCACAGTCAAAAATCTCTACAAGCTGTTGTACTGGACTCAGTCCATGCCCTCCTGTGGGAATTTCTATCCTGTTCTCCCATCTTCTATGCTATGGGTGTGCTATGGATTGAATGCCCCCTCCCCTGCCAACTCATTGATGCTTAAATTGTGTCCCCCAAAGTTCCAGGTATTGGAAACTTGGCCCCCACTGTAACTCTTGAGGGTGGAAATCCTATTTTGGTAATTGAAAGGTGGGGCTTTAAAGAGATGATTAGATTGTAGGACCACAGTGTACATAGTGAATGGATTGATAATGGTGGTCATGGGTGTGGTTCTGAGGGCTTTAAAAGGAGAGTGAATGAGAGTTTCTCCCTCTCTGCTCTGCCTTCTTCTGCCATGTGAAACCCCTATATTGCTATAAAGCCACCACCAAGAAGACCCTCACTAGACATGGACTTTTCCCTGAACTTTGGACTTCCTAGCTTCTGAAACTGTAAGCAATAAATTTTGTTTTCTTACAGATTACCCAGTTCCAAGTATTTTATTATAAGCAACAGAAACAGACTAACACAGGATGTCCCCTCACCACTCATGCAGGTTCTCTGCTGCCCTGGTTTGCTGAGGAGCAGCCATTGGGTCCCACAGACACTGACAAGCCTGCCATCAGGACAGGCTAACCAGCCAGGCCAGAGTCCTGAGAATGCCTTTCCCATCTGTCTCCTGCCTCAGTGAGGTGCTTCTGTCTGCCTTGCAAGACTGATGTTTCCCATAAGAGGCTTAATGACTCCTTCCTCTCTGAGCTGTCAGGTTAGTGCCTTTGTCTACAGAATTAGCACAGGTGCACCTGCAGACTGGTGTCCTCATTAAACTATTTTCTGCATCTTGATCCCATAAGGATGGCTCCAGGGGACCTTTCAAAGAAGCACTTCATTTGCAGTGGCCTCTCCAGATTGGAAGGGGTGGTCCCAGTTCCATCAGCAGAGGCAGAGGGAGGCCCAGGTCTCTCTGAGTTTTCTCTACCAACCTACTGCAGCTGGACCGTCTGCACAGGTGGAGAGGGTTGTGGGAGTGGGACTTCTCCGTGCCTCTCCTTGTCTGGCAGCTCCCATCCTATCTATTCCCCCAGCATTCTCCTAGCCACAGACAAGCCCCAGAGCAGTAGTGTGCACTTCTATTCTGGGCTGCTCCTCCTTTGTCAAAAAGGCTCTCTGTGAGAATACATTCACTAACAGTGGCATTTCAGGTGGAGGAGATGTTACCAGATGGAAGGCCCCTGAAATCACCCCATATCAACACCCACATACTCCACTCTGGGTACCCCCATCCCCATCCTCTATGCAGCTCAGGGTCCAGCTTTCTTTGAGTAGCCTCACATGGATGCCAGTCCTAGGAAAAAAAGACCCCAAACATGCCCTAAGCACTGCCTAGGGACTAAGCTCAGGAGTTGGAGAGACACAGTTGGGGTGCTGGTCAGAAATTCACTTACTGTTCTCCAGAGGAGAAAGGATGCCTAGTGGGACATTGGCCAATGGCAAATTGTAAATGCTAAGTGACAATGTGGAGGGTCTGAGTCAGGATCACCAGAATTTAGAGGAGAAGGAGACTTGTGGGCAACGGGGCTGTGGAAGTGGAGGATTACTAGAAATAGGAGCTAGAATAAGATTTTAGAAAATGGTAGATAAAGAGACCACAAAGAAGCCAAAAGCAGAAATGAGTATTCCAGGCAGGGAGAATGGCCTGAGCAAAGAGGAGGGAGATGAAAAATATAGGGCTTGTCTGAGGGAAAGGGACTTGATTATCCAAGCTAGAGCAGTGTATGTATAGCGGAGAAGTAGGACACAGAGTAGAGCTTCCCAGCCAGTTGCAGATGAATACAGGCACACCAAGACACAGGGCCTCTAAGCCCTGGCGCTGGCCAGCAGGGCCTGAGGCAGCCAAGCCCTGGGTCAGTACCTCCAGTTGACATGGAGCAGATCAGCAAACAGTGAATTAGACCATGGCATTGAGATCACGCCCTGCTCCCTCCAGCTGCCCCCAAAATCAATCACTCTCTCTTTCTTTCTTTCTTTTTTTTTTTTTTTTAATTTATGAAGAAGCAAAGTTTATTTCTTACAGTTTTGGCAGCTGAGAAGTCCATGGTCCGGGGGGCACATCGGCTGCCTCTCAGTCTCTCTCTCTCTCTCTCTCTCTCTCCCCCTCCCTCTCCTTTTTCCTCTCCCTCTCGTATACAACAAATATTTACTGGCACCAGTCTGCTTGGAATTGTGCTGAATGCTGGGAATGTAGCAACGAATCAGACAACACCCTTATACTCAAGGATCACATGATCTAGTAAAGAAGACAAGCAAGTAAAACATTTTATCTCAATGAAATGCAACAGGTGCTAGGACTGAGGTATGTTGCAGGCAAGGTAGGAGCTCCGACGAGGCATCTCATGCAACCTGGGGGCCAAGGAAGACTTCTAAGAAAAGCTGGTCACTGAGCTGAATCTTAAAGGGAGGGTGGGAGGCAGCCAGGGGAAAAAGGGAGAAAAGAACATTCCAGGCCACTGGAATAGCATGAGCAAAAGTCAGACGGCAGGACCATAGGAGATGTGGAAGGATCTACAGACAGGTCAGAGTTGCTGGAGTGAAGCTAAGGCTGGAGCTGTCCTGTCCAGCAGGAGAAGCACACTGTTGAAGGAGAGAGAGTAGGGAGCAAGGGAGGATGCAGGAAGCCTTTCCCAGCCCCAGAGCTATTCCTTGGAAGAGAAATACACACCTGGGCCTAAGGGAAGGAGGGCATCCCTTGATTGGGGGCAGATGACACTCCCCAGGGCTGAGGTTGCTGCTCCTGCTGCCACCAACACCTTCTGCTCCCCCAGAGGGTGTAGCCCTCGCCGAAGGGCTCAGTCCAAAGAGTGCCTAGTGTCCTTCCAACAAGCTTATTCTTAGCAAAGCTTTTCCTGTGACCTTTCTTGGAGAGGAAAAGACAAACACTCTTCACTATAGTTCTTCCCCGGCCAGCTTTCCAGAGAACTACGTCCATACTGGGGGAGAAACCCAAGGGACAAGAGCTAGGAGAAGGAAGATTTCCAGGGAACAGAGAAGAGGGAATGATTAAAGTCTATCAGCTACGAGGTTGTCTTCAGGGCAATTAAACTTGGCAAGAACAGTCTTGTTCGTTCAGATTGTTCCACTGGCAGACACGTTTTTAAGAATAGGGGAAAAAATAACCTCCATTGTACGGCAAATACGGTGATTAATGAAGATCACTACAGGCATTTATTTGGTTTGGGGTTTAGAAAAACCCATCAATTTCATATGTGGAAAGGCAAAAGCAGATTTATCTATATCTTTGATATCTAAGTCATCACAAAATCAAATACATTGGGGATGATCCTATTTTTTGAAAGGTGGCATAAAATAAGGGCAAAATATGCATCACTAGGAAAAAAAAAGAACAGAAGCGTATTAGTCCATTTCTGTTGCTATAGCAGAATACCTGAAACTGTGTAATTTATAAAGAAGAGAGGTTTATTTGGCTTACAATTCTGGGACAGCTGCATCTGGCACAGGCCTCAGGCTGCTTCTACTCATGGCGGAAAAGGGGCAGGCAGCTGGCGGGTACAAGCAGATCACATGGTGACAGGAAGCAAGAGAGAGAGAGAAGGTGCCAGGGTCCTTTAAACAAAGAGATCTTGTGGAAACTAATAAAGTGAGAACTCACTCACGACCCCCTCCCCCAGGGAGAGCATTAATCCATTCATGAGGTATCAGCCCCCATGACCCAAATAGCTCCCAATACTGCCATATTAAGGATCAGATTTCCACATGAGCTTTGGGGGGACAACACATCCAAACGCTATCAAGCAGATATATTTTTTAAAATAAATAAATAACTCATCAAGAAAAGCAGAAGCCTCATAGGTTTGTGGCTGTCAGGTCCTGGGCTCCACCATCTGGTCCAGCAGGTGCCACAACCAAGCAGCTCTGATGATATTCACAGTGATCAGAGAGATTGCCTCTCCTCTGGGCTCCAGTAGTCCAACTCATTATGACACCCTATCCTGTGTGACTTCTTCTCTTTCCCCACATCCATGTCCTGCCTCCCAGGAGGCAGTGAATATTTGAGAGCAGGGACCTTGTCTCATTGATGGCTGTGGAGAAATGGGTCCACATGGGAAGCCCAGAAAGATGCATCACACAGATGTATAAGTCCTGATTCTTCTGCCAGACCTCCTTCTCCATGCCAGTGCCCCAGTCCCGTTAAGCCCAGTTACATTTTCAGGTGGGATATGCTTGGAGAGAAAGTATGGGTCCATTTTTTGTTGCTTATAACAGAATACCTGAAACTAGGTAATTTGTAAAGAAATAGAATTTATCTCTTACAGTTTTGGAAGCTGGGAAGTCCAAAGTCCAGGGGCGCATCTGGTTAGTGCCTTGTTCTTGGTGGTGACTCTTCACAGCAGTGCAGCACATGGTGAATGGCTGAGCAAGTCAGAGCTAACCTCCTCACCTGCTCTCCTTTTAAAGCCATTAGAACCATGCCCATGACCTCCCGTTGAACCATGCCCATGACCTCCCATTAAACCATTAATAGATTGATCCATTCGCAAGTGTACAGTCCTCACCAGCCAATCACTTCTGAAGGCCCCACATTTCAAATACCATAATTAGATTTCCCACCCTCTAAACCCTGTTACAGTGGTGATTAAGTTTCAATGAGTTTGGGGGGGACATTCAATCCACAGCAGAGAGGATCAAGCCACAGTTCTGCATACAGAGCAAGTGACCTCTGCAGGGACCTGACAGACTCCTTCCCGTTTCCAGTGTGGATCCTCTGAACTGAGCCCTCAGTTCTGTCCAGGATATCTCTGAAAACTGAAACAACTCCTGCAAATTAGACCTACTCCTTCACGCTTTCCATCATTTTTCCTTCCTTTATTCATTCTGTACCCATTTTTCGCACTTCGTGTGGGGATAGAGTAAAGGACGTCTGCCTTCGTCATAGGTTTGTCTTAGTGAGGAAGAAGACGAGGAATTGGAACCCAGAGAACAACTGGGGTCCCACCCCGCCCCGCTTTGTAAATCTAAATAAAGTTGGTCCAAACACCATGTGGCCTTTTCAAAGTTCCTGTGTATTCCAAGGATAGATCACATCCTGATTTAGTTATCCACCTGTGACATCCTTTCTCCTCTGAATTCTTATTCTTTCCTCAGTGTGTTATGGCTGTGTGTTTGTTTCCACTGTGGAACAGACACAGATACGAACCCACCTCCCTTTCCGGGTTTATACCACACACTCACGCAAGTCCTCAGTGTGTAGGGTAAATTTTGCCGGAGGTTGCCCAGGTTACTTCTCGTGCCCCAATCCTGTGTCCTCCTTCAGTGGGGGGGTTCCAGGACAGATCACACTGCCCATCCTAGCCTGCACCTGGGCCTGCTGAGTTCTAAATCCAACACCACAGCTTCCCCCCGAGCCTGAGAGAAGTACCCTGGTTTTGTTCTCTTGCACATACATAGCTATTCATCAAGTCCCAGAAAGCCAAACACAAAGGTAATATCACTTAGCCAGGCTGCAATTAGCAGATTAGCGGCTTGTTGCTCTTGTCTTGGGTCCCACTCAATGACCTCACAAAAGTCCATAGAGCCTCAACACTGCGCTGCTCCAGGAAAGGGCCCATCGACTTCCCTGGCAAAAAAATCCCCCAGCCTGTCACCGTGAGTTTCCCCGTTGTAGAGCTAAACTACAATTGATGTTCTGTCTCTATCAATTTCTCAGGAATGCCGGGACGCAAGCCCAGTATTAATGAAGACAGCAGAAAGGAAGGCATGAGCTTGGCCCTGCTCCAGAGCTGACAGAGAGCCTCGATCCTGAGTCATTCCCAAAGACACAGAGAGGCCCAGCTGAGGCAAAACGACAAGGCCCCGGGGTCGCACACGGGCTTGGTGGGGCAGACAGATGCAAGAAGGCCAGGGAGAGAATTTCTGCTGGGAAAATAGCCTCAATATCATTTCTTTTATGATCAGGTATTATCTTCACCACCTGAGGAAGACAATTTTACTCCAGACTAAAAGGGCACACCCGTAGGTACATGCATATGTAGTACACAATCTCTCTCACACACACACATGCACGCATATACACAGAGCTTATGTGTCACATTAGGGGACCGTGGCAAAGCCAGAACTCACACTCAAGTAAGGAGCTGATGCTGTATCCCCGTGTATTTGACCAAATCCCTCAGCACTTCTCCGAATTGCCACTCAGATCAGAAACCCTCCCAGGTCACAAGCAAGGGGAGCCTCGATTGGCTTGGGAGGCCTCACTGGTACCAAATTAAAAGCCAATAAAATGTTTGCCTTCATCTCGGTTTGAAAAATGAATAGAAACTGGCCCAGGGCTCCTGTTTCTCAGACAGTGTCATTTGGGGGCTTTTGGTTTCAGAACCTTTTTAAATCACATTTAATTCCTTAATACTTTCACACTAACCTGCTCTTTAAAGTTGTCTCCAGTTAAACTGGAATAATTCAGCTAAACTATCAATCCTATCAAGACAGTTTACCACCCCTAGGATGTGCACCCTGGAGAATTTGGAGAATACAGCAAGTTCCACAGGGGCTCAAAGTAACCCTGGTGTGGTGGTGGGACACCTACAGCATTGGAGATAACCATCCCTGACTCACAAAGTTCTGTGAGGTTCAAAATCAATGACAAAGGGAAGGTGCTGCCTATAGGCACTCGATAAAGGAGATCTAATATCTTTGGGGATACAGTCATTTTAACACTGTGCTGAGATGGTTGGGGAATGAAGATTGTCATAAGCCCCAAGGCCCTCAAGCCACCCAGGAATGTATAAGCTGCATGAGGAGAAAGTGGGGTGCTTCTTCCTCCTGAACCACTTCACCAGGGAGTCTGCACTAAACACTAGATGGTCAGGATAATTCTATGCCTCATATGTGTGCTACTAAGGGATATTCTGGGGAATTTAATAGTCACAGTTATAATAGCTATCATAACGGTGTTGGTAGAAGAGGAGAATGGAAGGAAAAAGGACCAGAACATCCAAAAAGAAAGAGAAAAGGGGAAAATGTGGAAGAGAACGCAAGGCTTTACACACAGTAAATGTTCCATAAATATCAGCGGAGAAAAAAATGAACACATACCTCAAAAAAATGCACGGGACCTAGGTAGAAATGGTTTTTATTCCAAGCTTGGTCTCTTACTGGATTTATAATCTTGGAAAATTACTTAGCCTCTGTTGTAGCTCAGAGAGCCATAATAATATACTATAGAGTGGGTGCCTTAAACAGCAGAAATTTATTCCGTCACTGTTCTGGAGGCCAGCAGGTCAAGATCAGGTGCCAGCATGACTGGATTCTGGTGAGGGCCCTCCTCCTGGTTTGTAGACTGTCGTCTTCTCAACTGTGTGCTCACATGGCAGAGAGCAGTGAGAAAAGCAAGCTGTCCGGTGTCTGTTCTTATAGAGGCCCTCATCGCATCTGACCAGGGCCCACCTTCATGACCTCATCACCTCCCAAAGGACCATCTCCAAATACCATGGCACAAGGGGTTAGAGCTTCAACATACAGATTTGGTGGGGAGGCAAGGAGCACAATTCAGTCCCTAGCAGCTTCTTTCAGCTTCAGTTTCTTCCTTTGCAAAATTAGGGTAATAATAATCCCTATGTTTATTTAATGTATTTTCTTCTATTCAATACTCTATCTTGTCTAGAAGCTACACATTCTAAGATGCTGTTGACAACAAATTCTGCAACTTCCTGATGGGTAGGACACATGGAAGTTACGTGCCTTCTCCACCCATATGTCTTCAGAAGATGCGCCCCAGCCATGGGACTGTCAGAACGCTGGGGAAGACACCGAGGAGCAAGGCTGAGGCAGGCTCTTCAGGGGCAGGCAGCTGGGAATGCACTTGAACAGGTTATGAGCGTCCAAGAATCTCTAAAGATTATTTCAAAGAGCAGAGGTGAGGATGCTTAAGTGAACGACAGGCAGCACTTATTTATGCGAGAATTTAGGACACGCAGACCTGTCTTCCAGTTCCCAAGAGAGGATTAAAAAGCTACCTGTGTTAGAGAAACAAGTAATGCCTGAACAGACCCAGGACAATTTTCTATATGGAAGGATAGAAGGGACTTGAGACAGAATGCAGAACCACCGAAGACTTCCCATGGCTGCCCTGAGCTATAGAGGGAACACGGCAGCAGCCGCTTGGGTTTGGAGTGATGTTTCCAGAAGCTAGAGCTCTGTTCCACCTCTGCACACTGAATTTGGGGAATTCTGGGTGTCTTAGTTGCCCAAACTGCTCCTCGGGGACTAAGTTCAGGACAATATGTGCCTCTTCCAAATGGAGCTCTGTGGTTAAGACCTCAGGATAGAACTGGAGTTGGAACTGGATATCTTCCACATTGGCTGCATTGGGGCTTTTTCTCCAGGCTCCCACAGTGTGCCTCTGTTAGCACTCCACTATGGCCATCATTTGCACATGTCTCTGTCCCCACAAAGCTATGGGCACCTGCAGAGCAGAGATCAGGTCCTCACCTCTGTCTCCCAACAGCCTAGCACAGAGCTTGGCGTATATTCTGACTGTTGGCTAAACAGATAAATAGCCATGAAGAGGAAGACAATGCACTAGGCATTAGAGACACCCAAATATATTAGGTACTATTTTTGCCCTGAAAGAATCACAATCTTCTTAAGAAGACAAAATGTGCATTGACAGGATGGAGTATGGGACTTTGTTGTCTCGGGATTGTGACTAAGTCCCAAAGCAATGGACAAGAGGTGTCAAGTATCCCATATTCTAAATTCAGAGTCACCATCTCCCCTCACCATGCTTCAGGGACCAGAACCAACACTACTATCAGAAACTACCAGCCTCAGTCAACATAAAAGGAAATTTGAGAGATGCCTGGGGGTGGTCTGCAGTGTTCAGAAAGAAATTCCATGCCCTCTCTCCAAAGCAAGGAATGAGGAAGTCTCCAAGAATCAATTGTAAAGACTAGAAGTTGTTGATATTATTATGGATTGAATTGTGTCCCCTCAAAATTCATATGCTGAAATCCTAACTACCAGTACCTCAGAATGTGACCTTATTTGGAAATAGAGTCACTGCAATATAATTAGTTAAAATAAGCTCATACTAAAGTAGGGTGAGCCCCTAATGCGATATGACGGGTGTCATAAACAAGAATGCCATGTGAAGAGACAGAGGGGAGAATGCCACGTGAAGATCAGAGTTGTGCTGCACAAGGCAGGGAACTCCCAGAAGGTAGGAGAGAAGGCTGGAGCAGATCTTTCCCTAACACCTGCAGAGGGAGCACGGCCTTGCCAACACTCCTTGATTTTGAACTTCTGACGTCCAGAAGTATGAGACAATAGATCTGTATTGTTCTTAGTCCCCCAACCTGTGGACTTTGATAGGGAAGCTTCAGTAAACCGAGACAGAGGTGTCTGCAACGAGACTTGCATTTCATTCACCTGTTTGGTGTCTGCTTTGGAATTAAACTTGTTGGCCTGTCCCTTTGTTACCTAAGCAAGGAGAAAGAAAACTGGAGAGAACTGGTGTTGTGGGAAGATGCCAGGAATAAAGGGGACCAGAGCTATCTGCCTGGCTTCCCAGGTTCCAAGAGGTACAGAAGATGCCTGCTGACCTGGGGTTGGCTGCAGAGAGCAAATGATTTGGGAAACGTCCTGATGTAGGTAGTAGAAAGATACAAATCAATGGACTATAGCCTGGATACCGCCACATGGCAATGGGCTAGAATGGCTGGCATAATATCTGAGGGGCCTCCAGTGCCTAGTGGGGTCTCACAGGAATGAGCAATTGGTAGCAGGACACATTGGAGCTATCCTCCTTCCTCATGGAATCCATGGTTTGTGAGCTAAAAGAACAGTCACTGCCAACCTAGAAGACCACAACCTCACCCAGGTAAGGAATATGCTTGCTCTCACCAGGGTCTCTTCTCTCCACCCCAAGACACCCGAGGGGCTAAATGCCACCCATGCATGCACACACACACATGCACACACATATGCATGTCCTCTTTCAAAGCCGCCAGAGCCAGACAGCAAGGCTGGACATTGCTGAGTAGAAGGAGAAGAGCTATGGGTCAGGTTTGAGACTAAAGAGTTTTTAAATTAATTATCAGGAATAAGTCAAATTACAAAGTAAGATTGTTCTAATAACAAAAGTTAACTGAAAAGTCATGAAAACTGGGGTAGATATTGTAAAGGGAGCTGAAAAGGAGATTCCAGATGGTTTCATTGAAAGTAATAATTGGAAAAAATGTTTAAATCATTGTGAGAGTAAGCTTCAATGAGTAGAGACTCTTCAATAAACCAGTAACGTGTACACAAAGCAATGAATAACAATGTCAGGCAGACTTGCAAGGAGAAGGTGCAGCAGACAAGGTAACCAGGGGCCAGAGGAGAGCTGGAGGTCATGGCAGTCTGGAACAGTCGGGAAAAGCATGCTTAGGTGCAGCTGGAGGCGAGCCTCAAACATGAAGATGATCCTGGCAGAAGTGGAGAAGGAGAGGAGAGGTGAACTGACATCCCTTTTACTGAAGTGACTAGCGAAGCCCTGGCATCAGGTTGGTGCTTGTGTAGTCCTAGCAAGTCTACATTCCAGAAATGAGGACTGTGTGTGCAAAGACCCAGAGGTGGGAAAGTATTGGGTGCTTGGAGATGGGGAGCAAACATTTTGGATAAAGGAACTACAGGGAAGAGACAGGAGAAGGATTTAGAGGCCTCCCGTGGAGGGTTGCCAGTGCCAAGCTGAGTGGAAGGGACCCATTCACCTGTCCTCAGAAGACCAATGGCCTGCCTGGGCTTCCAGCACCTGGGGGCTTGCCTGGCCCTCACTTGGGTTGCCCTCCCTGCACTCAGAAGTGCCCACAGGCAGCATGTGCTGGGTGAGGAGATAACTGTACGACACCACTGGCCAGCAGCTCTCAGGGACCAGCCACAAGTCCCAACTCGACTTCACAAGGTACCTGAACTGCCAGATCCCTAGGGAGGCAGCCCCCACTCCAGCTTGGGGAGGCAGAATCGGCTGTTAAAGATTATAAGACAGTGTGTTTTGTCTGGCTTCTGGCCACCAGATAAAAATGCAACAAAGGAAAGAGGAAAAGATATGAATTACTGGCGTGGAAGGCCTAATGACAAACACACTTCCATGTGTTTCTACACGGGGAGTCTTTCCTGCCTGTGGCCTATTTGGGTTTTCTACTGTGCTCCAAAGGTCAAAGCCAGGTGCAAGCTCAGAAATAACGTCTCCTCTGTTCCCAGGGCACTCAGTTTGATGTGAGTGGCTCCAGGTCTCAGAGTTTGGGCCACTGCCCCACATGCCTGATCAACCATCTCCTACATGTGGTTTCTCCGTTTATGTAGAGGATTGGCTGGGTTTTTCCAGAGAGCCATGGACCATACTTAATTATGGGGTGAACAGCGCAGCAGACACAATCATTGTTAGCACCCATGAGCCGGGTACCATGTTAAACACTTCATATGTCTTATTTGATCATCATGAATCCCTACAAAGTAATGGATCTTCTCCCCATTTTAAAGATGAGAAAACTGAGGCTTAGAGAACACGCTCTTCCCATTTCACCACACTGCTTCCCTGTATGAAAGCTGGATTATCAAAGAAAACTAAGATACATGGATTTCACAGCCAAAAGGAACTTTAAATAACATCTTTCCCAATCTCCTTACCTTTAGTTGGTGAAACTGAGGTCAAAAAAGGAAAACTTACCCAAAATTGCACAAGACTAGAAAAAGAATGTTCTTTGTGTACTCTGGCCTGCAGCCCCATCAGAATTTGGAGGCACCTTAAAGGCAAGATTAAGGACAGGGGAAGGCGCTGTTCATCAACAGGGGGCTGTGCATGGCTATGCAGCTCCCTAATTCTGCACACCCCAAACTCCTGGATGGTTTCCACAAACTTGGTAATGATGCTGCTACTTGTGGCTAAAGAATAAACATCCTCATCTGGTGTCCACACGTCTGTCTCATGGAGACCCAGGTTTCATCAACATATCACCCACTGAAGCCCTGACCTTCACTTTCCTTCCCTACACAGTCCATGCTAAGCACGCAGAGAGAATGCATTGGCCATGATCAAGAAATGAAGGGACTTTGCTCAAGCTGGAATGTAAATTATAGATTAGAAACAGAGTGTCAGCTTGGATAAACTCTTTTAACTTACCAGAAGACCTTACCACTCGGTGATAGCCAGGTGCCTGGAGTCTGGCTGATAGTTCCTAATGATAAAATCCCAAAACCACCCCCATCTCAGTTAAACAAGTGAACCCGGAGGGAGGGTTTGGTGAGAAACTGGCCCAGCAGCAATGTTTCAAGGCCAACAATGCCCGACCCACTGACCCCACCTCCCCCATCTAGCTCCTCTCAGTCCACAGGCACCCAAGTGTCCTCAAATCATCCAACCACAGGTTAAACAAGCCCAGACCCTGAACCAATGAGAAGCAGGATGGACTGTGTATGAGGCCCCTAAACCCATCAAAGGGTAAGGTCATTCTGTCCTAAGCCCAGTATCCCGTGAGTCTGGGTGAGCTCCTGATTTCAAATATCCACCAGGATGCAAATAAGGTACATACAGAGGCTGGCATAGTGGCTGGCACTAAGTAGGAACTTGTACATAGTACTTATGACTATTTGCAGTCTATGGTGGCATAGCAGAGACTGTTGTACTAGAACCCCCCTCCTCTTCCTCTCAGGCATGCAGGCCATATGCCCCAGCCTCCTTTGCAGTTAGGTGTGGCCATGACTTTGAGACCTGGCCTATGGAATGTGGGCAAGAATTCTGTGCTCTCCTTCTAGGCCCAGTCCATTAAAACCTTCCATATGTAATCTTTCTTAATTTCCCCACCTGTCAGCCAGATACAGAAACCCAGCAGAACAATCCACAGCCCTAGGGGAAGGCAAAACCCTAAGATGGGAGGAGCCAATATCCCTAAATGAACATGTCCAATGCCACCTGGAGAGACACTAAGAACATCACATTGGACTTTGTGTGGGAAATTTTGAACCTCTGAGATGTGGGAATTTGTTTGTTGCAACCACAAAACCACCAATATCACTTACCCTAACATAGACCTTAACCTTGACCCTAACCCTGGTTTCCTAAAAAAAGACTCCACAAGGATTGAAGCCCTGTTATGTCTGACTCCCAACTTTGATGAACCTCTGACCTTCTGTCAGACTCCTGGAATCTTCTCTGGAGGCCTAACCCTTTGTCTCTAGTCCAGACAACTGCCAGGAGTCCATTTTCCATAAGGACAGGCTTTACTGGTACTACATCTATCCCTCCTGTCAATCCAAAAGCCATTGCCCAAGTGCAGCTGCCACATCTCCACCCCACCCAGCTCCATACCTGCCAGGCTTAGCTGGCTCCTGGGAACGCCTCACAGCTGAGGTCATAGGTGAGACCAAGGTCTGTGCCTTCACTCATAAGGGGCAGCAGGAAGTAATGACAAGAACACCAGGTTCTGAGTCAGTCAAAATCAAAAGGAAAAATGCAAAGGCCATGTGTTATAATGTGATCATGGGTCATCATCCAGGAGCAGAGCTGTGGACACAGTCATCACACATTCATTCATTCAAGCATTAATAGAGCAACAACAGGGGAGCAGGTGCAAATCACCAGTGGGTGTGGTTCATCGAGTCAAGGATGTGTTTGCCATTGCAGCTCTACACATTATACGACCTTTCCTTCTCTCCCCAGCACAATTGTCCTTAGATCGCATGGTTGCTACTTCTAATTAGCCTTAGCTACTCATATATGGTTAGTCTGTGTACTAACGTGAAAAATGCAGCAGATGGGAAATCTTACATGTGAATTCTTAAAAATCTTCATTCTCTTTTATGCCACACACTTTACATACCATCAATGGCTGGATCTTTTCCCTGCCCCTGAATGCTGGCAAGTACTTGAATAGCAATCCTAGAAAAAGGATGTGTCCCCGGAATTTGTTTCTTTCTAAAGGATGTTCTGTTTGTTCACTGCACATCAATGAGAGCATGTTCCTCAGCCCCTTCTGGGTTGTGCCAGTCAGCATCCATAGGCACAGACTAGAGTTTAGGCTAATATTATCTGACTCCTTGCTATCTCTCCCCTTCTGATGGAATCATTGAGCCCAGAGGCAATATTCCTTTCATTCAGGACACCAACCTGGGACAATGTGGAGCAAAAGTTGCAATCATAATACTTGCATTCGAATATCAACTGTAACTCAGTACATTGACCAGCGATCCCTGGACAGTGGCAGGAAGTTTCATTCTGCTTCAGGTTGTTAGCTGGGGGCCACGGCTAAGTCAGCTAACCTATCTGAGCCTCTGTTTTTGTTTCTTGTGTTGTGTCGTGTTTTCAGTTACAAAATGGGGACAAGAGTTTATTCCTTGCTTACTTAATAATACTGCTTTGGCAATATTATTGCCAAAATAATGGTCAAAGGAAATAAAGTGGAAGCACTTTGCAAACCATAAAATAGATATCCTGGGACAGTGTGGGGCTATCATTAGGCTCTTCCTAGCCTGGTGTGCCTGTCACCCTCATCCTCACAGGTGCTTCTATTTCCCATCTCTTCTCTAAGGCCCAGCACAGACTAATTTCTCCCTCTTTTAGGTATTACTCTAATGGCCCATCCATTTACTCTTCTCTAGCTATGAGCATTGCATTATTTAGCACTTTATTTTTAAGGCAGTTACACACACTAATAATCCTGTTAGCTAACTGGTGTGTGTGTATGTGTGGTGTGTGTCTGTCTTGCCTTCTAAGTCATCCTCCTCTGAGTCGTTTCTCCTATATGCCAGCATGTGTGACCCATAACTGGGGCCCATGGAGAAAAGGCCTTTAAATATACCTTTGGAGTAGGGGAAAATAGGAAACTGCATAAAGTGTATGTTGCCTGAGTTGAATCTCCAAAGAGGAATAGACTTTAGCCAAGCAAGGCAACAGCATATGCAAAGGGCAGGAAACTCGGGGATGAAACTCCATGAGGTGGTCAGTCTGGGCCAGGCCTCAACAGGGCGGGCTGATGGGGGAGAAGGGTGGATATGTCTGCACAGGCAGGTGCAGGGAGACAAGGGCTGCAGCAGCCACTGACCAACAAATGGAGGGAAGAATCTGGAGAACACATGGTCTTCAACATAGGCTGCAGCTTCTTTGCAACTTCTAAATCCTATTGTTCTGTTTTTCTTTACCGCAAGGTTGTGACTCAGAAAGACCCTCAATACTACCCTAAACTTCTCACATCGACCCTCCAGCCCAGACATAGGAATTAGACCAGGAGAGGCCCAGGTAGAGGTGGGCTGCCCAGGCTTTCCAGTGGGTGCCCCTCACTGCCAGCCCGAGGACAGCCCCATGTTATTTCAGCTCCTGCCTCTTCTGTGTTTCATATCCATACTTTCTTGACACAAACCATACAAAGTTTCAACACTTGGAGACTGAAAAGTAAACCATTTGTACATACCAGGTCTGGTAACACTTTAAATAATAGGCCAGTTAGTTAATGCTGCACTACAATAAAAATTCCCGTCCAAGTACACATTACGTCCTCATTAATGCCAAGTGAGTTCAGTGTGATTAATGTTATGACAATAAATAACCACGAGATCATGATGACCACCAGGCTGCAGCACACAGTGGGGCCCAGAGCAGCATAGGCTTTTGCTACTCTCTGAGCACTCTGGGGTGCTACCTGCCCTCCACTGGGTCCACTCCAGCCCCTCCCAAACACAGCTCCAGTGAGGATGCGGTTGTGCCAGAGAGCTGAGCCTAGCCAGCCCCACTCGGGAGCCCAGTCTTGAGATAGCTAGAAAGAGGAGTCAGGAGATCATCAGAACATGCCCTCTCCTCCAGAGGAAAGAGAGCATGTGTTGGAAGCTGGAAACCAGGCCCTCGTGTCCATGGGCAGAAAGGCTCTCCTTGCTCTACTGGGTAAGGAGACCTGATAAGGAGAGCTGGGTTGGCTCTAGCTATATTAGTCACCATCATGAGGGGTACAGGGAAGTGGGTAGCACTCTCATGGGGGACAGTGAAGGGTGTGCTCAGGGAAGGGGAGGCTCAGTCATCTCCACTCATGCCCATGAGGCTCAGGCAGAGACAGAGCCCTGCCCTCAGGAAGCTTCCATCAGAGCTGGAGATGGAAACCTGCAGTGTGGTTGATCAAAGAAAGAGGGTGGCTGTGCCCTTTATAAGCATCTATAAACCGTATTGGGGTGGTCCACTGCATGGGAGATTTGGAGAAAGGGTCTGTTCACCCAGCACCCTTTGAGGTAGGAGATGGTAGGATAGCAAATAAGATATTGACAACAGGAGAGCGAGAACCAACTAGAAGGGAGAGAACTTAACACATCATAGAAACTGTCTTCTCAGCCTTTGAAGTACAGAGAAGACTTGATAACCTAAAGAGCAACCCCAGCTCACCCCACAAAGTCCACTTTGCACCCATTGCCCAAATGATTGTGGACTCTGTTGTGGTGTGTGGAGGCCTTGGGCTCCCACCCCATGCCAGACCTTACCTGAGTACAGGTTTTTGGCTTGCATCCTCCTCAGTTTTTCTGGGGCAGGTCTGGCCTAGCCTGTTATGAGCTTCTCTAGACTTTGTGGATTCTGTGGTCGCATAGTACCTGGACTACAGCTGATGCTCAGTACATGATGGAACTAGGCTCTGGCTGGGAGGCCAGAACTCACCAGCCCTTCTCTTATTGCACAGAACACCACCTCCAACGTCACTGGACCTATACTCACCCCTGCCCAGTGATTTCTCAAAGCATAATCCCTCAGAACTGGGCATCCAGACTGAGACTGAAGCCTCAGATGAACAAGGAAGGGAGAAAAGGTGAACTGTCACTCCAAGGTAGAAAAGACCAGCTCAGAGTTTCCACTTTGGCATCAGAAGTCAACACCATTGATTAATGGGGATGCTGGGCTGACCAAGAAGTGAGGACAAGTGTTGCTAGAAGTGGGTGTTGACTTTTCAAACAACCAAAAATTCCATGAAGGTGACAAAAGGGCCTGCTCTGTAATTTTGTTCATTATTTACACTAAAACCTAATTAAAGTCATTATGCTTTTTGTTCATTAAACAAACTTACTGGCACAGATACCAAGCCCACATAAAGGCTGCCGTGATCACTCCTGAAATGAAGGGCCTCAGGCCCAGCCAGAGCTCAACACCCAACCATCTTCTGAGTCAAATTTTCTCTAGAAAGAAAGACCTTGCAAGAAGAAACAGAAGAGGACAGAGAGAAAGGACAAGTAAAGAATCACAAAGCTCCCTGCAGCACCTGCCTTCTCTGTTCTTCCTCTTCCTATGAAGCAAAAACAAAGAATTTCTCCCTGAAACCCCATGTCCCTGCAAAGAAACTGTGTCCAGATTAATATGAGAGCGAAGCCATGTACTGCCAGGTATTCAGGGAAGACAAAGGCCCAGGAATAAGCATAAGAATCATTTTAACTGACCAGCACTTCCAGATGTCTCCTATAAAAGGATCCAATGAGGGTTCTGGGGGGTGGAAATGAGATCTATCTCTAAAGTCGCTGACATTCTACTAAGGGTAATCAGAATGTAAAGTAATCTATTGATAAGACCAACTGGAAGCAAGAGACCAAGAAGAACATTACACATTAATAAAAGTGTCAATTCATCAGAACATGTAACTATTATAAATATATATGCACCAAACATCAGAACTATAAATAGATAAGGCAAATCTTGACAAATCTGAAGGCAGAAGTGGACAGTTCTACAATAGTTGGATAGTCCAATACCCCATTTTTAATAATGGATAGAAACATCTAGACAGAAGATCAACACATAAACAGAGGACTTTAACAACACTATAAGCCAATAGACCTACCAGACCAATACAGAACACTCCAGCCAAAATTAGGAGAATGAACACACATTCTTCTCAAGTGCACAGGGAACATTCTCCAGGACAGACCACATGTTAGGCCACAAAATAAATCTCAATAAATTTTAAAATATTGGAATCATATCATCCCTTACCACAAAGGAATGAAGCTAGAAATCAATAACAGAAGGGAAACTGGGAATTTCACAAGTATGTGAAAATTAAACAATATACTCTTAAATAAACAATGGGTCAAAGAAGAAATCACAGGGGAAAATAGAATATTCTTGGATATGAATGAAAACAAAAATGCAGCATATTAAAACTATGAAACAATGGGAGAAGTGGGGTTAAGATGGTGGACTAGATGCCTGGGGTGTGTTAATCTCACAGAAGAGGACAAGAGCAAATTAGAGTTGCTCTCTAAGGAGAACAAGTGCTGCACTCCTGTGGGAGAGCCACAGGAATGCAGCAGGAGACTGGAGAGATCCCTGTGGAGCACAAAAGCTCAGGATAGCAGCATAGAGAGGAAAGAGAGGCACAAGGACTCAGATACCAAGTTTCTGCCATAGGGATTGGCATAGGAGGGACTTTCCTTGTTGGGGGGGGAAGGTAAGAAGAGGACCCACACCAACTCCAATCCTCACCACAAAGGCCTGCACTTCCTACTGCAGGAGGATTCTACAGCCCTTGCAAGCCCAGAGCCAAGTGTGGAGAGCTGCCTAGAATACACACACTACATTGCTCCAGAATGGGCGCACTTACTGTACACTCCCAACACCCGACCCTCATGCCCAAGCTGATGCAGTATGGCACCATCTTGAAGCCAAGCCACTGCAGAAGCATGTCCTGCCTTGTGGCCAGTAGTCATTTCACTTTCCCAACCTTGAGGCTCAGCCACTACCCCAGTGTACTCACAGGAGAAACTACAATGCCCTAATCCCAGCAGCTTGAAGCCTGGGCCCAGGAGTGGCTGTAACCCCATTCCTACACGTCTGTGAAGCCAACCTCAAGCCTGCTGAACTGATGCACCCCCATGTCCCTGGCCAGAGATCAGAGAAGGAGACACCTCCACCACCATCAGTGGGCCAAGTTCTGCACACCCAAGCTATCAACCCAGAAAAACAGCTCATGGATCCCTACCCTAACAAACACATTCCCAAGCCAGCAGAAATAAAGTGCATCTGTGCCCTCCCTGAGAAGTTGCCAGGCAGTTTCACCCTCAATAGTTTTACCTAGCAGCCTCATCTACTACCCAAAAAGCAGCTAGCAGGGCCGCCTCTCTGCAACCCTGCCTAGTGGCCTAGCCTACTGTCCAAAAAGCAGCTCAGCAAACCCACTCTTGACAGGCCCACTCCTGAACTACCAAGGGAAGTACAACCCTGCACCTGGCCAAGAGAATTGGTGCAATAGGCTTCTGGCAGACCCACACTCCCAACTCAGGGAAACAGCCTAGCTATCATGTCCCTTGTGGACCTGCCCCACAGCCCGTGAGTCATTACACTCACATGCATTTGAGTGAGAAACAGCCTGGTAGACATGCTTCTGGTGGGTCTGCCCCCAATCAGAGAATCAGCATGGGGACCCTCCCACTGGCAAGACAGTCCCAGAATCCCTGACATACACCTTCCCACACCCCCAGCCTGAAAATCAATTCCGCAACCTCATCCCCAGTGAGCCAGCTCATGAGACGACTGACCCACAGTGAGCAGGTGCACACCCCAAGCCTGAGAACCAACACAGCAAGCCCAAACCCCACAAAGCTGTGCCACCACCACCACAAATCCCCCAAACATAGGCTACTGAGACATGCACAGACTTAGCAAAAGTGGATTAGAGCTGAAGAAACTACACAGTCTTCACTACTGCACCCACCCAGAACAAAGCCGTTGTACTCTATCCAATCAATTCCCAAGAACACAATTGCAGATGTTAAGTTCTTCCCCATGGAAGCCACTCTACAAAATTCAAAGAGTGCCACTGCCACAATGTAGGCAACCCGCCAACCAGTCAATTGCATTGACACAAGGAGGGTCACCAGCAGAGCACATAGGAAAAAGTAAGCAAGTGCAGACCCATGACCCAGTGACTCAGCCCACAGGAGGTGTTATGCTACCCCCACAGTAGTGTGCCTGGGTGGGAGCTATGTGCCCAACCCACGTAACTGCATTGATCCAGGGAAAGACACATGTGGATCCCCTAGAGAGTGGAGAAACCCAGTGTATTAGTCTGTTTCTGTTGCTTATTTTTTTTTTTTTTTTAATTTTACTTTGTCGATATACATTGTGGCTGATTATTGCTCCCCCTCACCAAAACCTCCCTCCCTTCTCCCTCCACCCCTCCCCCCCAACAATGTCCTTTCTGTTTGCTTGTCGTATCAACTTCAAATAATTGTGGTTGCTATATCTTCTCCCCCCCCCCCGGTTTGTGTGTGTGTGTGTGTGTGTGTGTGTGAATTTATATATTAATTTTTAGCTCCCACCAATAAGTGAGAACATGTGGTATTTCTCTTTCTGTGCCTGACTTGTTTCACTTAATATAATTCTCTCAAGGTCCATCCATGTTGTTGCAAATGGCAGTATTTCATTCGTTTTTATAGCTGAGTAGTATTCCATTGTGTAGATGTACCACATTTTCCGTATCCACTCATCTGATGATGGGCATTTGGGCTGGTTCCAACTCTTGGCTATTGTAAAGAGTGCTGCGATAAACATTGGGAAACAGGTATACCTTCGACTTGATGATTTCCATTCCTCTGGGTATATTCCCAACAGTGGGATAGCTGGGTCGTATGGTAGATCTATCTGCAATTGTTTGAGGAACCTCCATACCATTTTCCATAGAGGCTGCACCATTTTGCAGTCCCACCAACAATGTATGAGAGTTCCTTTTTCTCCGCAGCCTCGCCAGCATTTATCATCCATAGTCTTTTGGATTTTAGCCATCCTAACTGGGGTTAGATGGTATCTCAATGTGGTTTTGATTTGCATTTCCCGGATGCTGAGTGATGTTGAGCATTTTTTCATATGTCTGTTGGCCATTTGTATATCTTCCTTAGAGAAATGCCTACTTAGCTCTTTTGCCCATTTTTTAATTGGGTTGCTTGTTTTCTTCTTGTACAGTTGTTTGAGTTCCTTATATATTCTGGATATTAATCCTTTGTCAGATATATATTTTGCAAATATTTTCTCCCACTCTGTTGGTTGTCTTTTCACTCTTTTAATTGTTTCTTTTGCTGTGCAGAAGCTTTTTAGTTTGATATAATCCCATTTGTTTATTTTTCCTTTGGTTGCCCGTGCTTTTGGGGTCGTATTCATGAAGTCTGTGCCCAGTCCTATTTCCTGAAGTGTTTCTCCTATGTTTTCTTTAAGAAGTTTTATTGTTTCAGGGTGTATATTTAAATCCTTAATCCATTTTGAGTTGATTTTAGTATACGGCGAGAGGTATGGATCTAGTTTCATTCTCCTGCATATGGATATCCAGTTATCCCAGCACCATTTGCTGAAGAGGCAGTCCCTTCGCCACTGAATAGGCTTGGTGCCTTTGTCAAAGATCAGCTGACAGTAAGTGTGTGGGTTGATTTCTGGATTCTCTATTCTATTCCATTGGTCAGTGTGTCTGTTTTTATGCCAGTACCATACTGTTTTGGTTATTATAGCTTTGTAGTATAGCTTAAAGTCAGGTAGTGTTATGCCTCCAGCTTTATTTTTTTTTTGCTCAGCATTTCTTTGGCTATGCGTGGTCTTTTATTGTTCCATATAAATGTCTGGATAGTTTTTTCCATTTCTGAGAAAAATGTCTTTGGAATTTTGATGGGGATTGCATTGAATTTGTATATCACTTTGGGTAGTATGGACATTTTCACTATGTTGATTCTTCCAATCCAAGAGCATGGGATATCTTTCCATCTTCTTGTATCCTCTCTAATTTCTCTCAGCAGTGGTTTGTAGTTCTCATTATAGAGATTTTTCACCTCCTTGGTTAACTCAATTCCTAAGTATTTTATTTTTTTGGTGGCTATTGTAAATGGGCAGGCTTTCTTGATTTCTCTTTCTGCATGTTCACTATTGGAGAATAGAAATGCTACTGATTTTTGTGTGTTGATTTTGTGTCCTGCTACTGTGCTGAAATCATTTATCAAGTCCAACAGTTTTTTTGTAGAGGTTTTAGGCTGTTCGATATATAGGATCATGTCATCTGCAAACAGGGACAGTTTGACTTCATCTTTTCCAATCTGGATGCCCTTTATTTCCTTCTCTTCTCTGATTGCTCTGGCTAGTACTTCCAACACTATGTTGAATAGGAGTGGTGAGAGTGGGCATCCTTGTCTAGTTCCTGTTCTTAAAGGAAAAGCTTTCAGCTTTTCCCCATTCAGGATGATATTGGCAGTGGGTTTGGCATATATGGCTTTAATTATGTTGAGATACTTTCCCTCTATACCTAACTTATAGAGGGTCTTTGTCATGAATGAGTGCTGAACTTTATCAAATGCTTTTTCAGCATCTATAGAGATGATCCTATGGTCCTTGTGTTTGATTTTATTAATATGGTGTATTACACTTATTGATTTGCGTATGTTGAACCAACCTTGCATCCCTGGGATGAATCCCACTTGATCGTGATAAATAATTTTACGTATGTGTTGCTGTATTCTGTTTGCTAGTATTTTAGTGAGGATTTTTGCATCTATATTAATCAAGGATATCGGCCTGTAGTTTTCTTTTTTGGTTATATCTTTACCTGGTTTTGGTATCAGGATGATGTTTGCTTCATAGAATGAGTTTGGGAGATTTGCGTCCGTTTCAATCTTTTGGAATAGTTTGTAAAGAATCGGTGTCAATTCCTCTTTGAATGTTTGGTAAAATTCTGCTGTGAATCCATCTGGTCCTGGGCTTTTCTTTGTTGGGAGCCTTCTGATAACAGCTTCAATCTCCTTTATTGTTATTGGTCTGTTCAAATTTTCTACGTCTTCATGGTTCAGTTTTGGGAGTTTGTGTGTGTCCAGAAATTTATCCATTTCCTCCAGATTTTCAAATTTGTTGGCATATAGTTGTTTATAGTAGTCTCGAATGATTCCTTGTATTTCAGATGAATCTGTTGTAATATTGCCTTTTTCATTTCTAATTTTGGTTATTTGAGTCATCTCTCTTCTTTTTTTGTTAGCCATGCTAATGGTTTGTCAATTTTATTTATCTTTTCAAAAAACCAACTTTTTGATTCGTTGATCTTTTGAATTGATTTCTGGTTTTCAATTTCATTCAGTTCTGCTCTGATCTTAATGATTTCTTTCCGTCTGCTAACTTTAGGATTGGATTGTTCTTGTTTTTCTAGTTCTTTAAGGTGAAGTGTTAGGTTGTTCACTTGCCATCTTTCCATTCTTCTGAAGTGAGCGTTTAATGTGATAAATTTTCCCCTCAATACTGCTTTTGCAGTATCCCACAGATTTTGGTATGATGTATCATTGTTTTCGTTAGTTTCAATAAATTTTTTGATTTCCTGCTTGATTTCTTCTTGGACCCATATGTCATTAAGTAGAATGCTGTTTAATTTCCATGTGTTTGTATAGTTTCCAGAGTTTCGTTTGTTATTAATTTCTAGTTTTAATCCATTGTGGTCTGAGAAAATACATGGGATAATTCCAATTTTTTTTAATTTATTGAGACTTGATTTGTGACCTAATATGTGATCTATCCTGGAGAATGATCCATGTGCTGCTGAGAAGAATGAATATTCTGAGGTTGTTGGGTGGAATATTCTGTAGATATCTGCCAATTCCAATTGGTCTAGAGTCTTGTTTAGATCTTGTGTTTCTCTACTGATTCTTTGCCTAGATGATCTGTCTAATATTGACAGTGGGGTGTTCAGGTCCCCTGCTATTATGGTATTAGTGTCTATTTCCTTCTTTAGGTCTAATAGAGTTTGTTTTATAAATCTGGCTGCTCCAACATTGGGTGCGTACATATTTATGATTGTTATGTCTTCTTGATGGATCAGTCCTTTTATCATTAAGTAGTGTCTCTCATTGTCTCTTTTTATGGTTTTTAGTTTAAAGTCTATTTTGTCAGATATAAGAATAGCTACTCCAGCTCGTTTTTCTTTTCTGTTTGCATGGTAAATCTTTTTCCATCCTTTCACTCTTAGTCTGTGTGAATCTTTATGGGTGAGGTGGGTCTCTTGTAGGCAGCATATAGTTGGGTCCCCCTTTTTGATCCAGTCAGCCAGTCTGTGTCTTTTGATTGGGGAATTTAAGCCTTTTACATTAAGAGTTGTTATTGAAAGGTGTTGATTTATTCCTAGCATTTCATTGGTTGTTTGGTTGTCTTAGGTGTCTTTTGTTCCTTGCTTTCTGATTTACTGTTTGGTTTCTGTGTTTGTTGGTTCCTTAGGTTGTAGATAGTGTTTTTGTTTGCTTGTTTTCTCTTCATGAATGCCATTTTTATTATACTAGTGGGTATTGATTTTTCTTAGGTTTTTATTGCAGTGGTAGTTATTTTTTAGGAACCAAACCCAGTACTCCCTTGAGAATTTCTTGTAAGGGTGGTCGTGTGGTAGTGAACTCCCGCAGTTTTTGTTTGTCTGAGAAATATACTATTTGCCCTTCATTTCGGAAGGATAGCCTTGCAGGGTAGAGTATTCTTGGCTGGCAATCTTTGTCTTTTAGTATTTTGAAAATATCATCCCATTCCTTTCTAGCTTTTAGGGTTTGTGATGAGAAGTCTGATGTTAGCCTGATTGGGGCTCCCTTATAGGTGATTTGATGCTTCTCTCTTGCAGCTTTTAAGATTCTCTCTTTGTCTCTGAGTTTTGCCAATTTGACTATAACATGTCTTGGAGAAGGCCTTTTTGGGTTGAATACGTTTGGAGATCGTTGAGCTTCCTGGATCTGAAGATCTGTGATTTTTCCTATACCTGGGAAGTTTTCTGCCACTATTTTGTTGAATATGTTTTCAATGGAATCTCCATTTTCCTCCCCTTCTGGAATACTCATGACTCGGATATTTGAGCTCTTAAGGTTGTCTGATATCTCTCTCAGATTTTCTTCCATGTCCTTGATTCTTTTTTCTTTCTTTTTGTCTGCTTGTGTTATTTCAAACAGCCCATCTTCAAGTTCAGAGGTTCTCTCTTCAACTTCGACAAGCCTGCTGGTTAAACTCTCCGTTGTGTTTTTTATTTCGCTGAATAACTTCTTCAGTTCAGCAAGTTCTGCTACATTTTTTTTCAGGACATTGATTTCCTTGTACATTTCCTCTTTCAGGTCCTGTATACTTTTCCTCATTTCATCATGATGTCTAGCTGAGTTTTCTTGTATCTCATTCAGTTTCCTTAGAATTATCACTCAAAATTCCTTGTCAGTTATTTCAGTGGCTTCTTGTTCTATAGGATCTAGAGTTTGAAATTTATTAACTTTTGGTGGTGTACTTTCTTGATTTTTTGTATTTCTGGTATCTTTTTTTTTTTGGTGTTTATTCATTGTGGCAGGGGGTTTCACAGACCACCGGTTTGAGACTAATGACTAACTAGGGTGTTGCTGTGGTTGCCAATTTGGTATGGCTCCCTCCGTGACTGCTCAGTTGGCCTCTAGTGCCTTGTGTGTGTGGTTGCCTCGGGTCATTGGGCTTCTCCGGGGAGCCACCTTTCTGGTCAGCTTGGACTCTGCTGGGCTGGTGGATCACGTACCACAGGGTGTGTGATCTCTGTTGAGGTTTCACTTCCTGTGCAGGACTTCTCCCTCTTCCCTGTGCTCTGGCCCAGGCTGGTGGATGGTCCAGTGGCGACCCCACCGGGTGTGTGGTTTCTGTCGAGTCTCCGCCTCCCAGGTCGCACATCTCCCCACTCTGTGCGCACTGTGCTGGGCTGGGGCATGTCTTCTGTGCCCCTCTTCTATCAGCTGGGCCTTCAAGACCCTGCTCGGCACCGCCTCGCCCAGGAAGTCTACCAGGTTTCTGCTAGGCACAGACGACCGGTCGCTCTGGGTGCCTTTGTAGCACTGTGTAGATCTTTCTCGGGGCTTGTTCACCTTTGTATCCCCCCGGCATAGACCGAATCTAGCGCCCACCTGCAGCCTGCTCTCCGGCAGGTTCAAGTGGGCCTGGGAACTCTCCTACCACACTATTCTCAACCAGAAATTGGTTAGGCTTTTTTCTGAACTGGTGGCTACAGAGACGGTATCTGCCTCCCAGTAACAGGAAGTTTACTGGGGGCCGGAGTCCAGGGTGTGGTGGAGTGACTGTCGGCCCTCCCGTACTTCCTTGCCCTCCCGACACTGGCCGGGGACTCCCCCCACCACCAGCCCTGCCAGGGAACTGTGTGGGGAGTGGGAGGGGAGGCCGGCCCGCAGGCTCCGGAAAGCCCCGTGCCGGGCCAAGCAAGTGGGAAGGCTCAGTGATGGGAGCCGGGCAGAGCTGCCAGCACCTGGGAAAATGGAGGCAGCCCCGGGGCGGTGAGTGGCCTGGTGGTGCAGGCGGGAGCCAGGTGGGCGTAATCCCCCCGAACAGAGCTGTGCCAGGGGTCACTCACAGGGTTGTGCCAGGTCGGGTGTTCACTCTCTGTCTCTGGTTTGTCGCCTTCCCTGTTCTCGGCGGCTGCCGCCTCAGGCTGTTCAGTCACGGCACGGCTCGGGCGCTCCCAGGAATCTTCTTTAATGCCGGCCTGAAACCTCGAATCTTGAATAGGGCAGCTGGCCACCTTCAGCGCGGCCCCGGCCTCCGGGGTCCTGTCTGCATCCACAGCAGCCCTGGCCCCGTGTTTGCTGTTTCGAGACTCGCTTTTGCAGCTAAGAAACAGTTCTTTTCCTGCTCCACACTTCAAAGCTGTTGCCTGTAAATGAGGCAGCCTCTCCTGCCGGGGGCAAAGTGGCGGTCCGCCCCCACAACCGGCCAGCAGCTGCAGTCCTCCCTTAAGAGATGGCAAGAGGAAGGTCCACAAGTTTCCTGGCTGCCTGAGGCCCAGTGGCTGCCTTTTCCACCTCAGCTACTCCGCGCCAACCACCGCAGCCACCGCCATCTTGAAACTCCTCCTTTTTCATTTCAGATCCCAGAATCACAGCCAACAAAATACAAAATAAACAAATGGGATTATATCAAACTAAAAAGCTTCTGCACAGCAAAAGAAACAGTTAACAGAGCAAAAGGGCAACCTACAGAATGGAAGACTATATTTGCAAACTATGCATCTGACGAGGGGCTAATATACAGAATATACAAGGAATTCAAATAACTTAACAGTAAAAGAACAGGTAACCTGATTTAAAAATGGGCAAAGGAGCTGAATAGGCATTTCTCAAAGTAAGACATACAAATGGCCAACAGACACAGGAAAAAATGCTCAACATCACTACAAAGCCACATTGAGATATCATCTCACCCCAGTTAGAGTGGTTATTATCAAAGAGACAGAATAACAAACGCTGGTGAGGATGTGGAGAAAGGGTAACCCTCCTACACTGTTGGTAGGACTGAAAATTGGTGCAGCCACTGTGGAAAACAGTATGGAGTGTCCTCAGACAATGACAGATAGAACTGCCATATAATCCAGAAATCCCATTGTTGGATATACACCCAAAGGAATGGAAATTATCATGTCAAAAGGATACCTGTACTCCCATGTTTATTGCAGCTCTATTTGCAAAAGCCAAGAGTTGGAACCAACCTAAATGTCTAGTAACAGATGACTGGATAAGGAAAATGTGGTATATATACTCGATGGAATACTACTCTGCCATAAAAAAAGAATGAAATTCTGCCATTTGCAGCAACATGGATGAGCCTGGAGAAAATCATGTCAAGTGAAATAAGCCAGGCACAGAAAGAGAAATACAGCACGTCCTCACTCAAAAGTGGGAGCCAGAAAAATAAATAAATAAATTTTAAAAAGAAAGAAAGATACAATGATCACAATAATATGTTGAACTTTCAAAAGGAGAGAACAGAACTGGTTATTAGAGGTAGAAAAGGGGGGAGGGGGAGGAAAGTTAGTGAGAAATTGGTTAAGGGTCACAAAGAATGATTACGTTTTTTAAAGATGAGTATACTAACCCTGATTTCATCACCACATATTGTACACAGGTATTGATATTCAACCCTGTACCCCACACACATGTACAATAAATTATAGTTCAATTAAAAGTAGGCATATTTATCCATTTTTAGTTTTTTTAATCTCTTCCTATTGAATATTCTAAATTTTAAGATTCATAATAAATATAAAAATAAAATAAAATAAATGAAGCTATAGTAATCAAGACAGCATGGTACTGGCACAAGGACAGACATGTAGACTGTTGGAATAGAATTGAGAGTCCAAAATTAAACCTGTACATCTATTACTAACTGATTTTCAGTAAGGGTGCAAAGACCACTCAATGGAGAAAGAATATTCACTCCAGCAAATGGTTCTGGGGCAGCTGGATACCAACACACAAATGAATGAAATTAGATCCTACCTCATACCATATACAAAATCAACTCAAAATGGATCAATGACCTAAATATAAGAGCTAAGCCCACAAAACTCTTAGAAGAAAACATAGGTGTAAATCTTTATGACCTTTGATTTGGCAACAGATTCTCAGAAATGCTTAGATATGAGCAACAAAAGAAAAAATAGATAAATTAGACTTCATTGAAATAAAAATAAAGTGCACATCAGAGGAATTTATCAAGAAAGTAAAAAGACAACTACAGAATGAGAGAATATATTGGCAAATCATATACTGATAAGGATAAAAAAGACAAACAACTCAAATAAAAATGGGCAAAGGACTTGAATAGACATATCTCCAAAGAACATATACATGTAGCCAAAAGCACATAAAAAGATGTTCAACATCATTAGTCATTAGACAAATGCAAATCAAAACCACAATGAGGTACCACTTCCCAACCTCCAGAATGGCTATAATAAAATTTTTTAAAAATGGAAAATAGCATGTTGGCTAGGATGTAGAGAAATTCTAACCCTCGTATATTTCTGGTGGCAATGATAAATGGCTCAGCTGCTGTGGAAAAGAGTTTGGCAGTTTCTCAAAAAGTTAAATAGAATTACCATATGATTCTGCAATTTCACTCCTAGGTATATACCCAAAAGAATTGAAAACAGGGACTCCAACAAGTACATGTACACACATTGTCATAGCAGCACTATTCACATAGCCAAAAGACGGAAACAGCCTAAATGTCCATCAGTGGAAGAATAGATAAACAAATATTGGCATATACAACGTAACATTATTCAGCCATAAAAAGAAATGAAGTACTGATACATGCTGTAATATGGATGAATCTAGAAAACATAGTAAGTGAAAGAAGCCAGACACAAAAGGTCACATATTGTATGACTGCATTCATGTCAAATATCCAGAATAGATAAATCTATAAAGACACAAGATTGGTGGATTGATGGTTTCCAGGAGCTGGGGATATTGAGGTGTATTATTCAGAATTCTGCAGAGGAAGAGAACATGTCTATCCATATATATGTTTATATATATGAATATGTACAGTTGACCTTTGAACAATGCAGGGGTTAGGGATGCCGACCCCCCCCCCCAGTCAAAAAACCAGCATAACTTTTAACTTGTTGGGCACTTTCCCCCAGGATGTGGCCCGTAGTTAAATAATTAAGTAGTTAAGTACTTAATTACGAATAGTTTACTAATAGCCTACTCTTAGGTAGGCTACTTAACTGTTTGATTAGATATGTCATGCATTCATGATATCTAACCAAAAATTTTCCAATATATTTATTGAAAAAAATCTGCCTGTAAGTGGACACCAGCAGTTCAAATCCATATTGTTCAAGGGTTAGCTATTAGAGAGGTCTTCAAAAAGTTCACAGAAAATACATATTATGAAAAAACTATGCACAGATTTCAAAAAATTTGCAATAAAATGAATTCATACTAACTTGTTATAACATGTCTGAACAGGATCTAAACTGAGGCAGTAAGAAAAGATAAGACATCAGTTTGAAAAGAGCCCCTATCAGAGCAGCATGAATTCAGATAAAATTGAAGAAGGAACAAACATCAAATTTATGGGGAGGTTTGGGTGAAATCATTAATGCTTTATGAAATGTTTATGGAGACAATGCCCCCAAAGAAATCAGCAGTTTACAAATGGATAACTCTCTTTAAGAAAGGACAAAACGATGTGAAAGATGAAGCCCACAGCAGCAGAACATCCAAGTCAATCTGTTCTAATTGAAGAGAACCGAAGATTAACAGCAGAAACAACAGCCAACACTGTAGACATTTCAATTGGTTCAGCTTACACAATTCTGACTGACAAATTCAAGTCGAGCAAACTTTCTGCTCCATGGGTGTCAAAGCTGTTCTATTTATATGAAGTTCAAAATAGGCCAAACAAATCTATCATATTGAAAGTCAGGATATCAGTTCCATTTGGGGGAGAGGTAGTGACCAGGAGGAGCCCAAGGGGCCTTCCGAAGGGCTTGTAATGCTGTTTCTTAATCTGGTGCTAGTTAGGGGTATTCCCTTTATAAAAATTCATCCATGCCATGTGCTTAAAATGTGCACTTTTTGTGTACATGCTATACTTCAATAAAAAGTCTTTAAAACATTGTCTCTAAGATAACCATTGCATTTCTGCAGGCAATTGGAAGTGGTATACGGTTCCTGCTTCTCTAAAGGGTGCCTACCATCCTGCCTCTATATTAAGCTTCTAACTATAACCTGGATGCACATCAATAGATTTGTTTGCTGTGGTGAAATATTAAGGCAATGGTGAAGTAGCATCTTAAATTGTGATTAATTTCTAAAGTCTGCATGTAACACAAATGTACAAAACATGACGGTCCACTGTATACAATTTGAGATTAAGTGAGTTTGTTCATATGCACACATCTTTATAAATCACAGTAGGGCTTTGTAAATAACATTTCAATATTCCCAGAAACCTTCAGCAGTCCACAAATAGACAAATGCAAACATTTTTCAACAAGTTGCTGGCTTTCTCCTGAATTACATTGCTGAGGAGAGCTCATATTTTCTGTGCCCTGTCTTCATACCACAGTTAACAGCCTTTTTGACTTTCACTGGAGTTTTATCTCTCACTCGATGAGAGACAAATTTTCCCACTAGTTGGGTCATTCTCTGCAAGAGCCTCCCAAATTCCTTTTCCATTCCCCAGATAAAGCATAAGATGGACTCTTCCACATCACAGAGCCGAACCAGTGCTAAGCTCAATAGCCTACTCTTTAAATTTTTCGAAAGTTCTATCCTTTTGGCTTTGTTAAAGCTGATAGGTGCAGCTGCACAGGTTGTACGCTGCACAATTCCAGGAGGGACCATTTACTTAAAATACAATATGAGTGGTGTATGTGCCTCCTCCCCACACTTTATCACACACACATATAAAGACACACACATTTTTGTACTCCTCTTCAAGAGTTACAGTGTTGTGAGAAACAGAGTACAACAGTGTGCATTGGAGACATGGGTGCAGGAGGCCAGCTCAGCTCAGTGCTGACCTAATGGTTCATGGTCCACTCCAGCATTGCACTGAGTCCCATTCAAACTCTTCTCTCAACAAGATTATAAATGACCACATGCCTTGAACATCTAGTCAAAACTGGAACTGTTGAGTCTACAAGAACATGCTGTAATCCCCAGGAAGTTCTGGCCTTAATCACTAATTCCCCCTCCCTAGGGCAAAGTGAAAGTTGTATCTGGGCAGGGCAGAGGTGCCATCTCTCCCTCTGCCGAGGCCTGGTCTTCCTCTTTCATTCTGCTCTTCTTCTGCCACCTCTGTCTCGTCTATCCCCTCTCATCCACGCAGGTGCTTGTCCTGCTGGAGTGTCTCAAGCTGATCAATGTGTCTGGCTGTGTTAAGCCCATCTGGTCACTTCATTGTATCAGGACTGACATAACTATTGGACTAAATTCTCAGTCTGCCGTTTCTCTAGTTCAGTTTTGAAAGCACAAAGCCTTTCCGCCTCAACTACCCAGTCTGTTACATTGCATTTCTGTTGTTCCAGCTGTCTCTAACCACATACTAGTCCCTGCTGCCCATATCCACCCAGAGCAAGGGATTCTACAGGTCCGGCCCTCCTCTGGGGCAGACTCACTGTACTCGTGGCCCTGCGAGAAAACCTTCTGGGATTCACATTACCTAAAACATCCTCTCTCACTTTCCAGGATCCCATTCTTCCAAAGCAATGGTATTTTTTGTTTTGTTTTGTTTTTCCTCTTCACACATTCAGATACCCCTCCCCATATTCAAAGATGCCCACTTGGATCCAAATGCTGCCACCTCAGGGTTTTTCTATATAATCATGCCATTGACACAATTACATTATGAACTGCTCACTTTCCTTATAGGGGAGGTAAGTTGAAGAAAACCAAACACCATCTGTAAATATCACTGATGGTCCCACACTGAGCCATGCTCCCATTTCAGAGCCTGCTACAAGGGTGTGAGTTTTGAGAGGAAGGTGGATGGCCCAAGTCCCACACAGAGGGTCAGCTTAGGAAATCTGCCAGGAGAACTCACGAAAATATGTGGCTCTGCTCACAGGGCATCTGAGTATCTCCTGTACTAAACAGCCTCTGTGAAGGGCCAGCATCCCAGTCCCCAGCAGCCTTGCCCTCCCAGCCCTAGAGGAGCCTACCTGGGCACTGGCAGCCCTAGCTTTGTGGCCAACCTAAGCTCTGAGCATGAATGAAAGAGTCCCTCTAGCAGATGGTCCCTCTGGGAATCCAGGCTGTTTGGGTACAAAGCAGAACAGACTGGCTCTGTGATGTCTTCAAGGAAGAATTTGAGGGCCTTCAGTGTGCCAAGAGCTGCTCTCCACATGCTGTGAGGGGACCCATGTGTCCTCTAGAGGCCATGGAACGAGCCAACTCAGTCCCTACTTCCTGGTATGGACTTAAGGGAAAGTTCTTGGTGCTTTTTTCCCATCACAACCATGAGGGATGGAAGACACCTATCCCTAGGCCTCACAGGGAAGAATCAGTTTAAGTCTAGAGGCTGGAACCTGGGACCATATATCCTAGGACAGGAGAAAGCACTTGGGGGACGAGGAAAGTATTGGTTCGGGATTCAGGAACGCTGAGCTATGCCCGGCCACCTGCAGAGGATCAGGGGCATGGCCCTTTCCCTTCTTAGACCCCATTTTTTCAGTTATAAGAAAAGGAGATGGTCAAATTGGTGGTTCTTAAACAGCATGCATCAGAATCCCTGACCCAGACCCCCGTCCCCAGACAATATCAACCAGCAGATCTTAGGTGGCCCAGGCATGGTAAGTTTAAAAAAGTCCTCCAGCTGATTCTGATGTTCCCCAACAATATATAGTTCCATGAACAGAACTTCACATTCTACTCTAGGTGAATGGTCCAACGTGGCTACAGCATGACATTGTAGTTAAGTCTATTTCCTGACACCAGCCTGGGTAAGGTGCTTTGGTTATGCCCAAAGTCAAAATGCACATCAGAGATAAAACCACACCCCCAAGGCTGAGAGTGAAGATCACAGGCCATCTAGTGGGGCCATGGCCACCTCTGCCCAGGCCAGCACAACTAGGCTGGAAACCAAGCTGTCTTCCTGTCTTTCCTCCATGACTCCCAAGGTCCCCTGGTCTCATTTCCTGCTCCATCCCACTGGACTGCGACTATGTCCCCTCTCCCAGTCACTCAGTGTGGTAGGGGAGGCTGTGTCTCTTCCATGTTAATGGCAACACTTTGTATCCAGTCATCCAGATTAGAAATCTCTGAGTCTTTTTGGCCCCCACCCCTTCCTGACTATCTACATCCTTGGAGCCTGTGGATTCTACTTCAGTCCTCTTCATCCCAATGCTACTATCTTCTTGGACCAGCACCTTTCTTGCCAGAAATAAGACAAAATCCCACAAACAGGTGTCCCTGTAATTGCCTTCTCACTCTATCCTTTGGGATGAACTTTCTAAGCTGAGGTTCTGACTTAAAGGATCCCCTGCACTGGTATGTAAAACACTGTGGAGAGGGGATACATTTGTACATTTCTACAAGTGGATCCACTACTTCCATTGAAATCTCAAAAGGGGTTGTAGCCCAACAAAAGAGCATGACAATGTCTACCATGCTTCCAGAATGATGTTTTTTTTGTACCACTATTCTGTGATTTGACCAAGGTCACCTTGAGGGCAGGAACCATGTCTTAACCACCTCTGTTTCCCCATCATCGCACTCAGTGTCTGGCACCAAGGAGCAAGTTCCATGCATGCTGAATTGAATTATTAGCCACAGCCCAGCATGATTTCAGCAGCATGGGAGCAATGCCTTGAAGAATTCTCCCTCGTGGGCTGGAAACCCAGTGAAAACTCTTGGCTCTCTCCTAGCAAGATAACAGCCTTGAACTCTGAAGTAAACATTCCACGTGCACCAGCTTTGCCAATGAAAGCGAGCCAAGTAAAGGTGCCTCCAGCCTGGGGAAGGGCCTCAAGGACACAGTGCCAGCTGCAGCAGGTGATTCACCCTCAAGCATGACCACGTACCTTGTCAGTGCCAAACCATCTGCCCATTGAACCAACTACAGAATCCCAATGTCCTCATCTGATCAGTGGGGTCAGATCCCAAAATTCACACCAGGTCCAAAGCTGTCTGCCAATCATTACTCCAGTCTTGGGCTCCCCTACAGACACTGAGCTGTATGTGTCTTGTTCAGAGATGTTTATAGCTCAAGTTCCAGAGACAACTTGGAGGGCTCTCAGGCTGTAATCTACTTAAGACAAAAATTAATGACGTCTCCTTGGAATCCTGCAGCTTCCCAAGGGGCGTTCCAACCTGTATTTTGGAATATTTGGTTCTCCTGCATGTTGTATGTCCAGGTGAGAAGTCATAAAGGTAGACCAGAAAATGACCAGACATGCTAAAATGCAAAACATATATTAGCAAAGGGAAGAAACAAAGGGCCATGGAAATCCCATTCCTGTGGTTGATTCCAGCAGTGCAAGCCAAGCACAGAGAGATTTACAGAGTAACCAAAGTTTGCTTCATCTACAAAATGTCTTCACCCAGACAACAGGCAGTCAGGGCCAATGTCTCCGACCACAGCATGGATATTACCTTCAATGCCCAGGACCCCCAAGTTCAGTCCTTCCTGGACCACAGTGGTGTCTGTGGTGATCCAGACATGTTCAGGGCAGAACGCCCAGAAATCTAACTGCATAAAGAACTGAATTGCCTTCAGGAAGAGAATTCATCCTAAGGCAAGACTCAACAACAGATACCTAGATGTAAGGTTGCTGTACCTTAGCAAAGCAGAGATCCTTAATGTACTCTAGTTCTGACCCTCAGATCTCTCCTGTCTTGTCCTGTGGATTTACGCCTATCATCATGAAGTTCTGTAAGACAAGCTGGAAAGGGCACAGACCAGACTTCAGTTTCAGGCTGTAAAGACCCCTGCACATCAGTACTGTGGCTAGCAAGGACCCCTATTCCTGATGGGAGGGGCTTAGCAGGAGGGATGGCCAGCAGGAGGCTGTGGAGACCCACAGAAGACAACAGCAGAGTCAGGAGCCATGCTCAGCCAGCATGCCAGGGCCCTGCATGAGAGGGGAAATTCCCGAGAGGGGCTGCAGTTTCCAGAAGAAGTACAGGCACAAAGTAGCTACCAGATATTCTTAGGAGCACACAAGAGACATTGGGGGAATCCAGAAATATTGGGAATTTTGCAAGGAAGTCAAGACCCTATAAACAGATGGGAGGAGAGGTAAAATTCAGATTATTGCTATTAATGTGAATTTATTTGCATACACAGGCTGAGAAGCTAATAGAATCTCAAGTCATAAAAGAAAGAAAAAAACATGGGCAATGGGCTGATCCTTTTGAAGGCCCAGATTGGCTTCCTGTGGCCTTACTTTCCTAATCCAAAGATGGAATTGCTGTTTGAAAACCAGGTAGCCCAGGCTGAGCCACTTCTCCATAAGACACTGGCAGTGAAGCCTTGGCCCCTGGGTCATTCAGGTAATTCAGTGGCTGGGTTGCAGGTGAAGCGGGATTTTGGTGAGACTATCTGGATGCCATTTCTATCACAGGATACAGGAGGGGCCTCCAGGGGCCTGTGTGGGCTAAAGCCTCAGCCCGTTTCTGCTGAGCAGGGGCAAGTCACTTGTGATCACTGTCTCCTGAGCCACCATCCTTTACCCTTAGTTGCTCTGTCCCCTGCCTACAAAATCCCGGGAGGTAAGGGAAGGAGAACATGATCACAGAACAACAGCAGAGCATCACTTATTCATTCAGCTGTTCACTAGTCAGCAAACACCTCCCGTCCTAGTTTGTGTCGTGTTGCTATTACAGAATACCTGAAGCTGGGCAATTCATAAAGGAAAAACATTATTGACTCATGATTCTGATGGCTGGGAAGTTCGAGACTGAGCAGCTGCATCTAGCAAGGCTTCAGGCTGCTTCCACTGATGGCAGAAAGCAGAAAGGGAGCTGGCATGTGCAAGATCTCATGGCAAGAGAGAAAGCAAGAGGGAGAAACCAAGGAAACCAGACTTTTTCACAACCCACTCTTAGGGAATTAATCACTCACCTCTGAGTGAGGGCATTAATATATTCATGAATGTTCCACCCAAATGATCCAAACACCTCCTAACAGGACCCGCCTCCCAATACGGCCACATTAGGATCAAATCTCAACTGTGATTTGGTGGGGCAAACCACAGATTTTTTGGTGGGGACAAACCACATCTAAACCATAGCACCTCCTATGTGTCAGGCACTAAGCCACCAGGCACTGAGTGCATACTGTGAACAAGACAGACATTCTACCTGCCTTCATGGGGCTTACAGTCCAGTGGGGCAGAGAGGCATCAAACATGGAAACACAAAAGAATTACAAGCTTGATGAGGATTTCAAAGGAAAAACATAGGGCTCTATAGGAGAGAATAACAGAGAAGAGAAACTGCTCTGAATTGGGGGTCACAGAAGCCCCCTGCTGAAATGCCACTTAACCTGAAATATATAGATAAATAGAGTTGCTGTGGGAGAAAGAGTGGTCCAGGCAAAGACCTTGAAGCCAGAAGGGGCACCATGCCCCAGAAGGAAGCCATGCAGCCAAAGCATCACACACAAAGGAAAGAGCGGCTGGGCGTGAGGTTGAGGAGTCTGCACCAACTTCAGGAGGCCTTGGAGGCTGCGGCGAGGATGCGCATGGTGCAGAGGGAAGCCAGAGGGAGGTTACACTATCCAAGTTATTTTCATAAAGATCAGTCTGGCTGCTTGTGGATAGATGGTAGCTTGGATAGGACTCTAAAACAGGTGAGTTGCAGACAAGTTCAAGAGAGAGATGAGAGCTAGACTAGGGTATAGACTGTAACAAAGATATGGATACATTTGAAAACTATTTGGAGATAGAATCAATAGAACAGGTGATGAATGGGTGTGGGGTGAGGAACGGGCGTGGCAAGGGTGACTGCTCAGTGTGTCACTGGCTGACTGGAGATGTCATTTGTTGAGGCTAAGGCTGAGGTGGGGCAGGTTTGAGAGGGAACATCGAGTTCACCTTTTGGGAAGTGTTAACTTTGAGCCTGGGAGACTTCCAACTGGAGATGCTAAGGAGACAATTGTGTGAGTTCAGAGTTGAGAAATCAGATGAGACCCTGGGAGTGGCCAGGACATGGCTGGCGCTGGGGCAGGGGTGGCCTGGTCAAACTTTGGCGAAAAGCACAGTGCCATTGCCCTCAGCCAATCCCCTTCACTTTCACCATATCACTGCTCTCCTTACAGGCCCATGACTCCTGGTCACCTGGGAGATAAAGTCCGCATTTCTTAGTCTGTAATTCAAGGTCATCTGGGACCTGGTCCCAATCTTCCTTATCTCCCTGTTGTCCTGCATGTGCCTCTGCACCAGCAAACCATCCTCTCGGCTGCTCCCAAGCACACCACTAACCTCCAGCCCGCATGCCTTTGCTCATGGGGTCTTCTCTGGGCTTCTTTCTACCCAGCTACACACAGCCAGATGCTTCCAAGGGAAAGGGGTGTGGAAGTGCTGAGTAAAACGTCAGACAGTGGGATGAGCTTCAGTACACAGGAGGCTGGAGCAGAGGACAGGGCAGCAGACCCCAGGGCCACCTCTGTGACAGCAGAAAGAATTTGATGCAGCATGATGACTTTATTTACCCATCGGTAAAGTGGAGCTAAATAAAGCCAGATTAGTGAACAGATAGGAGGTCATTGGAAGGGAGGGGGGCGAGGGAGGAGGCAGGGAGGTTTCGGTAATGGGCCGCAATAATCAACCACATTGTATATCGACAAAATAAAATAAAATTTTAAAAAATATAAATAAATAAATAAAGCCAGTTTTGCTAGGCAAGAAGCAGATCACAAATAGCCCCATTTTAAGATTAGTGCTGGCTTTTCTTTGCCAAGTTGACCTTATCTGAGCAAACAGAATTCATTTCCAAAATCAACTCTCTGTAAATTGCATTTGGGAGAAACTCTTACATAATGTAAGATATAATCGAGAGAGAAACAGAAAAGAAGGGTGAGCAAAAGAGTATAAACAAGTTGATTCTGCCTGTAGATCAAAAGGATCCTGCTCACAGACTGAAAGCTGGCTTTCAGACTCAGAAGAAAAATTTCTTTCCAGCAGGTTGCTTGAGATGCCAGAGGTGGCGGGGGGGATAAATCTGGTGCTTTCTATGCCAGGCTGCAGTAAGGGATGCCAGCTGGCCCACTGGCCCAGGAGACAAGGTTCTGGTCGAGGGATTCAGGCCCAGTGGCTGGGGAGCCCGGGGCAACGGCAGGCCAGCCGATGGCCCTGCAGGGACGCTGCGTTTAGGCTGTAGCTTTTTGCGCGTGTCTCATGCTCACTGCCAGCTGGCATTGCCTCCATGGGCTCCACTTTCTGATGGAGTTAGGCTGGAGTAGGGGGCTTCGCACAGGATAATGTCTTCTTTGCCTACTTCTCCAGCTTCACCGCACACCACTGTCTCCCCAGCTCCCCAGCTCCAGCTATACAAACCTCTCTCGGTTCCTTGAACTCACCATGCCTGTTCCTGCCCATGCACTTTCATATCTGCTGTTCCCATGGCCACAAACACTTTGCTCTGCCCCTTTTCCGGGATCACTGGTGACATGATATTCTTTTGAGAATTCCTGGATTCAGTTAGGCATCCTCTCAAGTGCTCTCGCTGCCCCCTGAGCTCTCACACTCTGGTGCTTGCTGCTTGTTTAGGCTACAGTGGGAATACACACACACACACACACACACATGTCCAATATATCATATATATGAGAGTACTTCAAAAGTTCATGGAAAGATTCTTATTATCTATTTTCCACAAACTTTTTTAAGTACCCTTGTATATGGTATGTGACACATATAATATATAACATAATTATCATTCTCATAATTGCTATACATATCATCTTCCCCTTTCCTGCCCCACAAGCTCCTGTTTCTGTTATTCTCTAAGCCTCAGGCTAACACCTGTCTGTGTTTGTTCTTCTCTTATTTCCTTGCTGCTGCAGATGTTTGGGGTCAGATCACTGTCTCTGGAGGAAGGCAGTGTTTAGAGGAAGAGTATTTGCCAAGAGACCTGGCTCCACTGCTGTAACGGGAAGCCAAGCGCCTGCAGAAGGCTCAGTCTGCTCAACAGCAGCTCACCGCCCTCACTTGGTCTCCTGATGTGCCCCTCAGTGTCAACCAGATGGTGACTGCGGCCAATCGCCTTCCCTGGCCCTCTCCCCACTGTCCCCGTCCACCACCCTACAGGAATGCTCCTCCTAAATCGGCAGCACACCACTGGCCACCGCCCTCCCCAGGAAGCCTTCCCTGACCACTGCCTCCAAACACACACACAACAGATAAATACACCACACACCCCACCCACACACTGCACACTAATACATACCGCACACACACCATACACACAAGACTCATGCTATATGCATATACACTGTGCACACATGCACACTACAGATAAATACACCATACACATAATGCACACAAATACATACCAAACATACACACGCCATATATACACACAACACACATTATACACCCACACTCTGAACACACACTACAGATAAATACATCCCTACACACACACTCCATACACACCACACACACACTGTACACACGTACACTGTGCACATGCACACAAACAGTATGGGTAAATATACACACACAAACACATACCAAACACTACATATAAACACATCACGCACACCGTACACACATTGCACACAAGCACATGCCACAACACACTACATACAAACACCACATAAATACATACATGACACACTACTCACGCACCACACATATTACATACACACCACACACATAACTACAAACACATCATACACAGCACACACACACTACATGCCACACTATACTACACACACACACACACACGCACACGCGCACACACACACACACACATGCACACACCCCTCCCACCATCCAGGCAACACCGATTTCCCTTTTTCCTGAAATCTTGCAGCACTGACTCTGCCACTGTCCAAATAAAATGATACATGCAAAGCACCTGGAACAATACTTGGCACATGGGCGGCCCATCTCTCTCCCCACCTGGGCCCTGGACACACCTGGTCTGTAACCAGGGTTGCCCAGCGTCCCCAGAGAAACAAGTGCCTGGAGGGCTTTGGGCGAAGGGTCAATAAACAAGCACATTCAGGATAATTGGGGAAATACCTAAGACTGGGCCATCTGATTCAGTCCTCGGTGGGGGTTTGCAAGTCATTCACAGATGACGCCACCCGCCTTCATGGATGCTTCATGCTTCAGAACAAGCTCAGCCTTGACACTCAACAGTATTTTATCCAGGGGAACAAGAGGCAGATTTCTTAACAAAAAAAAACAAAAGAAAAGAAACCCCCAGTCTGGGAGGAGGAGGCTGGGTCTAACCTGGCTATGCAATGAATTCTCTGAATGACCCTGGACAAATCACTCGAGCTCTCCAGGCATCAGTTGCCCAGTCTGCAAAATGGGGATAGTCTTTCCTTAGGCCCCTTCACAAGATGGGAGTGAGCACGCATTGAGACGATCAACAACTGAAGACTTACAAAGGTTAAGTGCCAGACAAATACAAGTCTCCTGGTAGAGACTTTGCATCCTCCTCAACCCCGGAGAGGTAAAAACGTAGATGCCACCAACTGGACTTCCCCATCTAATTCCAGGGATATGGTTCCCCCAGTGCCATAAAGAGACAGAAAAGGACAGGAAATTGCTTTTTCCCTGAGGGCATTGAACTAGGCATATAGCCAATCTATTTTTATTTAATGACAGAGTCAAAAACCATACGATGTCCACACCTCTCATAACAGTGTCAAAACTGGAACAATATAACACACAAAACCTTTTTACTTCCAGCATCCCTGGACATAACTGCACTCAGGCACAAGGCATTTGCATACCCAGGAACAAGAACCACAGGTCTCCTGCCTCGCTAGGGCTCTCACAGTGACCACGGGCCTCTAAGAGTCCCAAACACCATCCCAGCTCCCAGAGCCACAGCGAGGACTGGACTTGGCCTCCCCACTTAAGGGTGCTGCCCCGAGGGACATCTAACCATCAAAGTGCTTGAGACCACAACAACCCCTGAATGTGAGGCTGATTAAAGAGGGTTACATGAATTGCCGAATTAAGCCGTCCAAAATTGGATAAAGTGATTGTGAAATCTGTTTTGAGTCAACCTATACATGTCTCATTGCAGGAAAATGTTTCGGTAAGAGTTCATGGAGAAAAAACCCCAGCAACTCATTGTTGGCTGACCTTCCTGGGCTCCTAATATTCAGTTCCCCAAAAGGCATCTTAGCCATGTAATTTCCAATATGGGAACAATTTGAGTTGCAATTAGGCAAATCTCAGAAGGTTCTGCCACTGATTTGTTCGTTCTCTCAATATTATTCTATAGGACACACTAAAATACTGCACCAGGTTCACGCAGAGGACAATTAGGAACGCTGCCTGTCGGGTTACAAAGGCTGGCTAAACACATCGCTGCACGGTAATGCTATCATTAGGCCTCTGAAGCTGGGCACATGGTCCTCCACCCCCAACGGCATCTACTAATGGCTCTGCTGGGGACAGGGGCTATTAGCATCTCAGTGCCTTGGGTTGTCATGATAGCAAGTCCGGAGGCCCTGGACAGTGAGTGGAGAGGTGGTCAGCGGAGCTACCAACTGGAATGCAGCCCCGGGGATTGTAGGTGAAGGAAAGCTAACAGACGGCTCCTGCCAGTAACACTAGATTGTGTTAAAAGCCACAGCTTTCACTGAGCACCTCCTCTGTGCAAGACCTGAGCTAGACCCCAGGGACACTGAGATGAAAAAGACGTAGCTCTTGTCCTCAAGGATCCTAGTGGGAGGACATCCCAGCTAGCCTAATTATGATACAAGATAACAAGTTACAATCAAGACATTATTTTCAAAAGTACAGGAAAGCACGGAAAAAGAAAAGATTCACTCTGCCTGCGGTGTGAGAATAACCTTCACAGAGAGGGGCACATGTGAGCGGCCTTGAGGCACAGATAGCAGCGGCAGTCCTGGAGGAGCGTTCTCCTTGCTTGGTTAGGATGAGCTAGTGCTCTCTGAGCTGTGCGTGCCTCCTGAAGACTGAGTCACGTTCATCTTTTTCAATAAACATGCTGGTCATGAGTTTTAAATTAACGTTCTTCTCCCTCGTCCCTCATCTCTAGGGAGGAGGAACTGTCAATCCAGTCCTCTGGGGCACATCTGGCTTGCCCTGGACTCCTCTCATGATCTGCCCTTTATCCTGGGATGGCTGGTTTGCTCCCAGCAAAGAGGAATGTCTGGATTCTCCTCTAAGTTCTTTGCACAAACTGCAGAGGCTGTCTCATCCTTTCCTGGCCAGACCAGAACTCATGCCTCAGACCAGATCCTAGAATTCAAACTTAGGTGAGGGAAAAGTCAGCTTTGACTGAGGAGCCCTGCAGAGCAAGGACTGTGTCAGATTTATCTTTGTTCTCCCTTTGTCCCGAAACCTGCTCAGGGCCCTGCTGTCACGAGTGAGCGCGTGGGTGAGCGAGTGAGCCAGCACAGCCCATATGTACCTCAGGGTCAGCCTAAGTGGCTGGTCCAGAAGCAGATAGATGGGCGAGGTGGGGCAACAGTCACAGGAACCAAAGGTAGAGGTGAGTTGTAAAAGGGCCATATGCAGAGTGAGATTCCGGGCAATGTGGGATCTGCAACTCAGGAAGGAAGATGGGTCAGAGCTAGGCAAGTGCAGCTTCCCAGAGGGAGAGGGCCTTAGGAAGCATGCCAAGAGACTTTGCGGGCAGATTAAAAAGTCATGCAGCTAAAATCTACCTTCCCAACCTCCCCCACTGCTCTGGGGACACAGGACATCACAGTGGGAATCTGCTTGCAATTTGTAGACAAAGTTTCCTGTCCTGACACAGGGGTTACCTCTTCCTCCATGTATTTCCTTTGGCATCTTCCTGCCCATGATGTGGACAGCGGACAAAGCACACTGGAACACTGACGATGTTGTGGATGACGGCAGCAGCTCTGGGCTCTACCTTTGGGCTTCTTGCTTAACTGAGAACAACAAGCCCTATTTTGTTAAACCAATTATTCCACTTTTTTTTTTTTTAATGTGCAGCCAGACCTGATTCCCAACAGATACACCTGGCACTAGGCACATACTCGATAAATGCACCTGGGTTCTCCCAAGTCATCAGAGCAAACACAGGTGATCCCCATGGGCAAAATGCCTCTGCTTCTGGCTGCATGGTGCTGTTCAGCCCTCAGAATTTCCCCACAAGGACCCCTTCTCCTCCTCCTCTCTGTTTTCCTCGTCCTCCCCCCCTTCCCCTCCTCCACACACACTCACATATCCTCCAAGAGCACAGAGGCCACCATGGCTGCAACAGCATCTGCCCTCCACCTTCCAACCCCAATAGCACTTAAGCCAGGAGTATTTCTCCATGACATTCAGGAAAGGACAGAGCAGGAGCTCTCATTTCCCTATGGTTCCCTGAGCCACACACTTCAGGCCTCCCAGCCTCAGTCGGCTTATCTGGTAAATGGGGCTAAAATTGCCCTGCAGGCCATAGATGAGAAAGAATTCTCATCCTATGGGAAGTAAGGGTTTATTTCTGTATTGTTTTATTTCTGGCTGAATGAAGAGCCGCTGCTTCTTAAAGATACTCCCAGCTCATAAAAACATTCTGCCAAAATATTTGTGGCTTCGCCTGGGGGCACATCTCTCCTGAGGCAGACAGTCCATTGTCTGCTGTCTCCTGAGCTACTGCCAGCACACAGCCTGACCCCATCCAGACAGTGACAAGACCTGCACCTTACTAACCCAACTGTGGGCTCCCAGGGTTGGGGGGCGAGGGGGTCAGGACAGGAGCCTGGGACTTATTGTAGGCCTCAGCACCTAGTGCACCAGACCACCAGTGCCCCCACATGACAGGCCTCATAAGAAACACATAATCCTGGACAGAGCCCAGGACACATCACGAGTCACTCAGATGGTGTTGCCATTTTGCAAGGCCCACATCTGACATGGTTGTACCCCAGAAAGCCAAAGGACTCCGAGTAATGCCACTGGGGGCCTGATAGCATCTGCTTCTCTCAGTAACCCATTGACCCTAAGCAAAGTGTCCAGTCTGTGTCTATGCCAGTGCCTGGCATTGGCCTGTCCTGCCCCCAAGGAGACCCATCCAGTGGGTAAGACAGTACATAAATGACAGGCACAGGAAGAACCTGAAAGTCAGGCCCAACCACAGCAGGGATGCAGTGCTTCTTGCAGGGAATTGGGGAGGGTATCATGAAGATTTCCACAGCAAAGGTCATTCTAACAGCATGAGCAAGCACAGGCAAGCAGCATTTGGAATGGTGCCCAATCCCAGAACCTGATCCTGACAGGGAGCAACATGAGAGGAGGTGGGAAAGGTGCACCAGAGGCCAAGGGGGCAGCAGTTGGCCCTCACCTGGAGGATGACAACAGGAGTTATTGATCAGGGAGGGGCATGCCAAAGATGATCCTTGGGAGGATCCATCTGGTAGAGGATGAATAGAGAGGGTGGAAGCCAGAGGCAAGGAGAGCTTTGGTGGGAGTGGAGTCCTGGCAAAATGTGAGCTAGGATGTTGACAGCAGAAACAGATAGGAGAGAGATTTTGTAATGGTAGAACTGATAAGCTAGAGTTACACTCTGGAAGTTATAAGGCCCGAAGAAACAAAGAGAACACCCAGCATTTGGCCTGTGTGCCTAGAAGCATAGTGTTTCAATGAACAAAAATCAAGAAGAGAAAATGTCAAATTGGGGAGAAGATGGTGAGAGGTGCACCCTCCCCTGCAGGTCTCCTTGCCTCTTCCTGCTGCAGCACCATGATCCCCTCCCCTGCAGGTCTCATGCAGAGCTGTCCTCATCTGCCAACCCTGGCCCAGTGCCTGGTACAGCATTTGACAAGGAGTTGATTTGATTCAGAAATGCTTGGTCACTCACGGGTTGAGACCCACGAGGCCATTGCACCAAACAAAAATGTGTTTTCCTCTGGCAACCAGAACCCAGCTCTACCTCCATGTGAGATAGTGAAACCCTCCCTTGATAGTGAGAGTCTCTTGGCTCTAGGGAGTCAATTCTCCTGGCTTCATGGTCACTGCAAGGTGGAGGATGGAAATATCTGTGTCTGTCTATTTGTTTACAGGCATTTGCCACAGGGATTCCCTTTGAGTCAAGAACCCAGAGACACATGCCATTATGATTTCCAGCTTCTCTTCTACTGATTAATAAGCCCCAAGGGAGGTCATTGATAAAAAAGAATGCTATTGAAGGCCTATCGATCATGGCTCTTTCTAAGCCAAATCAGCTGCAATCAGAGTGACCAGTTTGACTGAGACTCCCTAGTTTTAGAAGCAAAAGTCACACATACCAAGAAAGCCCTCAGTCCCAAGCAAATTGGGACAGTTGGTCACCCTAGCTGCACAAGGGCTCTCTGATGTTCAGACAAGGAGCAACCCTTATAGCTGCTGCAGCCAGCAGGTAGCCAGCAGGGGACTGTTTCTGGGCTGCCCAGTCTCCCCACCATACACTCAAGTCCTCTGCAGCCTCCTCATGGAGTGTGGTGCCTTGTCCCCCTATGAGATTGTGCCCATCTTCAGATGCCTGTCAGAGGGCTGGCACACAGCAGGTGCTTCATAAAGAATTGTCAATTATCTTAGAAAGTCTGTCCCTTGGCCTCTCTGATCTTTGCTCCTCTCATATTAAGGAAAGGTTGAATGGATTCATGTGACCACTTGATTCTAACAGAGTGCTGACAACCAAGAATTCCAGGACAAATTCAGGTTTTTACTTCCAATTCATTAATACTCAGCCCACCCACAATCATTTTGGTAAACCATTTAATCATGAGATTTGCACATGAGAGTTTTCCAGTGAGACATTTTACATACATTTTATTAAAAAAAAAAAAATCAATACACAAAAATAAGTAGCATTCTTAAATATCAACAATAAATAAGCAGAAAAAGAAATCAAGAAAGCAAGCCCATTTACAATAGCTAGAAAAAGAATAAAATACCTAGGAATAAATTTAACCAAAGAGGTGAAAGATCCCTACAAAGAGAACTACAAAACACTGCTGAAAGAAGTTAAAGAAAGCACAAAAAGAAGAAAAGCCATCTCATGCTCTTGGATTGGAAGAAATAACATTGTGAAAAGGTCCATATTACCCAAAGCAATCTAAAGATTCAATGTAATCCCCATCAAAATACCAAAGACATTCTTCACAGAAATACAAAGGAAAAAAAATCCTAATATTCATATGGAAGAAAAAAAGACCCCAAATAGCCAAAGCAATTATGAGCAAAAAGTAAAAATAAAAATCTGGAAGTATTACACTACCTGACTTCAAACTATATCACAAAGCTATAATAACCAAAACAGCATGGCACTGGCATAAAAACAGACATTCAGACCAATGGAAGAGAATAGAGAATTCAGAAACCAACCCAGGTACTTAAAGCCAATGGCTCTTCAACAAAGGCACCAAGAACATACATTGGGGAAAGGACAGCCTCTTCAGTAAATAATGTGGGGAAAACTGGATATCCATGTGTAGAAGAATGAAACTAGACCTGTACTTCTCACCATATACCAAAATCAACTCAAAATAGATTAAAGACTTAAATATAAGACTGAAACTATAAAACTCCTGGAAGAAAACATAGGGGAAACACTTCAGGATGTGGGACTGAGCAAAGACTTTATTAATAAGACCCCCAAATCACAGGCAACAACAAAAAAAACCCAAATGGGATTACGTAAAACTAAAAATCTTCTGCACAGCAAAGGAAACAATCAACAGAGTGAAAAGACAACCCACAGAATGAAAGAAAATATTTGCTAACTACACATCTGACAAGGGATTAATAACCAGAATATAAAAGGAACTCAAGAAGGAAATAAAGGGCATTCAGATTGGAAAAGATGAAGTCAAACTGTCCCTGTTTGCAGATGACATGATCCTATATATCGAACAGCCTAAAACCTCTACAAAAAAACTGTTGGAATTGATAAATGATTTCAGCACAGTAGCAGGATACAAAATCAACACACAAAAATCAGTAGCATTTCTTTTCTCCAATAGTGAACATGCAGAAAGAGAAATCAAGAAAGCCTGCCCATTTACAATAGCCACCAAAAAAATAAAATACTTAGGAATTGAGTTAACCAAGGAGGTGAAAAATCTCTATAATGAGAACTACAAACCACTGCTGAGAGAAATTAGAGAGGATACAAGAAGATGGAAAGATATCCCATGCTCTTGGATTGGAAGAATCAACATAGTGAAAATGTCCATACTACCCAAAGTGATATACAAATTCAATGCAATCCCCATCAAAATTCCAAAGACATTTTTCTCAGAAATGGAAAAAACTATCCAGACATTTATATGGAACAATAAAAGACCATGCATAGCCAAAGCAATGCTGAGCAAAAAAAATAAAGCTGGAGGCATAACACTACCTGACTTTAAGCTATACTACAAAGCTATAATAACCAAAACAGTATGGTACTGGCATAAAAACAGACACACTGACCAATGGAATACAATAGAGAATCCAGAAATCAACCCACACACTTACTGTCAGCTGATCTTTGACAAAGGCACCAAGCCTATTCACTGGGGAAGGGACTGCCTCTTCAGCAAATGGTGCTGGGATGACTGGATATCCATATACAGGAGAATGAAACTAGATCCATACCTCTCACCGTATACTAAAATCAACTCAAAATGGATTAAGGATTTAAATATACACCCTGAAACAATAAAACTTCTTAAAGAAAACATAGGAGAAACACTTCAGGAAATAGGACTGGGCACAGACTTCATGAATATGACCCCAAAAGCACGGGCAACCAAAGGAAAAATAAACAAATGGGATTATATCAAACTAAAAAGCTTCTGCACAGCAAAAGAAACAATTAAAAGAGTTAAAAGACAACCAACAGAGTGGGAGAAAATATTTGCAAAATATATATCTGACAAAGGATTAATATCCAGAATATATAAGGAACTCAAACAACTTTACAAGAAGAAAACAAGCAACCCAATTAAAAAATGGGCAAAAGAGCTAAGTAGGCATTTCTCTAAGGAAGATATACAAATGGCCAACAGACATATGAAAAAATGCTCAACATCACTCAGCATCCGGGAAATGCAAATCAAAACCACATTGAGATACCATCTAACCCCAGTTAGGATGGCTAAAATCCAAAAGACTCTGAACGATAAATGCTGGCGAGGCTGCGGAGAAAAAGGAACTCTCATACATTGTTGGTGGGACTGCAAAATGGTGCAGCCTCTATGGAAAATGGTATGGAGGTTCCTCAAACAATTGCAGATAGATCTACCATACGACCCAGCTATCCCACTGTTGGGAATATACCCAGAGGAATGGAAATCATCAAGTCGAAGGTATACCTGTTTCCCAATGTTTATCGCAGCACTCTTTACAATAGCCAAGAGTTGGAACCAGCCCAAATGCCCATCATCAGATGAGTGGATACGGAAAATGTGGTACATCTACACAATGGAATACTACTCAGCTATAAAAACGAATGAAATACTGCCATTTGCAACAACATGGATGGACCTTGAGAGAATTATATTAAGTGAAACAAGTCAGGCACAGAAAGAGAAATACCACATGTTCTCACTTATTGGTGGGAGCTAAAAATTAATATATAAATTCACACACACACACACACACACACACACAGACACACAAAAACTGGGGGGGGGGGGGAAGAAGATATAACAACCACAATTATTTGAAGTTGATACGACAAGCAAACAGAAAGGACATTGTTGGGGGGGAGGGGGGAGGGAGAAGGGAGGGAGGTTTTGGTGATGGGGAGCAATAATCAGCCACAATGTATATCGACAAAATAAAATTTAAAAAATAAAAATAAAAATAAATAAAATAAAATAATAAAATAAAATAAAATAAATAAAATAAAAGGAACTCAAACAACTCCACAGTAAAAAACAAATAAAGCAATTAAAAAACGGGCAAAGGAGCTGAATAGACACTTTTCAAAGGAAGACACAAATGGCCCACGGATACATGAAAAAATGCTCAACATCACTAATCATAAGGGAAATGCAAATGGAAACCACAATGAGATATCATCCCATCCCATTTAGAATGGCTATTATCGAAAAGACAGAGAATAACAAATGCTGGTGAGGATGTAGAGAAAGGGGAACTCTTATACACTGTTGGTGGAACTGTAAATTAGTGCAGCCACTGTGGAAAACATTATGGAGGGTTCTCAAACAACTACAGATAGAACTACCATATGTTCCAGTAATCCCACTGCTGGCAATATACCCAGAGGAATGGAAATCATCATGTCAAAGAGATATCTGCATTCCCATGCTTTATTTAGAATAGCCAAGATATGGAACCAACCTAAATATCCATCAATGGACAACTGGATAAGGAAAATGTAGTATATATACAGAATGGATATACACAAAGGAATACTACTCCACCACAAAAAAGAATGAAATTCTGCCATTCACAGCAACATGGATGAGCTTTGAGAGAATTAAGTGAAATAAGCCAGGAACAGAAAGAGAAATACTGCTTGTCTTTAACTCATAAGTGTGTTTGGGGTGGGGGGAGAAGAGAGGGAGGGAAGAAGGGAGGGAGGGAGGGAGGCAGGGAGGCAGGGAGGGAGGGAGGGAGGGAGGGAGAGAGGGAGGGAGGGAGGGAGGGAGGGAGGGAGGGAGGAAGGAAGGAAGGAAGGAAGGAAGGAAGGAAGGAAGGAAGGAAGGAAGGAAGGAAGGAAGGAAGGAAGGAAGGAAGGAAGGAAGGAAGGAAGGAAGGAAGGAAGGAAGGAAGGAAAGAAGGAAAAAAAGAAAAGAAAGCCCGCAATAAAACGCTGAACTTTCAGGAGCAGAGAACAGACCTATAGTTATAAAAGTTGGGAAAGGGAGATGGGGAGAGGGTTTAGGGAGTAACTGGATAAGAGACTCAAAGAATAATTATGATTTGTAATGATGAACATGCTAATAATATTGATTTGATCATCACATACTGTACACACATAGTGATAGTCAGCTCTATATCCCATAAATATGTATAATAAATTATGTTCCAATACAAAAAGTAAATTTTAAAAAATTAAATTAAAAAAAAAAGCTGAGAGTTTCCAAGAGCAAATTGACTTGCACTGTAAATAATGGGGTCCTGCTAAGGACAGGAGAATATTCTTAATCCTGCAAGGAGGTGGAAAGGCAAGAGTAACATAACGGGTAGGGAGCTGCAGAGCAGAGACGCAATGACTTGCCACAGAACTCAAAGCACGTGCTTTGTATTTTTTAATAAACTTTTCCTTTTTAAATAATTTTGAATTTGTAGAAAAGGTACAACATAGTACAGAATGTTCACCCAGTTTCCCCTGTTGTTAACATCTTAACGTTTCCACGGTACACTTGTCAGAACTAAGAAACCAACATTGGTTGGTTACTATTAATTAAATGAGCTTTTCTTCAGATTTTACTAGGTTTTCTAATGTCCCTTTTCTGTTCCAGGATCCAATCCAGGGTACACATTGCATCGAGGCTTCCTGTCTCCTTAGGCTCCTCTGGTCTGTGATGTTTTCTCAGCTTTCCTTGTTTTTCATGACCTTGACAGTTTTGAGAAGTTCTGCTCAGGTATTTTGTAGCATGTCCCTCAACTTGGGCTGGTCTGATGTTTTTCTCATGATTAGACTAGAGTTATGGGTTTTGGAGAAAAATGCCTCCTCATCACATGCTGTGTGTCAGGCTACATGCTATTGACATGACTTATCCCTGGCGATGTTAAGTTGGTCACCTAGCCAAGGCAGTGTTTGCCAGTTTCTCCACTGACGAGTAGAGCAGGATGTTTTTAATGTCTCCCTTTCCAAACCTTCTTGGGGGAAACACTAACAGAAGTTTCTACGGTCGTCCAGCTCCCTGGGCCAGGACCACTTGTCCAGGGGTGACAAGCATTCATCAGGTGCCCCCATGACAAGCTGAAAGTCTGATCAACCTCATGCAGAACTTAAAGTGACTCCACTCCGTGAGGAATCGTGTGCCTACAGAGGGTAGCCTGTGGTCCAAGAGAAAATGGTAGTTCTTGAATTGGTGTCCTCAAAGAAAGCCTATAGTTTAGAAAAAAAAAAAAATGCTCAAATTCACAACTGTAACATTGCTCAGAGAATATGCATCTTTTTTACCCTCCTTAAATATCTGTTGAATCGAACTGGGTGTATCTAGTTCCTTCTACTCTCCTCGTGTGCCTCTCTCCTCTTTATTTTCCTCTCTTTTCATCTTGTTCCCTGTTTTCATCATAAATGGCTATTAGAGGACTGGAGTCTAATTTTTAATTATTTGTTGTGCTTGGTAAATAAAGTTCTCTCTGTTCTTCATTTGCAATCCAGAAAGTTGGAATAGTCTTACTTCCCTTTCCCAAAGAAATGGTTAGGATTCACACATATTCAATTATCAGTGTGTATTTTTCAGAACCTGCAGTAGGGACACATTTTCTAATATTTGACATGAGGATTGTCTGGTCACTCCGTCCAGTAGTGACAGTAGGGAAGGGTGCATTTAAAATGTCCTCCTGCTGTTTCTGAGCATATCTAGGGGGGAAATGTTCATCACTGTCACCCTCCACAGTTGGAAGACACCTCAGATCTCAACTAGTCAAACTACTTTGTTCTGCAGGTGAGAAAATTAAAACCCAGTGATGAGAAGAGACTCCTCCAAGGTCACCTAGCAAGAGCGTGACCGTGGGACCAAAGGCCAGCAGTTCAGACTCCCACTCTAGTGATCTTTCTGCTATTTCATGGATGATTATTTAATGGAGAAAACAGCTTCCTTTCCCCACGTGACTACTTACAAGTAGGTTAGGACATAAAAATCCACACAGGCACTTTTCCTATATAAATAGTGCTGTGAACATTTTCTGATTTAATCAAAATGCATCTCAGAGTTTGACCAAACTAAACAAAACCCAGGTTGGAATCAGCACCACTCTGAACATCATACTCAGAACACGGCTCCACCCACTCCACACACAGCCCGAGGCCAGACTGAAGCGCCCGCCTGGAATCCATAAGATAAACCTTACACTTTGGGGTTACAGCTCAGTAATGAGACTGCTATTGAAGTGGGAATGCAAATGACGTGGCTGCAGAGTTTTTACAGGCCTGGAATGAAGGGGCTGGCTTCCGCTGACTTAGCTCCACACCAAGCAGCCCACCACAGTGTTGGAATCGGGAGCAGGGTCAGCCTTACCCGTCATCAGCAGAGGAGGCGGCCATCTCTCAGCCCATTGCATGGGCTCTGGAAGCCCTTCAGGCAGCTGAAGCCAAGAGATTCCTCTGCCGAACTCCAGATGGCCAGCACATCTGCCTGTCCATCCTATCTGTCTTTCTGCTACTTCCAGCACTCATCCGACATATGCAGGAGCTCAATTGTAGAGAAGACCATAGAAAAGGAGATGGAGTTTGAGAATGACTCCAGCCAGTTGTGTGACATACTCCAAGATGCAGCAAATCTGGAAATGCACATGCAAGGCAAAGGCTGAGGCTCCACCTCCAGACACCCCAGGCCGGGAAGAATCAGCAGCCACCACTGCATTACACGCTGTCACTACACAGCACAGGGAACTACAAAGATGTCGACGTCATTCTTAAATAACTCTGACTGCATTCCACCCATAGCACTGGTTTAGTTGGGCTGTCTTATCCTTTGGGGAGCTCCCCCAAAGCCACACACAGAAGAACACCATTCAAATGTTGTTGTGGTTGAGGTAGAAACTCCTCAATGCAGATGGACTCAACTGACTACATGGGCCCAACCTCACTGTCCGGGCAGGGACTCCTTAATGCTGATCTGGCAGGTCCCCTGTGCACCTTGTTCTCCAGGTCCCAAAAGATAGCTAAGTCACACACAACAGCATCTAAAGGATATCCAACAAATTGTTCTTTTAAAACGTTGACTCTCATGCAAAAGCCCAAAGACTGCCCACTGCCATTGCAAATTTCATACACATTCATCGATACATCTTTCTACAACCTCAGCTCATCCCACTTTTTCAGCCATATGTCCCACTTTCTCCCCATCATATACTTTGTACAACATCCACAGCAGGTTTTCACCTTGTCCTTCTGCCTAAAATATTCTTCTTTCATCAAAACCATTCCCCTTTGCTGATTTCTGGGCTCTTTCTTAATCATCCTCCAACTCATCAACAGCTTCCTCCAAGAAGTTCCTCTTCTCCTGGCTGTCTTCTCCTCAACAGTCCCAGAAAATTCCTTCTCTATCTATCTTATGCCTCTGATGCCCAATAAACATCAAATTGTATTATCATGAGCAATTTAATTAGGACTAAGCTCCTGCTTCCAACCATACAGAAAGCAAAACAGAAAGATCTGAGTCCTCAAGATGCTAGGAACAAAAGACTTTCTCACTCTCTTCTAATCACACAGTTATAATTCAGCTTCATTTTTGGTCTTAATAAAAAGCATTTGCAATGTTGCTAATGTTCCTCTGGGCCTGTAAACATTTTTACTCCAAACACATCAGCTGCAAAATGTTGGATCCCTGCTTGCAGAAAGAGTAAGAAGGCCAGATACACTTCAAGCCAACAGCCAGGGGGTGGGAACTGAGACCCCACTCTGAGCAAGCGACCCAGCACCTGGGTGGGCATGTGCAATTCAACCCAGGCAGAACCAAGCTAGTAAAATGAGAGGCGCAAGAGAGGATGTTTTTGTTCTTTTAAAAAAGGGTCCCCAATGTTTCATATAAAGCCCCATGAAATATTTCATAGCTCAAGTCAAAAAGTAGAAAGCATCGCGATGTTGAGAACTTTCACTGCTACCATGGCCCAAAGCGATCCCTCAGACTCAACTTCACAGTCACCAGCAGGCAAAGCCCAGCAATAACCAGATGCAACTTGCACCCTCCTCTTAGCTGCCTAACAGGACAATTTAATTAAAAATATGGTGACTCTGCATCAGAAGGAAGTTTATCCAAGCCGCACGTGAGAAGCAGAATCCTGATTTCATAGTCACACCTCTGCAGTCCATGGGGAAGAACCAAACAATTGTGACAGGTGAAGAACAAGGAACGAGTCATGAACTTGGGCTTCTGTTTCCTGCAATCATTTCAAGAATGCCTACCATATCTCAAGATATCAGTCTCTAAGAAAAATAAGGGTATGCTTGGATTTCACACATTCTTATCTCACAGCAGGAATCCCTGATAAGTTAGAAGGTTTCATGAGAGCTGAAAAATCATTAGCTTTGGCAATAGACCTATAAATAGAAGACACAGGAATCATGAATATGCTAATGGTTTTTCCCTAGTATGGCCTTGCGGTATTGAGGTTTCAGACCTAACATGTACATCAATCGGTGCCAAATCTAACCATCTTGCAATCTTTAGTAGGAATTCCTGCTTTACATGAAACAAGCAGTATGAATCACAGATGTTACGGGAGGGTCCGGTGTTTCTGAATAAGAAAAGTGACTCCCTGCAGAGTTTTGATGATTTAGTACTGGGGTAAATGTTCTCTCTAAAATGGAGCAATAACCTGGTGGTGCAAAGGTTAGGAGTACAATGGAGCTTTAAATATTTTCTCAATTTACACATTACATAAGGATAAAGCAGCCAGCAGACATGTATGGATCCATGGAGCATCTAAATGTGTCTCGACCTCAATGGAATGGAAGCTTCCTAAGGGCAGCAGCAATGCATGTCTGTTTGGTTGAATCCAGGCCAGCATGAGTTTTGCATGTGAGAACACCAGACTCAAGGTCTTTCAGCCCATCAAGGGTAAAAGTGGAGCTGCCTTTGGCTTCACACTCCCCATGCCTAAGCTCTGTTTCCAGAACCACCACGACCTCCTTTGGGAACCAGAGAGGCACGCCATTTCACCACAGCATGGAGCCATTCTGCAGACTGTGCTCTGGACCCAGGCAGGGGAGAAGGCTGTGGGAAAGGCGGAAGGCCCATTGTGGTATGGGGGAGTCAATGCCAAGATCCCAGCCGGTAATAGTCTGTTGGCCTTGGCTGTGCTCCTGCCTCTGGAAACAAGGCCAAGGCTTCACTGCAACCCTGATAGCATCTCTCCCTGATGGCCAGCCCAGGCAGGCCAGGCTAAGCCTGCCACCTCTGAGGATCCTGGACAGCAGACAGTGCATGGTACAGCCCAGGCTGAATCTCCCTCACCCATGTTCCCACAGGAGCCCCTTCCTCCTCACCGCTCCAGCCCCCCGCACCATGCCAACCAGAATGATGTTTCTGAAACACGAATCCAACCACCTTACTTCCCCAGCTACAAGCCTTCATCCCAATCCATCCCACTGGATTGTGCATGAAACTAAACTAAATTAGTGTGTAGAATACGGGGCTCTCTATCTGTGGCCAGGTGGAATTACTGTCTCTATGCTCCTGGGCCTGCTCGACCATGTCTCCCTAGAAGCAGTGTCCACTCATCTGTTCGTCTGTACATCCATCCACCCAACTCACACTTACTAGGAAGAGAATCTCACAGGAACGCGAGGGTGGGGAAATCAAGAGGTGATACTATTTGAGCTGGGTTTCAGACCTGGCTCTGTGCTAACTCACCATAAGTTGTCATAGACTGGCCCCTTCCCTCTCTGACCTCTGGTTTAGTGGGTCTCTCTTCAGTCACATGGAGCCTCAAATTCCCTTTACAAACCAGAGGAGTCCTGTTTGAACAGAGGTGGGGACAGGGCTGGAGACCGCCTCACTCAGCCCCCTCTCTTGCTCTGAAGGTCCTGAGGAGAAGGACCAGCTAGATTCTGAAGTGCTCCTGCTCTGACCACCTGGGTTCTGTGATCCTACATGACCCAGATTCTGGTTGGAAGCTCAGCTCCATGCAGGACCCTGTTTTACAGCAGAGCAGGAAGCTGTTGACTGGACCTTTCCTGATGCACAGAACCACACCAATGGGCATGAATAAAGTCTCTCCCACACTTATACAAAAACCAAGGAGCCTAACACAGCACAGTGCTATGATGGAAGGAAACAAGGGGTCCTGGGGAGGCACAAGGGAGAGGGGAGACCTGCAGCCCTGAGATAGGGAAGGCAGGTCAGAGGGGGGAGATGGTGTGGGCCAGTCTCAGAGGAGCTCATGGGGAGACAGGGCTGGGCTGGTCCCTGAGCGATAAAGGTGACAGCCACTGTTTAGTGTGCATCTACTATGTGCTAGGCACTGTGCATGCTTTATCTCTCATTCTTACAAAACCCTAGAAGGTATGAAGTATGAATCCCACGCTACCGATAAGGAAACTGACATTCGAAGAAGTTCCCTGGTTGCTGAGTCTGTTAATGTCAAAGATAGGATTTGAACCCAGGTGCATCTCCTTCCAGCGCTCATGCTCCTTGGCCCCACGGGAAAAGGCCTGGGAAGGAGTACCAAGAGCAACGCAAAGAAGGGCCCCAGCAAAGCAAAGGCCTGCAGGCAGGACCAAGGAGCAGCCAGTGGTATAAAGGAGGCTGTGCTGAGAAACTTCCCCTAGAGGCACAGCAAGTGTGTAGCAAGGACAGGAACTTGTCCCTATTCTGGAAAGACGACACAGTGCCTCACTCACTAAAGGCTCACTCCTCTTCCCACACTGTCTCTGCCCCAGGTGGTTTACCCATAGTGCTTATGGAGATGCAGTGCTCTCACCTGACTGTGTGGACTGCAGGTCCCCAGCTAGGACCACACTCTGCAAACCCCCTGCCCACCCAGCAATATGCTCCCGGGCAGCAGCCAGCCCCCAGGGCTCCCAGACGCTCATCCTGATATTTCCTTTTGATGCCAAGTGAATGGTCGAGCCTGACCTCATGGCCACCACTCCCTGCTGGGAGTTTGCACAGGACAGTCTCCAAACCCATTCCTAGGCAGACATGGCCACCAGTAGATCCCAGCTCCACCAGCACATCCCAGCTGCAGGGTACTGTGAAGGGGCAAGATAGCACCCACATCTGAAACCTGCCTCTGGGGTGCAGTCCCTTCAACAGCCACAGCACCCTCTGCCCACGACAGTCTGCTCAGAGGCCACTCCAGCACCTGCCCACTGTCCAGAGGCTGCAAGCCTGAGTGGCCAAGGTCCCCACACTTTGAGCAAAGTGACCAACTAATTAAAGCACTCTGTGCAAGCAACTTCTGTGCATGAGGCTTTCTCCTTCACATTACTTAAATGTCTGGTTTCCTGCACCCTGAATGCCTACAATCTGGATCCCTTGGGACAGCTGGAAAGACAGCCTTCCAGCTCCAGGTACATTCACTGTTCACCCTTCAAAGCTCCCAAAATAGAACATTCTCTCCTAACCCAGGCTCTGCCAGAACAAATGCCACCGCCAACAGATCCCCCAGGATAACAAATGGGAGAAAACTTCTGAGTCGGCTATGGCAGTGTGGGGTTAAAGTTGGGTGGGGAAGTTAAAGGTTTGATCTAGAAGCAGGACTCTTTCCAGAAAAAAGAGGGAAGGGGGCATGACCATATCAGCAACTGCCCAAGTTGGCCACAGCTGACCGTACTGACATTGAAATGCATTCTCCAAAGTCCCCAGAGAGGGTGACAGGATGGTGTAGCCACAGGTTCTCGAGTGGGAGACTGCTCCTGGCTCCGTGGCCACTGGGCCCACAGCCGCCAGGCCTCTCGGGCAACACTGACTCACAGCAGGAGGACCCAGGGGACAGCCTGGCCCGGCTCTCAGCACATCTGACTCACCGTCTCCTCCTGAGCCACTGTACAACATTCCTTCTCCCAGAAACAATATCCATCTTTTTTCTTTTTTTTTTTTTTAACTGGCAGAAGAGCTTTTTCATGTTCTTGGGACTATAAACGGAGCACTGAACTTTCCGCAACTTTTCCTAGTAAGTGTGCCTTGTGGGAAAGTGAAAAACAAGTCCATCTTCAGGCCTGAACATTGTCCTAACTTTTGAGCTGCCTTAGTTTCTCCCAAGGTCACTCACCTAGGGGAGGCCAAACGCAGAGAGACCATGGGTCAGAGCAAGCACAGAGCTAGCTGGCTGAATCTGCTCAGATGAGTATCTGATATTTACTACAGAGCCACGTGTCAGGCAGTGAGGAGGCATTGTACATGTATTTCTCTAACTCTTACCATAAGCTTGCAAAATCAGAATTATCACCCCTATTTTAAAGTTGTGGAAACTGAGGCTCAGAGAGGGTAAGCAAGTTGCCCAAAGTTAAGTATTGAAGCCGAGATTCAAGCTCAGGTCTGTCTGACCCCAAAACTCACATGCCTTGACTAAACCACACAGCCTCTCTTCTTTCAGCCCCAATATGTGCAGGCTGAGAACAGCTCACTCTCCTGCAATTCATACACACCTGTAGGTTACCGAGCATGCCAAGGTGTTTCTTTGAATGGAATCCCCTGGCTTCTTTCTCTTTGGCCAAGCTGTCTGCTCCCTCCATCCCTGCCCCTCCCAACTCCTGAGGCCAAAACCCCCTGAGTGCATTTCCTGGGGAAAGACAAAGAGCAGTTCTGGTGGGCAATGCCCATCCAGTCAGGCCATGCGTCCTCCTGGGAAATTACTGACCTCCACCAGCCTACACAAGACTCCATCCTCCAACCCCTGCATGAGCCCACCTGGGAATAAAAGCAAACCCTGTACATACAGACCTCTGCCAGGGCACAGATGGTCCCCGGGGTAAGCCTGCTAACTTGCAGACTGCATGCCTATGTGCAAGTGGCCAGGTGGGCACTGCCCAGGTGCAGAGAGCCTGTGCTGGATATTCTGTTTGCCCCTTCAGACCCACCCTCCACTCTGCTCTGTGCCCTGGAGGCTGACCTGGGGCTACATAAACAGGCTCCCTTACCCTTTGGCTTTTGGTGGTTTGGCCATTGGAAGGTGCCAGCACTAAAGCAGAAGGTAGGAGGTGAGTAAGATCGGGATGCTTTCTACTCCCCCACTGCCTCACTGCCAAGCTGGAAGCTCTTTTACCGGAGCCCCAACTCTCTCAGGCAGCCGCTCCTGGGCCCCACAGCTACACCTGCAGGTGCAGCTCCAGCCACCGCTTGCCCTCCCTCCCCTGGCCCCGCTGGTGCTTGCCCCAAGGGCTTCGTCAGCCTGTGCTCATGGCCCTTGTCTTTCACACACTTCGAAAATAGTCCCTCTGTTCCTGCCAGGACCACAACTCATTCAGAGTCCTTTAGGGCAGAGGTGCTGACTTGAATGTAGGAAATGCACAGTAGGCAGAGACGAGTTCTGTGGCTTTCCTTTGGCTTTTATCAGGATCAAAGTCTGGAAATTTTCGATGCTGCTCTTAGTGCATTTGCTGTTTATTTAAATTATCAGATACAATTCAGAAGTACCCACATTCCCTTTAGCCGCAGCTCAATTCTCTGGCAGTAAATTCCTAGAGGACAGAAGAGAGAGACCTGGGCCTCGGAGCCTTCCCAGGATGGACAGGTGTGCAAGCTCACACTCGATACACTTGTCAAGACCAAAAGAAACATTACATGAAGCACGTTTTTGAATTTAAGTACAGTCATGCGTCACTTAATGATGTGGATACATTCTGCAAAGTGTGTCGTTGGGCAGATTTCATCATTGTGCAAACGTCACACAGCAGACTTTCCAAACCTAAATGGTCCAGCTTACGACACACCTAGACTATATGGTATAGCCCACTATTGTATATTCGTCCCACAGTCGATCGAAACATCATCATGGGAGCATGATTGCATAAAATTTTCACTGAAAGCTGTTACCTTCTCTCTCTCCAATAGAAATGACTTGTTTTTAGTCTGCCCAGATTTATTCTTGATGAGAGAGTAAAGAAGACCAAGACTCACATCCCATCCACAAGAAGCTCACAGATAAGAGAGTCCAGTGTGTCAGGGGCGAACACACGAGGTGACCCTAACGCTGCTTGAGGATATCCGGGCGAGTTTCACGGAGGAGGCAGCAGCCAAAATGACGTCTGAAGGGTGAAAAGGAGCTGAGCATGTGAATCAGATGCGTTCCAGGCAGCGGGCACAGCAGGTGCAAAGGCATAGAAATAGGAAAAAGGATGTGATATTTCAAGTGCCACAAGCAGGGCTTGGAGCGTGTAGGGGGCACTGATAGTCAGCAGGCTGGAGAGTCAGGCCAAGGTCCTGCCACCATACTTAGCACTCAGAAAGAAGCACAGAAACCCCTGTCAACTAAACTGCAAATGATTGTCAGGCAGACCCGTGTGTAAGGCTCTGCTGAAAGACAAAGTGACCTTCTGAATGACAAAGAAAAACATGGTCAATTCATTTCTTGGTTCAAATTTATGCCCCAGAAGAGGGAGACTTGAAAAGTAATAAAATCAAGGTCACAGACTTTGAACTTGTTTAAGCAATAGATATTGTTGAGTGCACATATGAGGGCACTTCAAAAAGTTCATGGGAAGATTTGTATTATCTTTTAACTCTATTTTTCCACAAACTTTTTCTCTTTCTAACTCAGTGAATAAGCTCTGCCTATTGCCACAAAAAAACAAAAAAATTTGGGAATGGCCAACTGAATTGGAAGCCAAATTCAAAAATCCCAGAGCCTTGAGAACGCACAGTGCTGACCCCTACACAGCCCCACAGATAACTGGAAAGAGGACCCATATGCCCATCACTGCCTCTCTTGGCCTGCTCCCCTGGACAATGTGGGGATCACATGTGGGGATCCTGCAAGAGAACAGTGCCCTGGGGAACATCCCGGACTGTAAATTCCAAGGAACATTACAACCAATTGAAGGAAACTCTTGCAATTTTGTGAGCCACAGAGGGCCCCAAGGAAAGTCTGGGTCTGTTTTCAGAGCTGGCAGTGACTTCCTTCATGTCAGAAGGACAGTGGCCATGAGAAGGCCAGTTTTTCCTTCCCCATTTTCCCAACGGAATGAGCCCTGAGCTGAGAAGGTTGTGTTTTCCCCCACCTGTGGTTTCTTGTTCAAGCCAAGTCAATAAACTGAAATACAGCTTTGGTTCAGATGACTCTCAAGGAGGAAAACAGTACTTTTGCCTTCAAAGGGTCAGACGCTGGAGCCAGGAAATAATAGTTATGTTTCCGGCTGTGCCAGGGGACGTCTCGGCTGCAGGTTTCAAAGGGCCATGCTCCCACTGGCCAAGGCTCTGGCAGTGAGGGGCACCTGTCACCTAAAGATGACACCAGTTCATTGCTGGGCAGAGCAGATGCTAAATGCTGGGACAGTCAACTGCACCAGGACACAGCTGTCTGCTGGGGCCTCCATGAGTAGAGAAAATGGGGTATGGGTGGTCAGTCACAGAGACAGATGGCAGAGGAGGGGAGAGGAAGGAAGGCTGCCCTCCAACACATGAGGCCTCGCTTCCTCCTCTGCTTGCCCTCCAAGTCCCTCTGTGGCTTCAGGCCAGTCATTCTTCCTCCTGGGCCTCCATTTTCTCATCCATGAAATGGACACAGCTCCGATAAAAGAAGGCATGTGAGACCACCTCAAGCTTTCAGAAAAAGGCACTTTGTATGGGGTCTGTAGCAGGTAAACCACACCAAGGGATCCTGTTATCACTGGCATTTCTTGCATCTTTGCTGGCTCCTCTCTTCCTGCCCATGTGAGCCCAGCTGCTTTCCTGGCCCTGGCTGGCTTCCCCCATTGCAGTTCTGAAGCTGGGGTTTCAAGGCCGCCTGCTGTCCCAGAGTCCCAATCTCTGAGGACTGTGCACAGCTTTGACACGTCCCCACCCATGACTGAAACACTACAGCACTTACCACTGACCCAGTCCCATTAATCATGCCTGTGTCTTCCTAGGTACAAGGCTACATAGCTAGACACTTTAAGGCTTTCCATACACAGGGGAGCCCATGCCCCCCTCCACCCAGGGGAAATCTGCAAGATGCCAAAAGGTTCATTTTTCTAGGATTAACACAATGACAGGGAATCAGCCATATATATTGTTGAATGTGACGAGCCAAATATTTTTCTGTAATTTTTACAATAATATGAGGAAAGCTGAAGAAGGAAAAAAATAAAGCAGCCGGTGTTAGGCTGGTCTTTGTAGACTCCAGCCTCCAAAAATAACAACCATTGCTATGAATTACCAACAACACCGTTTGCAAGACAGTTGCTTGATATGAGAAATGGAACATATGAACAGGAGCTTCCTGAGAAAAAAGGGAGAACAGACTGACCTAAGACAGAGGACACTGGGCAGGGTGCAAGCACTTGCCACCAACCCACGATGTGCCTGCCCCACAGCTCCTGCAAGGCAGAAGAGGTCCCAGGAGAGGCGACCTCAACCGACGCTGACTTAGAGCATTTACAGCATGGGGGGGCGGGAGGAGGCTGGGACGAGGGCATCTGGCTTGGCCATGCATGTCCTACAGCACTTTCAAACAACTTATTAACTGCTCTGTTCTTTCTAGACCTTGAACCCTGATGAAGGGACCCTGGAGAGGTGAACATGAAACCCAAATCTACAGAGAGATGAGCGTCAGAAAATCTACAGAGAGATGAGGAAGTTCAGGGGAAGAAGAGCAAGGATGGAATCAGCCGTGGTCCCTGCATGCAGATGTGTAGGCAGGGCCTGGCAGCAAAGGGTCATCTCCCAGGCCCCCACTGTCACCCAGCCTCTCAGGGATGAGAATCTGGGTGACAATAATAGGTGGGGTACATCATGGGGTGGGGTGGAAAGAAAGCACCCTAGGTTGGGAATCCAGAGAAGTGTGGTCTGGCTTCCCCACTCCACACCTCTGTGCCCTGGGACCAGTCACTTCCCTGCCCCAGGCCAAGTTGTCCTCAACCTCACGGGGGTGTGGTAGACATGGTGTGGGAGTGAGAAAATTAAAGAAATGCAGTGGAGGGCTGGAAGCCGGTGTCTAAGAGACACTCCCCTCTTTGAACCCTGCACTAAGGGAGGTCATGTGAGAAGCAAGAAGACAGCCCTCACTGGACCCAGGCAGAGGGGACTCCAGGAACAGCAAGCCATCTGCAGAGGGGATCATGTGCTGCTGGCCCATGACAGAGTTCAGGCTTATCAGAAGCCTAGAAGCAGGAACTGTGTCTCTCCCAGACCTCAGGGAAAGAGGCCTCCCCTGGCAACTGGACCCTTGGTTGACAGCTGCTTGGGTAGAGCAAGGGATGACACTTGCTCCAAGCCTCAGAGGACAGATCCAGAGCCACTGGTGGGTGCTTCCTGGAATCAGACGTCTGCTTAGGAGAAGGAAGAACATTCTACCTGTCAAAGTGACTGACATAGAGCAGCGGCCTCCCCACACCCTTCACCAGGACCTGGTCCCCCCAATTTTATCCTCACGCTCATACCATCTTCTCTCCCTAGGGCCTTATTTCATACCAAAAAGGGATCTGAAAAAAGAAAGTTCTTGACGGGAAAGAGGCTGGGGAGGGAGGAGCAGACCCTGATTGGGCCCGGCACTCAAGGAGCCCTCAGTCTAAAGGGGAAGTTGAGGCAGAGACACCCAAGATTGAGATGGGATGATGAGAGCTGCGCAGACCAGAGGCCTTGAGAGGCCAGCGACAGAGGCCCCTCGGCTGCAAGGGTCAGAGGAGCAGGGAGAAGAAAAGCCCAGGAAAGAGGGCTCCCAGCAGGTGTGTGCACCCCAGGGAGATGTGGAGCAGAAAAGACGGCAAGCACCCCAGGGGCAGAAGACCTTCCCCCGGGGAGCCGGGGCTCTGAGGGAAGTCTGGGACAAACACCAAATGTTTTACCACTGGAAAGAAAACCGAAAACGTCCCTGGAACCCACTTGATCCAGAATTTCCAGGGGAAGTTTGGTGCGAGTGAGTCACTGGGAACAGAATGGCCGGCTCCGAGGGCCAGGCCAGCTGAGCCCGGTGGGTATTTAAACAGAGCTCGGGGGACAGATGGTCTAAGGGGCCATCTGTCCTTCCCAAACCCACGGGCGCGGGCGGCTCGGGGCCCTCGCTGCTCTGCGAGGCTGGACGAGGACAGGAGGAAACCCAGGAACAGAGAGGGCCATCAATCTCGGCTGCTCACGACAGCACTCTGGCACCATAACCGTCGTTCCGTCTCAAAAGGAAAAATGATCCATAACTAATAACAGCCCCGAGGTCACAGGACTTGCTGGGGAGCCTGCGGCCCGTCCTGCCCTCGCTGCCACCCGCTCACGGGTTCAGAACTCAGGACGCGCCCCCGGGCAGACGTCGTGCTGTTCTGTCCCCCACATTCCACCCCAGGCCCGTGCCACGGGGAGAGAGAACCCAGACCCCGCCTAAGGACAAGTTCCCTTTCAAGGCCCGAGACACTGTTCCAGAAAATGAGGCTAACAGTCACAGGAAGTGACCACTAAACACCAACCGCGCACCATCGTTGCTGAAGCCTGACAGCAGTCACTCGAGGGAGAATTCCCATTTGACAGATGAGAAAACTGAGCCCGGAGAGATCGAGTGCCTGAGCTGGCAGAGCAGCGCCAGTGAGGTAGGGAGGCCGTGCACCTGCCGTTCCCCTGCACGGCCTCTGCTTGCTCTCAGCAGGCACCCGACCTCTGACAGGAGTGAGCTCTTAAAGCACACAGACCGTGGAATATTCAGGAAGCATACCAGAATAGCATCTGTACAGCCTGGGTTCAAAAACCTGGCAGTGGGGCTAATTCAGGCACAGTGGCTATTGTAATAATAATAATAATATAATGATTACTGTGAAGTCTTCATTGGTGCAGCAAAAATGCTGGGCTTCTGGATATCCCCACAGAGAGAGAATCCAGAACTTGGTACCAAGGTCCTATGTCAAGTCTGAGGGGCAAAAGGGACCTTCTGTGCTAGTGCTGACTGTTCAGTTGGGGTGGGCAGAAGAGAGAAATTGTCAGCCCCCAGCAGGTCCAGGTCACAGATTCAAACCATACCAGGCCTCCTGTGCACCCCTATCCCCAGCCCCAGTCCTGTCCCCAGCCCCAGCCCCCACCTCGAGGCTCCTCCAAGTCCTTCACTGTCAGGGAGCATAGACATCCACCCTCCCTCTGGGAGCTGAGAGCCCCCAAAGCCAGCCCTCACCCATGCTTCCGCTTTCCTGCTCCAGGCCAGACACTGGCAGGAGTCTTCACGGTGCTGGGGGCAGCCACAGCGCACCTTTCCTCTGAGAGGTGGTACCCAGAGCAGGTCAAAGCTCAGACACAGTCAGTATCAGAAAGATGGAGTCTGAGAGTCCTGGCTGTGAAATTCTGAGCCTCTGCTTCTTCTGTAAATTGGGAACAATGTTAACACCCACCACAAAGGCCATCAGGAAGACTTAAACATATGAATGCTATGAAATCCTTGATGTGAGTCTGGCCCATGGCTGGTGCTCAATAACTATTAACTATGAGTATGAAGATGATTGAATCAAAAGACTCGATAGACCAAGGCTTGTCTGCTCCAGACCAACCACTTCCTGCCCACTTGTCCCCACCTGTCTTGAAACCACCCCCACTCCCTTAGCCCAGCATCACTCAGGTCCCTGGAGACACAGCTGCCCTCAGAATGAATTCATTCATTCAGGCCACCTCTGGCGTGTGCAGGGCCTGGGGCAAGAGGACAACTGAAAGCATGTGGGTCCACGCTGGGAGTAACCTTGCATGTAGGTCTGTGGAACCCCAGCCCACACATCCAAGTTCAGTCCACACACGCCACTTCTTAGGCTTCAGGCCTAGAAGTGCCCACATGTGTGGCTCAGATGGACCTCAGCAAGGACTCTAAGCGGGTCTTGAAGCCACTTGGGCAAAGAGGTCCAGAATCCCTGGTGCCAGGGCATGGTGGAGGAGCCCGGTATCAAGCTCTGGTTGAGAATGTCACTTCAGCTCCCTGTCCTCTGAGGAGGGGTCTGGCTGGAGGAGGACCAAAGCAGGTACATGAAATCATGTGACCAGAGCAGTTGCACTCCCTTGTTTATTCAGTACATTCTCCAGGCATCCTGTGCCTTCTGGGAGTGCCAAGATGATTAAGACCCAAGGCCTATCCACAGGAGTTTGCAGTCTAGGGAAGTGACCACTTCCTCATAACTGCAGTAAGGTGAGCCCATGGGACTGATGTGAACCACAGTGTCCAAGCACAGAGGTAGGGCAGCCCGAGAGAGTAGTAAATACCTGAGCGGAAGGAAGAAGGGGGTCCCCTGGGCAGAGAAGGGAGGCATGGGCATTCCAAGGGAGGGAAGCTGGCATAGGGGCCAAGGTGTGGGAGAGCATGGCAGGGGACTGGCACAATTGGGGGACAGAGTGCAGGTGGGGGAAAAGTTAGGTATGAGGCTCACGGAGCAGAGAGGGGTGGACCAGGAAGGGCCTTTATGCTAAGGAGCACTAAAGAGAGTATCCAGACTAAAATCCCAGCCCCAGCCTTGCTTCTGACCTGCAATGTGACCTCAGCTCATCTATGTTCCCCTCCAGGTCTCAGCTTCCCCTTCTGTGTGGTGGGGAACTAAGCTGCCTGCCCCAGACCCTGAATATTCAGAATCCTAACACTGGCATTGGCTGGCTGGCATATTACCTATGTATTAGTCCGTTTCTGTTGCTTATAATAGAACACCTGAAACTGGGTAATTTATAAAGAAATGAAGTTTATTTCTTACTGTTTTGGAGGCTGGGAAGTCCATGGTCCCCAGGATGCATCTGGGGAGGGCATTCTTTCTGGTGGTGACTCTCTAGAGCAACTCAGGGTATCACATGGTGAGAATGGGCTGAGCAAGAGAGAGCTAAACTCCTCACTTGCTCTCCTTTTAAAGCCATCAGAACCATGTGCATTAGTCCATGAATGGATCATTCACAAGGGCACAGTCCTCACAATCTAATCACCTCTTTAAGGGCCCACTTTTCAATTACCATAGTAGGATTTCCTGCCCTTTTAACACTGTCACAATGGAGATTAAATTTCCAACACATGCACTTTTGGGGGACACATTTGACTCATAGAAACCTGCAGGGTGTCCTCTCTCAAGGCTCTATGAGGCAGCCAATTAGAGCACAGATCCAGACAAATTTCTTCAACAACTCCAGACCCACAAGGGAAAAAATGTGCAAAGCCATTCCCAGTCCTTTCCTTACTATGTCAACCTGAGAAAAATCACTGTGCCCTCTCTCTCCCTTGTGGGAGAAAAATCACTGTGTCACTCTCTGCCCTTTATTTGGCCAAATCCTACACCTCAAGGCCCAGCTCAGTGCCACTTCCTTCATGAAGCTTTCTCAGCCAGCTTCGCTGGGGTCCCTTCTGGTGCTGGGCTCATCAAAGCTCAGAGCCCACCTCACCTGAGTCCTGAGCCACCTGGGGACAGAGACTGTATCCAACCCCAGTGCAGAACCTTGGCCCCACTAGGCACAGCTAGCACAGAACTATACATTCAGGGACAGAAGTCAGTAAGCACCTACCAAAGGGGGACACAGGTGCCCCAGAGAAGTTCAGTGGAAGGCTTCTGGGACTGCTGCTAAAAATAAACAAATAAAAAGCCTGAAATTGCTCATCACATCCCTCCCTGCTGTGCAATGCCCAGCCTAACTTTTTCAGTCCCTGTGCCAGTGGACCAACCATATGCCAGACATGGCATTTCCAGGAGGCTGGATAGAGTGGGTAATGGCTGAGCCCTTCTGACCTCACCTTTTCTTATCATCCTCTCTGAACTGGCCCTGGCACTGCTGTGTGGACCATCCACTCCACAGAAGGCTGCAGCCAAATCATCGCAGCCCTGGAAAGGCCCTTAGGGAGCATCTAGTCCAACCTCGTCACTTTAGAGATAAGACAGCAGAGGCCCACGTGGGGACAGCACTCACCCCCGTCACTCTAGCCGCTGCACAGAACACTTACCTTTTCATCTCCTGCCCCTGTGTCTCCATCCTGCACCCTGCTCAGTGCCAGTGCAGCACCAAGAGCACCCATGGCAGCTTCAGTGCTGTGCATCTGCACAGGTGACATCACCAGACATCTGCGGCTCTGGACAACACATGGCCCCTGCCAGCCTAGGGATGCAGCTGTGGTTAGCTGAAAGGAGCCAGGCCTTGGGCTGATTGTTGCAGCCCAGCTGGCAGTTGCTGGAGAGCCAGGTGCCTCCTTAGCCACTGCTTGTACCCTCCCAAAGCACAGGCCCATGCTACCAAGGCATCAGCTCAGTCCTTTAAAAGTCCCTTCCAAACTGTTAGTATTTACTTCCAACAGCTCAGGAAGCTGCATTGTAAAAAAGAAATTCCTCTGAAACTTGGGAAATGTCAGCACTACAGACTTAGAAATCCCTGGAATGTGGAAGGCAGAGACTCACGTGACCTTGTTGGGCTGACCTTCTTGTACCTGATCATTCCCTCCACTGGGTGAGGGACCTCAGGACAAGGGTGTCAGGAGTTTGGTGACATGCCTGGCACCATCCTCCTACAGTCAGTAAGACCTAGACCAGATTATCCCCTTCTAAGCTCCACCACCTTCTCAGCCTACACCTGCCCTCAAAACCCTGGCCCTGCCATACACGGCTCCTCAACACACACACTGCTGCACTGAGAAGGGTCTCCTACTACCCAGTGCCCCTGGTCACTGCGCCTCCAGGAGGGCAACACCCTAGGTCTCAAGCAGAACTTAAAAGAGTCAAAGGCATGGAGGCAGGAAATGAAATGGAAATAGTAGCTTGGGGTCAGGCCACCAGGAGTACCTAGCACCAGGCTGAGAATCACCATTGCCTTAGTACCCCACCCTAACCCTTGCAAAGCTGGACTTCCATTAGAATTCAAGATATACTCTGAGAAGCTAGAAGCTACCCCAGGGCATCCTCTGGAGTCCTGGAGAAGTTGCAGGAATTTTCTAGGCCTATATGGCAAAATTGCCCTCAGCTTTCAGAATCCAGGTCAAGAGTCACCTGCTCTCTGAAGCTTTTTCTAACTTCCTATTCCTTTCTCTGACCCCAGTACCTGTGTAGAGGCTGTAACAGCGCCTGCAGCACTTCACTGGGCTTAATAGTGATTTTTTTCTATCTTCCCTCACCCCTTAAGTTTTGCAAGTGGAAAAACCATGTCTTATTTTTCTCTGTATCTCTAGAGCCCAGCAAAGTGACTAGCATGACACACTTGCTCAAAGAATGGATAGACGGAGGGAGGGAGAGATAGATGGAGGGAGGGAGGGATGCATGGATGGATGATGGACTCTGTATTTCATAGCAGTTATATATTTGATGAACATATCCTAAAATTACCATCTGCCAAAAAGCTAATATGGTTAAAAGTATTTGACCCAATTATTTTAGTTTCCCCCAGGTATACTTCTCTCTGTCTGTTCATCCCGTGGGTTCTCCAAACCCTTGGCAGGACCCTCGGCAGAGTGGAGCTGGGGCATCAGGCCCAGCGTCCCAGAGACATCATGAGGAGGAAGAGCCGCGACTGGATCCTGGCACCAAAACAGCCCTTTGGTAATTACATGTTTCCAGACAGACATAAATAGACACATTAGCCCTTCTGAATTTTTCTCATAAAAATAACAACAGTTCCTAAGCACACTGGCATGAGCGTGGACGTTAAGCATCGCAACCTGCTGTTCTTGGCACCCAAGGGCTGGCCCTCCTTGCTGTTTCCCCCACACCGCCTTCTCCCCCGGGCTCTTGGAGGGCTCCTCATGCCTGGCTCTATCCACCCCTATCACCCCAGAGCAGGTTGGCAGCCAAGCCCTGAGACTGGCTAAGGGCTTTTATGAGCATCATGTCCATGGTTTGCTGTTCTCTTGGCTGGATCTTTATCTGCTTTTAGTCATTATGTAACTAAAAATTCTGTACACACAGTGAAATGATGACATGCCCCATTTCGTACTAGAAAAAATACAGAATGTTTGTTTACCTCTGCCCTAACCCAGAAGGGCAGTCTCAGCAGTGAACCCCCTCACCTTCAGACGCAGTGTAGCTTCCTTCCCTCCCTCCCTCTTCTCTCCTCTGCTTCCTCCCCCCCCCTCTCCTCTCTCTCTTTCTCTCTCTCTCTCTCTCTCTCTCTCTCTCTCTCATTCTTTTTCACTTGTCCTCAAGCTCCTATGCTGAACCAGGGTCACAACTGTGGCACAAAGACCAGGGCACCTGCTCCTCTGGCTTCTCTCTGCCCCCCGCAATCCCCACACCTGACCTTGCCCCTGCTCAGGCTTCATGGTTCAAGAACCAGAAGCAGGACACTGGAGCCTGAAATATCGATTACCAGACCCTCCTCTCTAAGGCCTATGAATTCCCCAAGCTGAGAGAAGTCCCAGCCTCATCCTCCTGGCAGATACTTATTGGTCAAGCTTCCGACCACAAGGTCAAGCATCTGGAACTGGCCATCAGCTAGCCATGGCTCCCTCTGGAAGACAAAAGATGACTGGGACTGCTTGCAGGCCATGAGGCCTTTATTTTCTCTTCCATATGATGCTATTACTCCTATGGCCTCCCCCAGAATGACCCAGAACAAGGTGTGGGCGCTTGTCTCAGGCTACATGCCACATACCCGATCATCTATGCAGGGCATCCCTCATGAGGCCAAATTATTCAATGAAAAAGAAGGGAGAGCTCCGCCTCTCACCAGCTGGAAGGTTTGAGGAAGTCACTTTCCCTCCCTGAAACACATAATAAAAATGGTGGTACTGCACCAGGTCATTGACATACACATGTGTGGTGTGTGTTTGTGTTTCCTATTATTACGAATTATCCGTCCCATGCTTTTCTCACTTACAATATATTCTTAGTGATTATTTCATATGGGTACGTAAAGCTTTCTTGTTTACTTGATCTGTGTAACGAAAAAAATATTTAGCTCTGGTGAACAAGCACTTGAACTGAAGCATTGCACACAGAGTCAGTCTGTCACTCAGTTTCTAGACCTATGGGAGTTACGGTTTTTCAAATGGCAATCACATAACTCAGGGACCATCTTCCCTCCCGCCTACGAATATTATACCTAAACTGCACGTGGAACATTCGTAGTAACTCATTTCATATTTGCAAATCTAATGCTTTAAATAATGCTAGGATTCCAAAGAGCCAGTACCTGACACAGATAGGTGAATTATTTCATAATTATTTCATAATCAGTGATTATTTCATATGTGTACATAAAGCTTTCTTGATTAGAAAGGCTATTCTATTTATGTCTGTCTGGAAATATGTAAATATCAAAGAGCTGTTCTGGTACCAGGATCTGGTCATGGCTCTTCCTCTCCCATGATGTCTTTGGGAGGTTCAGCCTGTAATGTTATTTTTTCATAAACAAATAAATAAATAATTTCCAATTAATTTATATTTATGCTATTTTTAGTCTTTGACTATCACCACTAATGCTGCAGTGAGCAATCTTGTAAAAATATCAGTTAATACATATGCAAATGTATCTGAAGGATAAACTTCTAGAAATAAAATTACTGGGTCAAAGGGAACATGCATTTTTAATTTTGATAAACATTGTCAAATTGCCTTCCATAGATGCTGAACCAATTTGCAGTTCTACTAGAAAGGTGTGTGGGCCCAATTCCCATACTGTTGAAAGCATAGTTTATAATATAACATTAATTATTGCCAAACACTGTTGAAAAATAGTATCTCAGTATAATTTGCATTACTCTTGTTTTTAGTAGATGCGAGAATCTATTTTTTCACCATGTGTATTTCCTTTTCTATCTGTTCATAATATTTGTCCATTGTTTTATTAATTGTTGGGTTGTCAGTATATCAGGTGCTTCTAAACTTGGATCTTCAGAGAATCCACAACCCCCCAGAAATGGAGTACAAGGTCATGTAAGTAATTATGCATTCATTTTTCCTGAAAATGTGTTTATTGCTTTTATCAAATTCTCAAAGGTCCTGTGGCCTTTAAAAGTTAACAGGTGGATGAGATGGCCACCAAGAACTCAAGAGTCAACAGTTATTCTCACAGATCTAACTATAAACGCAATAAAGTTCGGGTCCTGAGCATCAGCAAGCACCTATCTGTGCCCTGTACTGGCTCTGTGGGGTCATAGTATTATCTAAAGCATTAGCTTTGCAGATCCAAAATGAGTTATCTACACCTATTCCACGTGCAGTTTAGGTATAATATTCGTAGGTGGGAGGGAGGGTGGTCCCCAAGTTATGTGATTGCCATTGAAAAACCATAATTCCCATGAGTCTAGAAATTGAATGGCAGTCTGACTCTCCATTTGTGATGCCTCAGTTCAAGTGTTTGTTCACCAGATGTAAATATTTTTTTCATCACACAGAACAAGGTAAGTTTTCATTCATTACCCATTTATTCACCCCCTGGGACACCGTTATAAATTAAACAACAAAGGCACCATGACAAATGTGGGGTTCTAAAATGGCCAGTTAGCTCAGTTGGTTAGAGTGTGGTGCTGATAACACTGAGGTCTGGGGTTCGATCTTTGTACGGGCCAGCAAAAAAAAAAAAAAAATATGTGGGATTCTGATGACTACTCTAGTGCTACCATCAGTTTCAGTGACCACAATCACCTTGTTTCTGAAGTTTAAATACTATCCTTGACATCTGACAATCTGAAATCTCGTCATCCCCAATGAAATAAAGAAAGCCTTTGCAATGGCAATCTCTCTCCCCATCAATCTCTGCTGGCAGAGAACAGCCATCACAGAGCTTTTTGACAACACCGGTACTTCCCTCACCAATGTATTTCTCAACAACTTTGTAAAAAGAGTGATGTCTGGGTGAACCCTTCTGTAAGGGGTGGGTGAGCTGGTTGCACATGATAAATCCATTCTAACACTCCTGTCTCTTGAAGACCTTGGATTCCTTTGTCTGAGATATACCAAGGAAGTTCTGACATCTCAGTCTCATTTAATGCAGGCTACCACGGAGTCCAGGTTTAAGTCAAAAAGAAAGAAAACTGCTGGAGTCACTTTGAGCTTCTTGAGCAAACAGATTAAATCTACAATCTCTGGTAAATACATACATCTTGATGAATTTGGCCCAATCCAACATTACGTGGCTTTTTCCCTCATCCGTCGCGTGTAATTCCTCTGCTACATATGCTTTCTCCTCCTGTGTCACACTACATTCTCATCCCTTTCGGGCATGCTAGGATGTGACTTAGTTATGAATCTGGAGGCAGTGATGGGCATTCAGGGATGGTGAGGATATGTCTTAAGGAGATTTAGCTTCCCCTTACATGATCCTCAGTCAGCTGTAAGGTAGCTCCCTCAAAGAGCAGTGGAGAAAGCTGCCTCTAATGGCAAAGTAGGCACAGAGAGACAGGGGTCAAACTACTCTGATTCAGCTGAATTATTCAAATGTCCCCATATGTATTCTCAGTTTCTCACTCCTTCTTAAACAATGTCTTCACTTCCACGATTCCTGGTACAGCTGAGAATTGTATTGTGCTGTTATCTACAACCTCGTGATCAAAGACACATTAAGCTACAGGCAGTTAAAAGGAAATTGGTTTAAGGCAGCTATAGAAGCACTCTAATTCTCTGACCATGACTTGGACCCTGAGGTTATTCATTTCTTTCTTTCCAATGCAACCAGAAATAGCCAGCCCACCTCACACCCTCACAATCCTCACACTCCACGTGTCCATCCTGGAATTCCACAGCAGTAGCCACTTAATCTGCCAAAACCTTTCCCTCCATGCGTACTTTATTCTAGGCAACTTCAGGCGACTTTTTTCAAAAGCTGCCACCGTAGGCCATTCATTATCAGCATCCCATTTTCTACTGACAAGGAAGCCAATTGCTAGCTCCAAACCTAACCTGCATGGATAACCAACCCATCTTCCCATCTTCAAAGGTCTGCTTTCTGGAAATGCTCGTGGTGCCAAATGCTGAATCATGCAGGAGCCAGTCAGGAAAACAGAAACCTCTCCAGGTATATCAAGCAAGAAGTCACTTCATACAAGAAGGCAGATGTTTATAAAACTGTTAGAAGGGCTGAAAGGAGTAAGATCAGTAAAGACCATCATTAGGTCTTAGGAAACCATGAAGTATAACCACAGCAGGCAAGTGCCCAGAGGTCACTACAAAATCTCCCTTCTACCGAGGATCAATGAAGTGAAAAATTGAATAAATTTTCCATTTTCTATTATGATTTTTCTACTGAAAAATTAGCAATAAAATTAAAAATCAGGGAAAAAATGCTAAGCTGTTTCAACATTATATATTTAAAAGGATAGCATTATATATATTAGAAAAGCAAAAACAAAAATAAATGAGCTATCTCAGGCTACTTTGGGTCTCAGGATTAGAAGGACTTGGCTTTCTAAAATCTTAAGGTGGTGTTCTTTACCATTGTTCATTTGACTTTGGTTTTTGTTTTAATTTTTTTCAGTGAAACCCACAAGTGGTCTGTCCATGGTTCTGGGATTTCCAGCAGCTCCTTCAGTTGCACAAAACCCTTTCAGCCTTTCTTCCACTGGGATGTCACCTTTCTAGAAAAAAAGCTTTTTACCTCTTTCAATTACTTTCCTCTAATCTCAGAAAAAAAGGCCTCTGTTACCCCTTCAAAAATCCCGAACTTGGTCTGTGGAAGCCTGACACTCCAGAATGTTCTTTGCTCATGTGCAGCACAGGAATTGACATAAGCTAGCAATGACTCCCTCAAGAAGACCTCAGCCATTGACACCCATATTAGTCAGGGTTCTCCAAAGGAACAGAACCAAGAGGATGTGTGTATATATATACACAGAGAGAGATAGAGAGATTTATTTTAAGGAATTGGCTCAAACAATTATGGAGACTTGGCAAGTCCAAAATCTGCAGGGTATGCCAGCAGCTAGAGACCCCGGGCTGAGTTGCACCTCGAGTCCAGAGGCCACCTGCTACAGAATTTCTTCTTGCTCGGTGTATTAGTCTGTTTCTGTTGCTTATCACAAAATACCTGAAACTGGGTACTTTATAAGAAAATGAATTTTATTGCTTATAGTTTCAGAGGCTGGGAAGTCCACAATCCAGGGAACACTTATGATGAGGGCCTTCTTTGGTGGTGGCTTTACAGCAACACAGGGGTCTCACATGGCAGAAAATGGCAGAGCAGAGAGAGAGATAGGTCCTCACGTGCTCACCCTCAGAACCACACCCCTGACCTCCATTACTAATCCATTCACTACAGCATGGTCCTACAATCTAACGACCTCTCCAAGGTCAGTTAATCACCATAATAGGATTTCTCACCCTCAACAGTTACAGTAGAAATTAAGCTTCTAATATATGAACTTTGGGGGACAAAATTCAATCAATCCACAGGACTCAGGGAGGTCCATCTTTGATCTTAAGGCCGTCAAATGACTGGGGAGGCCCATCCGCATTATAAAAGGTAATCTGCTTTATTCCAAGCCTACTTATTTAAATGTCAGTCTCATCAAAAAATAAATAAACAAATAAAAGCATCAGAATAATGTTTATCCAAATATCTGTCACTGTGGCCTAGCCAAGTTGGCCCATGAAATTAACCATCCTAACACCTCCTCCAGGAAGCCCTTTCTAGGTGCTGACCCACTGAACAGCTTCAGAACGTGTCCTCCATCCCTTGCAGCATCCCCATGCCTCCAGGGGTTATGGATTTTATAAATATGTCAGTCTCTCCTACAAGGCTCTGAACACCTCAAAGGCAGTCACTTCTGAGTCGCCTTTGTGGACTACTGCCCAGCCCAGAGCTGGCAGAGCTGGCTCAGTCCACGCTTGTGGAATGAAAGAGTGAATGATCAGTGCAAGAGCTGTGAGGCTTTGCCACTCAGTGACCGATCATAGTGCCTCTTTCTCGACAGGGTCTTGCTTCTCTCAAGAGACCTTTGCAGCAGACATTTGAATGCACAAAGCAGATTTCTAAGGCAGGCCCAGTGAGATTTCTTCGTGGGGAGACAAGGCCCACAGGAGACCAGTTACAGATTATAGGGCACCAACTTCACTTGACACCAAGTTGTTACTACAAGTAGTGCCTCGAAAAAACCTCTGTGTGTCTTTGTGCTAATGAGGGAAGCATATCACATGTCCTGGCTAAAAGCATCTCAAAGTTAGAGTCTGAACACTGGGGTTGTCCCTCTGGCCAAGATTTGGAGGCTAGAAGCTGATTTCTTCCTGCATGTCAAATCTGAAAACCCCACAAATGAGTCCCATCTGACTCCCAAACAGTACCTTGCAGTCAGAAAGGCCCATGCGGTGACGCATCCATCGGGGACTCCCACAGCTCCCAGCCCTGCCAAATCGCTGACATGCTTCCCCAGACACTGTGAATGGTGCCAGTGGGTCCCACTGTGAGCCGAGTCTCCTCACATCCCAATTCTCAGACAGACTCAGGGAGGGGAGCACGAGCATGAAACACGCAGCAGCGTGGCCACCAGCCAGGGACATCAGGGCCCAGCCCGCTCCTCTCGGGGTGAAGACAGACCCAGCATTCACAGCAGGGGGAGGCCAGATTTCCCCAGCCAAGTCCAGGCCTCCTCCTCTCTGGGAGCCTTAGAAAGCTTGCTTTTAATAGGTTACTTAACAGGTGTTGGGTGAAGTGCCAAGGAGCTATGAGGTCAGGAAAGAGAGAAGGAAAGGGAGCCGGGGCTAGGGGATGGGCTGAGGGTGATGGCCATCTCCCAACCATCCAGATTTCTGGACTCTTTGCTGATGGAAGGAGCACGTACTGCCCTTCACTGGTGTGCGGGAAACGTGCAGGCCTGGGAGCCGGGTCTGCCTCTTATCAGCTGGGTGACCCTCAGTGAAGTCCTGTAGTGTCCTGATCTATGTCACCATACAGGGGAGATGATGGGAGACAGGCAGTCCTCTGACGATTAAATGGTGCCTGAGCTTCTACTTCCAGGATCAAGGCTCCACCTCTCATCTGAGAACTGGACACCAGCATGTTTAGGCAGAAAGGTGCTCCCTCACCCCACCCACAATCCCCCAACATCACAGACTGAGCCAGAGCCGGGCACACAGATTTCTCCAGCAACAGCTCTTGGATTAACAAAAGAAAAAACTTCTTTAGTGAAAATATTCTTTCTCATTGACTGGTGGGTCAAAAACAAAGAAATCCCAGGACGCTGAATGCCAAATCGCTTCTGACATGGGTCAGGTGCTTCCCTGGATAGTGTTCTGCTGTGGATTTTCACCGGTCCAGAAAACAGAGCCCACGCCCCCTCCTGTCCCACCCTTCTATCAGGCCAGACACCAGCTGGGTGCCTGATGGAGCTCAGGGGAGGGGGAGCAGACACCGGCAGGTGGATGATGGGGTCCCGACAGGCTCTCGTGAGGGGGCTCTGGCCTCTGCAGACCTGCCTCTCTCACCCTGACCTGGATTTCCCTTTCCTATTCCCCATCACCCAGCAGCTGCCTTTCGGGAAATACACGGCGAGCTCAGAGCCCCACATAGTTCCCCAGTGAGCTTCAGCTCACGCCTCCACCATCAGTCTCCAGGAGGCTGGCTCCCCAAGTGGCTCATTGTTTCCGGTTTTATCTGAAAGAAGAATAGACTCTTGCAAACATTCCAGCCTTTGGGTCATCAGTTCACAGGCTTCCTCCAGCCCTGGCTGAGCTTCCTCCCCCTGAGCTCACACAGAGCACTGCAGCTGCCTTGGGCACAGCTGGTTTGACGGATGTTGTGGGCTATCCACACAGCATGTTCTTCCTTTAGGCCTTTTTGGCAGTCCTTGGATATAAAGCTGTTCAGAGACAGTGATGCCAGACAGTCAGACACCTTAAATAGTGGCCAAGATGCAGGCCAACTGGGGCCACTCGGGTCTCTCTCAGGGAATAACTCAGTTATCACTCAGGACAGCTGCCACCCTTGCCTGGGGTTCCTGGGGCACACTGCCTAGATGGGCTTTTCCACACTTAACTCGTTCTACGCTGTGGGTGTTTGTTTATGTACCTTACACTTCACGGGAGAGGAAGTTTTGGAGGGTAGGAATCAGGTCTGATTCTGCTCCAGGACCTTGCCAGAAAATATAACCAACCTCCCTCCTATACATTTTTATTGAAAGAGCCCTCATGAGAACACACACACAAACACTCACACACACACACACATATATATATATTTCTGGAAGGAGTTACTGGAAGATGTGTAGTCATGCTGCAGAGTCTCTAAAGCTCACAGTTGAGTTAGACTGGGTCATTAAGAGCTATTTGTCCAGGCTGTTTTGTTTGGTCATCACCTCCCATTAATTCTTCCTGAATTGAACACTGCCGGTCGGTCCTCTGCTTGCAGTGAGAACTGGTGTAAGAAAGAGCCATGTAAAACACTCTGGTTTATTTATAAAAGAAAAGGTGTCCAGTATTTGACAAAGTGTCCCATTTTGGGCAAAGGGTTTTCCTAAACATCTTGTCTGTTGCAATCTTATGGGTGCTGTTATAGTGAGACTTCCCTATGCACCTTGGCTGTTGCAGTGGATTGAATGTCCCCCCAAACTCACTGAAGCTTAATCTGCACTGTAACTGTTGAGGGTGAAAAATCCTATTATGATAACTGAAAGGTGGAGCCTTGAAGAGTGATTAGATCGTGAAGACTATGCCCAAGTAAATGGGTTAATCCAGTTGATGGTTTGATAGTGGTCATGGGCACGGTTCTGAGGGCTTTAAAAGGAGACGGAGGAAGGAGTTAGCTCTCTCTGCTCCACCACTCGCTATGTGAGACCCTGTGCTGCTGTGTGAGGCCCTCACCAGAGGTGTTCCCTGGACTTTGGACTTCCCAGCCTCCAAAACTGTAAGCAATAAATTCTATTTCTTTATACACTTCCCAATTTCAGGTATTTTAGTATAAGCAACAGAAATGAACTAATACAGCTGCTAAGAAGATTACGGACTAAATGCCAGCTCAGCACTAGAAAATACACAGGGATGCATTTTGAGGTCTAACCTTACCTCTGACTTTATTTTATTTTCATACCCCTAGTTTTCCTTTGACCCAACCCCCATCTTATCCTGCTGTTTATAAATGGCCCCGGGTTCTTTTGGAACAAATTGAGGTCTAATAATTAATTAATAGATAAATCTATTCAAAGCTTTACCAATTAACATAGGTTCGGTTTTGCTACAGTAATAAAGAATCTCCACATCTCAGTGACTTAAAAGCACAAAGACCTATGTATGATTTATTGATTACTCTCTATTACTCTCTCACCTGGCATTGCTGGGAGCTGTGCTGCAGCCATCATCACTCAAGGTTGCAACCTGCAGGAAGCTTCTATTTGACATACACTTCTGTGATCATGTCGCAGAAAAAAGAGTATAAAACATGCACTGGCTGTTAGAAATGTCACACACTACTTCAGCTCCCCTTTCACTGGCCAAAGTCAATGGCCATAACTAATTACAAAATGAGCCAGGAAGTGCAAAACCACCACTGGTCTGAAAGGTGGAACACTAGAATATTTGTGAATTCGGCTAATGGCAAACATAATAGCAAAGGCAACTATATAATGTGCCATCCAAATTGGAACACTTTTTGAGGGTGAAAGGAAGAGCTACAAGTAATAAAAAGTATACAATTTTTTTATAATATTGACTAACAAATTGATTTTACTTTATTGATGGACCAAAATATTGTTTTATTCAAAAACTAATTTCAAAAATAAAATTCTTTCCAGAACTATAATATATGTGTACATCAAATCAAAAAAAAATCTTTATGTTGATAATTTGAACATAAAAAAATAATGTAAGCAGAATCATTTACTCTTGGTATATATTCACATATTTTAATCAGTTTCTTAAACATATGATGCTCTAATATTGTATCATTGAATTTTTCTAAAGATGCAACTTTTTTCAATCTGATCTGATCATTTTAGATTTTTCCATAAAATTGCATGCAGTTTTCTTCTGAGTTTCCTGTTATGATTAATATATTTGGAATTGTTGACTCTTTCAATCAACTCTTCCTTGTAGGACCACAATTTTTTAATTGAGAAAACATTCTGCCTCCTGGTTCTGAGATATCTAGTAAGCTTGGAGAAAATTCAGTTAAATTGAGGATATAGTCAATTTTCATTATTTTTTATATTGAAATGAGTAAATATTTTACTTCATATATTTTCACAGATACTTTCCTTTTGCCTCAAAGTAGTTTTCTTGACAAAACATGTCAAATAAGTTTTCTCTATGATTTTTTGAATATTTCACCAGTTTTAGATGCTCAAATCATAGGCCTACTTAACTTCATTGCACTGCAGTGCAGAATAAAAATTTACTTAATTGTCATACGAGCACCATCATAAGATTCTTTGCATAAATCAAGATATTCCAAAGCAATCTTATAGAATTTGAATATTAGGTATTGTACATCAGTCAGGGTCTCATTATTTAATTTTTTCTGCTCCTCCCTCGCTTTTGTAGAGATAAATCTCAGTGTCTTCCTGCTTACAGGCTTTGTTTTCAATAATTGCAAATGACTAAAAGATTCTAAAGCTTGTAACTTAAGGTAAGCCATTCATTTAATTTTGATTAAATATTTCAAGCTGCTTTTGAACAAAATGCACCAAAACTTGAGGGATTTATTTACACAAACACACAACAACATTTTAGGACATTTAAGTAGATTCACAAAGTATTTCTTGAAAAGTTCAAAGAACCCTAAAATCTGATTGATGACAGGCAGTGAAAGGGAAAAGTGAATACTGACATGCTGAAGTATTATTTTTTACTCAAAATCAGTTTTGTCACAAAATTTTTGTAGTTCAGTTTTCTGAGTTTATATAAAAATTGCTTAATTTTTTGCAACTGCAGCTTCTAATTCAATCGATAGGAAAAAAAAAAAAAAAAACTTGTTTGGAAACTGTTGTTATGTGTGCACCCAACCAATTCCAAGTACATTCCTAGTCTGTAAACATCTTAATTTAGTATAAAAATTATTTGTTCTATAACACTGTGTTCCACCAAAATTTCTATTTTTATCACTGAAAAAAAGGAAAAAAAACTTCAATGTTCAACTTCTTAAGTTACAATTACATTCATTTCAGCGGTTTCACCTTTGACACAATGAACTTAACGAAAGCATTACTTTGATTCTGTAAATTGGATAAAAAAATGAACCAGTATTAAAATTAATTTAATGGATATTCTGTTTGAAGCATCTTGTGACACTGATATAACTCTGGCCTCCTATAATTGTTGCAGAAGTTATTCTTCTGCAAATGGAGCCAACACATCTACTGCTATCACTTCACTTTCTATCCATGGCCAGGAAAATTTGGAATTGAAAATGAGTGAAATTAACATAGAAGAACAGTCATTTGGTCTAAGTGAGTCAGAAAATGATACGTAAACAAACCTTTTATGGCTATTTATCATTATTATCTTTGGGCACAGACTTAAAATAACTACAAACTTTTGAGATGCTAATGCCTCTTCAACAGATTTATGTTTTCTTCTGGTTCCCATGTGGTCAGTGGTATTACATAGTATCAACAAACACTTTTTGCAAGTAACACATTAATCATTAACTTTCTTGAAAAACAGAAAACCAGCATTTAGTTTTGTACTAAGCATAGGTTTTTGAGCTCATTGTTACAGAGAGAGTACGTTACAATTTAAAAAAAAAAAAAAGCATTACCAAATAATACAGTGAATAGTTAAAGAATGACACAAAAAATAAATGACAAAACCACCCCATGCCCAGGAACCCATACTGAGGTGAGCCCAACAGCAGCAGCAATGGTGGCACCACGCAGCTAGATGCAGCCCCTCCCCTCCCCCTCCCCCTCCTCTCTCCTGGTGGGGGGCACCAGCCCTTGGGCTCTGTTCCACCAGATGGGACCAGCAGAATCACATGGCACTAGGAGCTCATTCTATGACCACAGATTATGGAATAAGAACCAAGGTGGTTAAACTTAACCACCACCACACCTACTGTCAAGCAAAGACAATTCACCTCCACAGTAACAACCAGGGCCACTCCACAGCCAACTTCAGTGTAATGGAAAAAGCAAACCCTCTACCAAATGACCAAACATCAATGAAAAAATACTAGAAGTACAAACAATCAAGAAGTGACATCACCAAAAGAATACAGTAATGCTCCAAAATCAGACTCCATGGAACAGGGAATCCTCAAAACATCTGAAAAAGAATTTCAAGCAATGATCTTAAGAAAACTTGACAAAATAAAGGAAGACTCAATTAAAGAACACAATGAAACAAGAAAAAATATCCAGAATATGAGGGAGGAAATCTACAAAGAGATTAATACCTTAAAAAAGAGTGTAGCAGAACTTCTAGAAATGAAAGATTCACTCAATGATGCTTGAGCATCAGGGTAGAGCAAACTGAAGAAAGAATTTCAGAGCTTGAAGATGGTCTTTTTGAAATAACTCAGGCAGACAAAAAAGAGGAAAAAAATTAAAAATAATGAGGAAAATCTAAGAGAGATAGCAGACAACCTCAAGCACTCTAACATCCAAATTTTGGGTATTCCTATAGGGGAGGAGAAAGGAAAAGATATTGAAAACCTGCTCAAGGAAATAATAACTGAAAACTTCCCAGGTGTAGGGCAAGATACAGACCTTCAAATCCAGGAAGTTCAAAGGTCCCCAAACAGATTCAATCCAAAAAAATCCTCCCCAAGACACATTATAGTTAAATTTGCAAAGCTCAAAGACAAAATGACTTCTACAAGCAGCAAGAGAAAAGTATCATTTATAGGGGGCCCCCAATCAAACTAACAGCTGACTTCTCAACCAAAACCCTACAGGCCAGAAGAAAGTGGAATGATACATTCAAAATACTAAAAGAAAAAAATTGCCAGCCAAGAATTCTTTACCCCACAAGGCTCTCCTTCAGAAATGAGGGAGAAATCATGTATTTTCCAGACAAACAAAAGTTGTGGGAGTTCACCACCAAATGACCAGCCCTGCAAGAAATTCTCAAGGGAGTCATTCATCTGGCATCTGAATAATGGTGACCACTATCACAAATACACAAGAAAGCAAAACCCATTGTTAAAAAAACATGCCAACAAGAAAGAAAAAGAAGTTAAATCATCCCATGATAAATTCCCAACTAACATTGAAGAAGAGAAATAAAAGGGGAAATAATGATCAAAAGATATTTAAACCATCTAAACAAGAAGCAATTAAATGACAGGAATTAAGCAACACTTGTCAATAACTACTCTAAATGTGAATGAACTAAACTCCCTATTCAAAAGACACAGACTGACAGATTGGATTATAAAGCTAGACCCAGGGGATCCAATAAAGATGGCAGAAGAGATGGTCCCCAGCATCACTCTCTCCCACAAATCAATCAAATTTGCAACTACAAAAATTTAGCATCAGCCAAGCCAGGGCCGCTGGAGCTCAGGGGAAGAGGAGGAGAGACCTACAGAGTTCATGAAGGTGGGAGAAACTATGATGAGAGAAAGAAAAAGCTGCTCTGAGCGTTTCGGGCCACGGCTGATTTAAGGCTCGAGCCAATGAGCACATGGAGCAGGAGCCAGCAGAAGCTTCAGCTGTGCCCTTCAGATGGAGTTGCTTGGAGGCAGCAAGAGAGAAGAGGGCCTTGGCAGCCCCCAGGACAGCAAGACCACTAATAGTGTTCACCTGGACCATGCTGGAGCGAGGAGGCAGAACAACTGAAAAAAGGGAGCCATTCAGAGGCCAGTGAGTCATTGCAAGGGACCAGTGCAGGACCCATCCCATGGGAATTGTTTGGAGCACGGGCAGTGGGGGAGACCTGCCCACCAGGGCAACACCAGGACACAGCAAGGACAGCTGATCTGCCCCCCAGTCAGCATAGGACCACTCAGATGAGACTGGTCAGGAATGCAGAATTGCATGGGGTGTAGTTTGATGAAAAAACTCAGGCCCAGATCAGAGATTCTACAGAACACAGATTCACCCTGTCTCTGGAGAGCCGGAAGTACCTATAAGGTCAAACATTAAACCCTGACCTGCACAAAAAGCCTACAGCAGCAAAGTAGCAATTTAAACAACCAAACAGCTCAAGTATCGGTTCCCACAGGAAGTTCCCCCCTGTTAGAAGCAAAGAACAAAAACTTAGTTCTGGCCCAGGCACACCACCAGCACCTTGGGGCCTGCCTGGAAACTAGAGGCTTGGATCTGCGGACCAGACCCCACTCCCACTTCCAGGCAAACGGCACCAGTGCCTTGGGGCCAGCCTGGGGACCTGTAGCATGGAGAAGGGGACTGGACCCCCCTTCCACAACCAGACACACCACACCAGCAACTTAGGGCCTGCCCAGGGACCCGAGGCAAGGAGAAGGGGACCAGACCTCTCTCCCACAACCAGGCACACTGAGCCAGCATTTCAGGGCCCACATGGGGAACCCAGGTGTGGAGAAGGGGACTGGACATCTCTCCCACAACGAGGCACACTGAGCCAGTGCCTTGGGGCCCACCCAGGGACCTGGGATATGGAGTTGGAGACCAGACCACCCTCCCACAACGAAGCACACTATACCAGCACCTTGAGGCCTGCCCAAGGACCTGAGGCATGGAGAAGGGGACTGGACCCTCCTCCCACACCAGGCACAAAACGCCAGCACCTCAGGGCCCACCTGGGTATGCAAGGCATGGAGAAGAGGATCGGACCCTCCTCCCACAACAAGGCACACTGTGCCAGTATCTCAGGACCCGCCCAGGGACCAGAGGCATGGAGAAGGGGACCAAATGCACCCCACAACCAGGCATACCACCAGTGCCAAGGAGCATGCCAAAAAAGACACCTCCACGTGGGTGGCCCACCACAGCCACCACAATAACCATGGCTGTTATTAAAAGCGGCTAGACACCACAGCTACCACGCAGATGGTCCGCCAGCCACTGGAGTGAATTCACACAAGAAGAGTCACCAGCAGAGACAAAGAAAAGAAGAGGATCTCTCTTTCCACAAAATCCATTTCAGAGTGACAGAAGAAGCATCTGCTCCATGATAATATTGGGGGACCTGATCACATCTCTTAGCACTGAACAGATCATCTAGGCAACAAGTTAACAGAGTAACCATTATTCTTTCAGAAGGAGAGAGGAAGTCTAGGGCAATTAGAGGGGGAAGGGGGAGGGAATGGGGAAAGGGAAAAGGTTGGACAAGGGGCATAAAGAATAATTATGATTTGTAACAATATATATGCTAGTAATATTGATTTAGCCAACATATCTCAATGTTCAACCCCAAAAATATGTATAATCGATTTTAATTCAATAAATAAAATAATTTTTTTTAAAAAAAAGCTAGACCCAAGTATATGCTGTCTTCAAGAGACCCACCTCACCTGTAGAGGCACACATAGACTAAAAGTGAAGGGTGGAAAAAGATACACCATGCAAATGGAACAAAAAATGAGCAGGAGTAGCTATTCTTATATCAGACAAAATAGACTTTAAACCAAAAAACATTAAAAAAAAGACAAAGAAGGCCATTATATAATGATAAAAGGATCTATCCAGCTAGAAGATATAACAGTCATAAACTTGTATGCACCCAATACCAGAGCACCCAGATACATAAAGCAAACACTCTTAGACCTAAAGAAAGACATAGGACCTAATACATTAATAGTGGGTGATATAAATACCCCTCTCTCAGGATGGGACAGATCTTCCAGGAAACAAGTCAACACAGAGACACATGATTTAATCTACACCCTAGACCAACTGGACCTGGCAGATATATACAGAACATTTCTCCTAACAACTAAAGAATACACTTTCTTCTCATCAGCTCATGTTACATTCTCCAAGATAGACCACATATCAGGTCACAAATCTAGTCTCAGTAAATTTTTTAAAATGAAAATCATGCCAACTATCTTTTCAGACCACAAAGGACTAAAATTGGAAATAAACAATAAGCAAAATGCTGGAAGCTACACAAATACATGGAAACTAAATAAGAGGCTCCTGAATGACCTATGGGTCTAAGAAGAAATTAAATAGGAAATCAAAAAATTTCTAGAAACTAATGAAAGTATAGATTGCATCATACCAAAACCTGTGGAATATGGCAAAAGCAGTGCTAAGAGGCAAATTTATTGCAGTAAATGCTTATATCAAAAGAATGGAAAGACTTCACATACACAACCTAACACTATGCCTCAAAGAACTTGAAAATCAACAAAAATCCAAACCTAGAGGTAGCATATGGAAAGAAATAGTTAAGATCATAGCAGAACTAAATGAAAGAGAGACCCAAAAAACATTAGAAAAGATCAACAAAACAAAAAGTTGTTTTTTTGAGAAGATAAATAAATAGACAAAGCATTAGCTAGGTTAACAACAAAAAGAAGAGAGAAGACCCAAATAATGAAAATCAGAAATGAAAAGGGAGACATTACAACTGATACCAGAGAAATACAAAGAATCATTAGAGACTATTATAAACAACTGTATAACAACAAATACAAAAATCTGGAAGATATGGATAAGTTTCTAGATACTTACGAACTACCAAGACTGAACCAAGAAGAAATGGAAAACCTGAACAGACCAATAACAAGCAAGGAGATTGAAGTGGTAATTAGCAATCTTCCAACAAAAAAATGTCCAGGTCTTGATGATTTTACAGCCAAATTCTATCAAACTTTTAAAGAGGAGTTAATAGCTATTCTCCTCAAACTATTCCAAACAGTTGAATCAGATGCTACTCTCCCAAACTCATTCTATGAGGCCAACATAAATCTGATACCAAAACCAGATAAAGCCATAACAAAAAAAGAAAATTATAGGCCAGTATCCTTGATGAACCTAGATGCTAAAATCCTCAACAAAATATTAGCAATCAGAATACAGCAACATATTTTAAAAAATTATACACCATGATCAAGTGGGATTCATCCCAGGGATGCAAGGTTGGTTCAACATAGGAAAGTCAATAGATGTGATACATCACATCAATAAACTCAAGGATAAAGACCACATGATTATCTCAATAGATGCTGAAAAGCATTTGACAAAATTCAACATCACTTCATGATAAAGACTCTCAACAAATTAGGCATAGAAGGAAAATATCTCAACACAATAAAAGCCAATTATGACAAGCCCATCACCCATATCATTCTGAATAGGGAAAAACTGAAGGCCTTTCCATTAAGAACAGGCACAAGACAAGGATGCCCACTCTCACCACTTCTATTTAACATAATACTAGCGGTACTAGCCAGAGCAAACAGGCAAGAGAAAGAAATAAAGGGAATCCAGATTGGGAAAGATGAAGTCAAACTTTCTCTGTTTGCAGATGACATGATAATATATGTAGAAAAACCTAAAGACTCTATCAAAAAAACTCCTAGAGCTAGTTAATAACTTCAGTAATTTTGCAGGATAAAAAATAAATGCCCCCGAATCAGTAGCATTTATATACTCAAACAATGAATTAACAGAAACAGAAATAAAGAAAGTAAGCCCATTTACAATTGCCACAAAAAAAGTAAGATACCTAGGGATCGATTTAACCAAGACCACTACAATGAGAAATACAAATGACTTCTGAAACAAATTAAAGACACAAAAAGATGGAAAGATATTCCATACTCCTGGATTGGAACAATTAACATTGTAAAAATGTCTATACTACCCAAAGCAATCTACAGATTCAATGCAATTGCCATCAAAATACCAATGACATTCTTCACAGAAATAGAAAAAAACAATTTTATCTTTCATATGGAACAACAAAAGACCCTGAATAGCCAAAGCAATCCTAAGCAAAAAAATAAAGCCAGAGGCATAACCCTACCTGACTTCGAATTATACTACAAAGCTATTGTAACCAAAACAGCATGGTACTGGTATAAAAATAGACATTCAGGCCAATGGAGTAGAATTGAGAACCCAGATATCACCCCTCAGGCTTATAGTCATCTGATATTGGACAAAGGCAACAAAAATCTACACTGGGGAAAAGACTGCCTCTTCAACAAGTGGTGCTGGGAAAACTGGATATCCATATGCAGAAGAATGAAACTAGATATGCATCTCTCACCATACACTAAAATCAACTCAAAATGGATTAAAGATTTAAGTATAAGACCTGAAAATGTAAAATTACTGAGGGAAAATATAGGTGAAACACTTCAGCAATTAGGTCTGGGCACAGGTTTATGAACATGAGCCCGAAAGCACAAGCAGCAAAAGAAAAAATAAATAAAAATTTCTGCACAGCAAAAGAAACAATCAACAGAGCGAAATGACAACCTATAGAATGGAAGAAAATTTTTGCTAGCTATGCATCCAACCAGGGATTAATATCCAGAATATACATAGAACTTAAGCAATTATACAGTTAAAAAAACTAAAGACCCAATTAAAAAATGGGCAAGAGAGCTAAATAGACATTTTTCAAAGGAAGACATACAAATGGCCAACGGATACATGAAAAAATGCTCAACATCACTAGTTATCAGGGAAATGCAAATTAAAACTATACTGAGATACCACATCACCCCAGTCAGACTGGCTGAAATCAAAAAGACAGTGAATAACAAATGCTGGTGAGGGTGTGGAGAGAAGGGAACACTCCTACACTGTTGGTGTGACTGTAAATTACTACAATCACTATGGAAAACAGTATGGAGTTTTCTCAAACAACTACAGATAGATCTTCCATATGATCCAGCAATCCCTCTTCTGGGTATATACCTAGAGGAATGGAAATCATCATGTCGAAGGGATACCTGCACTCCCATGTTCATCGCAGCTCTATTGACAATAGCCCAGATATGGAACCAGCCTAAATGTCCAGCAATGGATGATTGGATAAGGGAAGTGTTGTGTGTGTGTGTATACACACACACACACACACACACACACACACATCATGGAATACTACTTTGCCATTAAAAAAAGAATGAAATACTCCCATTTGCAACAACATGGATAAACCTAGAGAAACTTATGTTGAGAGAAATAAGCAAAACATAGAGGGATAAATACCACATGTGCTCACTCATATGTGGGAGCTAAAAGGGAAAGGAAGGAAGGAAAGACAGACCACAGTAGTCTTACAGAGGGAGGGAACATTCCTAGGGCTGCAAAGCAGAATGGGGGGTAGGGGGAGGATGGTTGGAGGACAATTGGGTGGGAACACTGGGTATAAAAGCAATTGCTGGTAATTTGTATCTCATGAATATTCATAATAATAAAAAATAAAGAAAAGAAAAGAAATTCAAGGGATAAAAAAAATGACAAAACCATTCTTGATCAAGTATTCAGATTTCTTCTTGTGCACTGTACTGCAGGACTGTTCAACCTCTATTTCCTATACATTTCACATATACATAACATAGAATTTCCCTTATTTTCTAGTGACCCCACTGATTTGTGAACTGGCAAACTGTGTGTATCTCACAGGCTGAGGAAATTATAGAATAACTAGCTGGTATACCAGATGAATTTCCCCTATCCCCACCCAAGACCAGTCCGATAGCATTTTGTTATACCAGCAATCAAGAGCACTCTGCATGCTATCCTTAAAGGTAGGTGTTACTTATGTTCTGTCTGGAAGGAAAGCTGGATAAATAGAACTGCACTACAGCTAGAAGCCCACATTTTACGTGAAGTACTGCATTATTAACTCTAAGCATAAAGTAATAAGCTAAAGATGTACATTGTCGTCCCTAAAGAAACAACCAAAATAATAATGCAAAACATATAGCTAAAAATCCAATAGAGAAATCAAAATGGAATACTAAAAAATATTTGATTAACCCAAACAAAGGAAGGAAGAGGAAAAATGGAACATAAAACAGATGTGACAGATACAATACACATGGCAAAATGGCTAAATCCAACTATATCAATAATTATACTGAATGCAAGTGTACTCAGCGATACAGTAGTCCTCCCCTTATCCACGGGTTTGCTTTCCAAAGTTTTAGTTACCCAGGTCCACCACGGTCCAAAAATATTAAATTGAAAAATTCCAGAAATAAATAATTCGAAAGTTTTAAATTAAGTGTCATTCTAAGTAGCATCATGAAATCTTGCAAGAAGTAACATCAATCATATGTAAACTCTTTCAGAAAACAGAGAACAGAACATTTAACAGCTCCTTTAATAAGTCTGGAATACCAAAATCTGGAAAAAAAAATACAAGAAAATTTCTCTATGAACATAAATGCAAAAATCCTTAACAAAATATTATCAAATAGAATCCATCAATATACAAGAAGGATTATTTATTACAAACAACTTGGCTTATTCTAGGAATGCAGATTGATTTGGCATTCAAAAATCAAAGAAATTTACCATATTAACAGAATAAAAGAGAAAATCCATGTGACTATCTGAAAAGATGAAGAAAAAGCATTTGTCAAAATTCAAAACCCATTCAAGGTTTAACAAAACACACACACACTCAGCAAATGGGGAATAGAAGGAAAATTTGTTCAATCTGATAATGGGCAGCTACAAAAAAAAATTAGCATCATAATTAATGGTCAAACACTGAACACATCCCCCCCCCCGCCCCCCACCAATACTAATAACAAGACGAGGATGTCCCATTTTCAACACTCAATTTAACATAATACTGGAAGTCTTCGTCAGTTCCATAAGGCAAGAAAGAAACAAAAGGAAAACAAATAAAAGCATAAAGACTAGAATGGGAGAAGTAAAGTTCTCCCTTCACAGACGACATCATTGTTCAATTAGCAAAATTTTAAATTGACAAGAAAACTACTAGAAGTAATAAGTGAGTTTAGCAAGGTCAGAGGATATAAGGCCAAGACATATAATCAATTGTATTTCTATGTACTAGCATAAAACAATTGAAAAATGAAATTAAGGAAACTATTTATGTTATAATGATGCCAAAAAACATAAAATATTCAGGAACAAATTTAACAACAGTATTGCAAAATATTTTAATGAAAAATTAAAAACATTTCACTGCTTGAATAAAGAAAGCGTAAATAAACATCAAAAACATATTATGTGTTTGGTAGGTACTTTCTGAATCTACTGAATGGATTTTAGTGAATACCTACTATGTTCCACGCACTGCTCTAGGCACTGAAGATAGAGCAAAGTCTTGACCTCATGGGGTTTTTACATCTTAGTCAGAGAAGCAGGCAATTAAAAAAAATCAAATTATCCTATAAAACATCAGGCGCTGATAAGTACTATGAAGAAAAATAAAACTTGGTAAGAGAGTACAGAGTAATGCAGGAAGGCTCTTTTATAGAATAGTTAGTGAAGGCCTTTCTATTTTTATTACAAGTATTTATGAGATACAAAGCTGATTGTCCCCCCTCCTGCCCATGATGTGAGGGCCAGATTCGTACTGGGGGCATACCCATTACCAGAAATTACTGGGACAAAGGGTGAAGGCCTTTTTGATAAGAAAAAGTTTTGAGCAGAAGCCTGAGGACAAGAGTGAGAAGAGAATTCCAAGCAAAGGGAACAGCAGATGCGAGGGTCCTGAGGCATGTGTGTGCCAGTCTGAGAAGCAGCAGAAAGGCTCGTGCTGCTGGAGTGCACTTAAATGAGCAAGAGGAAGAGCAAATGGTGCAGAGGTATCAGGTCTCCAAGCCCCCAGTCATGCAGGGGTTGGGGACCTTAGTGCATACATTATGCAAAGCCACTGGAAAATTTTGAGAAGGAAAATGCTGTGATCCAGCATGTTTTAAAGGGTCTCTCTGCTGCTACAGGGAAAATAAAGTCTGGGGCACCAAGGTGAAAACTGGGAACCAGGAGTCTTGGTAATACTTTAAAGAGAGAGGTCAAGGGCTGCACTAGAGTGGTCATTTGTGTTCTGAATGCACACTGGAGATACGGCCCACAGGCTTTGCTAAGGTATTGGATGTGGGGGTTGAGGTAAATAGAGAAGTTGAGGATTCTGCCTGAGCAACCAGAAGGATGAAGTCATTATTTATAAAACCGCAGGAAGTACATGTTTGAAATAGAAAATCAGAAGGTGGATTTTGCACTTGTTCCTTTTGGGGTTCAGGTGGAGATACTCAGCAGGCACCTGGATATACAAGTCTGGAGTTCAGGGGCAGATGTCAAGAAGATATAAATTTGAGAGGCCATCAGCCTATAGATAGAGTGGTCATATAATTTAGCTTTCAAAGCAGACTTTTTCTGAGACTGAAGTGGTGCTGATTATGCCAAGCCATAGGCAGAAATCAGAACTATCCCATGTGAACTAGGATGTATGATCTTCCTACCTACAGATGATGCTAAAGCCATAAGACTAGGGGAGATGCTTGAGGAAAGAAGTGTGGATAGGAAGAAGAGAAACATTCCAATGTCTGGAAATCAGAAAATGAAAAGAAACCAGAAAAGGTACTTCAGGGCCAGCCAGTAGGAGAACCAAGAGACAGCTGTGCCAAAAGCCAAATGGAAAAAAGGCTTTTTCGGTAAGAGGCAGTGATCACCTGCATCAAATGCTGCTGGGATCTGTTCTAAGTGCTTTACATGTATGGGATGGGAGGAAGAGGCTGAGTGAGAACTGAATGAAAATGGAACAAAAACCTCTGGCCCACAGAAAAGGAAGTGCTCAAGCACCATATAAGCTTCATTCTTTTTAATATTCAGGGTTTTAAAAATAGAAAAATTTAGAGCTTCCATATTATCAATTTTTACTTTGAAGAGAAAGAATTCAAGTCCTCCTTTAAAAATACACTATCCAAAGTAGATTGTGGTGTCTTTTATTGTTTTTGGTTTTTGTTGTTTTTACAATTACATTTTATTAATCCTTTTAGGCCGAGGTGGACAAACTGTCTTATTTTTTCATTGCATTTGTTTGTTTTGTTTTATCATTATGCAATGTAAACATTTTTTGTGGCCCTTTACCAATTTCTCCATAACTTCCCTCCTCCTCCCCCTTTCCCATCTCTGGTGGCCTCAGTTCCATTTTCTCCTTTTGGAAGTTCAAGGAATTTTTGTGATTGTTGTATCTTTCTTTCTTTTCTTTCTTTTTTTTTTTTTTTTTTCAGCTCCCACTTATGAGTGAGGACATGCAGTATTTCTCTTTCTATACCTGGCTTATCTCACTTTAACATAATTTTCTCTAAGTTCATCCATGTTGCTGAAAATGACAGAATTTCATTCCTTTTTATGGCAGAGTAATATTCCATTATGTATGTATACCACATTTTCCTATCCAGTCATCCATTGATGGACATTTAAGTTGGTTCCAGTTCTTGGCTATTGTAAATAGAGCTACAATAAACATGAAAGTGCAGGTATCCCTCCAACATGATGATTTCCATTCCTTTGGATACACACCCAGCAGCGGGATTGCTGGATCATGTAGCAGTCAAAGTGGCTTGTTTTTATGATCAGTTAAGATAAAGATTATTAGGGCTGACCAACTAGCTCTGTTGGTTAGAGTACAGCCTTATAACACCAAGGTCACAGTTTCAGATCCCATACCAGCCAGCCACCAAAAAAAAAAAAAAAAAAAAAAAAGATAAAGATTCTAGAAAACAGCAAAAAGTAGTGATAGAAAACATTTAAGATATGCCAGCCACTGTTCTGAGTGCTTTATATGTATTATCTCATTCGACACCTTCAAGATAGGAACTATTATTACTACCCTCCCATTTTACAGGTGAAGAAGCCTGGGTAAAGGAAGCTGGAAAACCTTACCCAAAGCCCCAGGGTTAGTAAGTGGCAACGCTGGCCCTGGAACCTGGGTAGATCCAAGACTATGCCCTTAGCCCTGTGTGTGCTCAGTGTCCCGGAGACAGGGACACATACACAGTAGAAAGAGACTTTTCAGCTATTGATCCTAAGGTCCTTTTAATCAATTGCATTTCCAAAATCACTGTCTAAAACACAGGAAACCCACTTGATACTTGCTCCCACAACAGATGGACAAGGCCAAGGGCCAGAATTTTCTAACCCCGCTCACCTGGGTCAGAACTTCATCTTCTATGAGTATGTTAAAGTCCAGCACCTTCCAGACTCCTCTTTCTCCCTGGGGCTCTGAGAACAGACTTTAGGGACACCACTCTTCTTATAAATGCTACTAACTGGCTGCTCCCCTCAACCACAACATCCGAAGATGGTTGTGTGAGCCAACACATGTGCCCACATGGGCAAGGTCCATACAATCCAGGGGAGCTGGTTTGATTGTTTCCAGTCAAAAACATGCCATGAATTCTTTTTTCCAACAGATTTGAAAATATATTATGATTTTTTAATGACTGTAGTTTTCCTTTGTAGTTCAAGCCATAATTTAGTTAACTGGTCCCCTAGTAATGGATATTTCCGGGGGGGGGGGAGTCCAGTTTTATATTAATCAGAAATTGATGAATATTCTAGTGCATTCTCATACAACTTTTCTTACTCAAGCAGTTTCCTTCTTAGGATAAAATTTTAAAAGCAGAACTGCTGGGTCAAAGGACATGGGCATTTTATATTTTGATACTTGTCAAACTGCCTTACACATGGTTGTACCAATTTGTATGCCCATTAACTAAACATTTCTTAAGACCTTAACTAATGCTGCTGCTTTTTTGGCCCAATCTGTTTACCTTCGCCATTAGGCAAAACATGATATTTTATTTTTTAATCAGCATTTTTTCTTTTTACCAATAGTAATGCTGAACATCTTTTTACATGTTTCTGACCATTTTATTTCCTTTTTTTGTTTTTTTTTTTTTTTGTAAACTGCCTGTTCAATGTATATGTCCATTAGTCTGTGCGGTTTTGCCCTTTCTCCTTTTGCTTTGTAAAAGCTTTGTGTATATGGGGCTTATTAACTCTGTCATAAATGTTGCAAATATCTTTTCCAGTTTGTCATTTGTCTTTAAATATTAATAGGATTTTCACAGGGCAGATGCTTGTTAGTTTTGTTAAATAAAACTTACATATTAGGAACCTGTAGGGTATTTTCTTCTGATTAGACGATTAAATTTTAAAGTTCAATCAGACCCATATACTCCTAAATAGCCCACACATGATGCACCCTTCCCTCCAGGAGCAATAATCTAAGCTCTGGAGAAAATAAAGGCATTGATTAGAGATGTCTTCGGTGGGCACTGTGCCTCTGCCCTCTATACATTCCCCCTTCTCAGCCTCTTTCTTTTGACCCCCAAAACTCTCACGGAGGCTTGATGGAAGCCACCTGTGTGATCATCCTCCTTCCAAGCTCCTGCTTTTTAAAGGTGATGTACATTCACAGGTCTAGTTTTAGCATATTGGAGCTTAGCCCTCTGCCTTCTTGCATTTGTTTTCATGATCCTTAAGAGCCACCAAGCACCCAGCATAGCACTGGCCCATGTTGGATGGCATGGTAGAGTTGCTCTGTACCATCCAAAAAGACAGAAAAGACAGGAAAACAGAGGCCAACAGACCAGCAAGGGGAAAGCCCCGGACACGGCTCTGCCAGCTCAAGGTCTTGCCCCAGCCTAGTTATGACTGTAGTAAATGGAGGTTGTCATCTGTGAACAGGTCCAGCTCTCTGCTGCCAAAGCCCCATCACTGCCAAACCTCAAGGCCTCTGAGTACGTTGTGGCCAGAGCCCACTTGAACAGATGACTTCACCAGCGTAGGGTAGAGCCAAGAACCAAAATACTTTGTCTTCTGCTGTTTGTTTTAAAATCATGATTATGTGTTCCCTCTTCTTTCAGGGACATCAAACATGTAGTAACACTGTGCAGGGACTTCTGGGGCCCTGGCCATTGACTTGAGCACAAAGGAGATTGATATCAGGCAGGTGCTGGGACAGTGTATCCATGGCAGATGTTCAAAGGGCTGACCTCATTTGACTCGACTTGCTATCCAAAAAGTGTGTCGAGTCACAAGGCCATGGTCATCTGCGAACAGTCATGGGGTACACAGTTGCCCACTCCCAAGAATAGTGCTTCACCAGCTGCCTCCTCAAGAGGAAGCTAATGAGGATCAAGAGTTGGGGTTGACACCTTCCTTGACCGCTCACACTCTTCCAGTCCACACTTTTTCACCCTGTTTGTGCAAATCCTGGCTCTATGGAGGCTCCTACCTTCAAGCAATACCCACCCCTATCTACCAGCCTCCTCAAAAACTAGCATCTGGGTAACAACTATCTCCACCAACCAAAGTCCCTAGGTGACCTCAATATCTGCAAGGAAGACCTCACCAGCATCAGGCTTCTTCTACTTCCTTGACCTTCTAATCCAAAGTGACCTTCACCTCCTCTCCACTCTAACCATCATTTCTACTGCTGCACCCTAGACCTGGTCTTCATCTGTATTCCTCCATCTCTGAAATCATGAACTCGGTCATCTTGTGTCTTATCCTTGCAGCTCCCTCACCGGTATGCATTATCGCTATAGAAATATGCTCCTCCCGCTCTATGACTCCTTCCCCCTCACAGGCTCTTGTTTCTTTGGCTTTCTCCCTCTCTCTCCCTCCCTTCCTTTTAGTCTTTGCTTCCTCCTCACCCACCTGAGATCCCATGGTTTAACACCTTGATCCTTCATGTCAAAATTCTCAGGTCAAACCCTTGTACTGTTGATGTCCCACCACATCCACCTAATAAAACTGCAACCCTGGATCATTTTGACTGTCTGATTCCCCACGCCCACATCTAGGTGGCTAAACCGTACTGAAAAAAAGAACTCGACCCTAGGTTTGGAGTCACTGTAAATGTCTGGTCACCAACTTACACAACACTGCTCTCATCTTCCTGAGGAGCTGGCTCAAATGTTCACACTCTGACCTCTGACTCTGCTCCCATGCTCTTTGACCTCTCACTCCAGAGAGATGATCTCACCCCTTGCTTCACAGAAGAGATGGCTGCCTTTGGACAGGAAGCTCACCAGCAGCTTACACCCAACCTACCCCTAATCCTTCCACCTGCTCGTCCCCCTCCCTTCCTCCTTCAGAGTCTCGTTCTGTTGATTCCCTTCGGTCTCCAGTGGCTCCGTCTTGCTGCTGGCTCTTTGCCATCTGTACTTAAACGTGCTCAAATTGACCCCAACTTTAAACAAACAAAAACCCTTCTACAACCCCCAGGTACCACCCTAACGCTCCTCAAACCCCTTTTTCCAGTTCATAGTCAGACATTTTTAATATTTTTTATTCTAAAATAAAACACAGATACCGAAAACCAATGTAAATGTATAGTTTAATAAACTCACATAAGGTGAATAACCTAGTCGATGTGGTTAAGAAGTGGTATTTTTCCGGCCATCTCAGAATCCCTCAGGGGCTCCTCCCAGTCATAACTTCCTCTTCCCCAAAAGAAACACTCTCCGGCTTTCACAGCGGTCACGTTGTTTCTTCACAGTTGTGCCACAAAAGGTGCGTCCCTAGACACTATAGATCAGTCCTACCCATTGTTTCTTGATATATCCTTTAAGTGTTTATTATCTACAAGTTCCCCCTTGATTCCTGTCTTTTCTTTTCCTGACAATGCATCAATTTAAGAACCTTGGTCATTTGACCTGTAGAATTTCTCACAGTCTCTGCGTTTTGTTGATTACACATCCACGGTGCAGTTCAACACGTTCCTCTGTTTTTGTGTAAATTGGCAGCTGAGCCCACAAGCCTGATCAGGCACAGGTTTGATCCATTGAGTGAGACGATAGGTGATGGTGTTTCTTTCATCAGGAAGCATCTAATGTCTGGTTACTTTTTGTGTGTGTGATGTCTGTAGCCAGTGAGGCTCAATGCCTAACCTGACCCTATCATTCCTTTTTTATAGCTAGAATACTTCTAGAAAAGATGCATCCCCTCGTCCATAATTTGGCTACATGGTGGTACAGTCTATGTACAAAAGTCAGGATAAGTGCTCAATTCTTTCATTAGCCTTGCACAGCTGTCAAGATAATGCATTTTGTTCCCTGTCGTCTTCCTAAGGTGACCAAGCAGTTTTGGAGTCTTGTTTTTGAGTATTATTGTGAACTCATGGATTCCTATCTTTTGCCAGTCAGAGCCTCTTCATATTGGCTCCTTGTCCCTTTGGCACAGCCATAGGAGCCTCCAATAGCTTCCTTGCTATCTTGCATGTTCCAGATTTACCTTTTCTATTTCCTATCCCAGACCCAGTATTAGCCATTTCTCCTAGAAGCCTTAACTCATTATAATGGGAAATGATTTTTCAAGACCACAATCTTGGTGATGTTCACGGCTGCTTTGACTTTTTTTTTTTTTTTTTTTTTTTTGGCAGCTGGCATGTGGATCTGAACCCATGACCTTGGTGTTATAAGGCTGTGCTCTAACCAACTGAGCTATCCAGCCAGCCTTAGTCAGACTTCTTAAAAGTTTTACTTTCACTCCTCCATTCCCATTCACTCCTTAGCCCATTCAACTTAACTTCTGCCACCACCACTTCCTTGAAAAGATTCTGACCAATCACTAAATGAAATCGGCCCTTCTGAGTCTCCATCCACGTCTGACATGATTGGCCGCACCTTCCTCCTTGAAACCCTCGGGAACCTGGATGTCCATGACACCACCCTCTTTTCTTTCTCCTCCTACCTTTTGAGGGCTTCTTCTCATTCTGCATTGTGACCTGTTCATCCTCCGCCCAGCTCTTAAATGCTGTGGTCCTAAGAGGGTTGAGGACATCCTAAAACTTTCCTCTTCTCTCTGGACCCCTCTGTCTGACTTATACCACCCATGGCTGAAATTAATTTATAAGTCGATAATTCTCAAATCAGTATCTCCTGTCAAGATCTCTCCCCAGAATATAAGGTCCAGCCATCCAACTCTCCATACAGATGTCCCACCTGAGATATCCAGATACCCTTCCTGTCCCCCGTCCCCAGCATGCTCCTGATGCAATGATTCATGCCTCAGTGATTGGTGCCTCCATCTACCTAGATGCATGAATCAGAATCCAGGCACTGACCTTTGACTCATCCTTTCCCTTCACCTACCCCTCCCAATTCAATCAAACACTGAAACTGACTTGGCCCGAGCTCCCTCCTGACCATCTGGCATCTGTCCACTTCTCCCAGCTCGTGCTGCCATCCTCCAGCTGCGTCCCAGCCGCAGCCTCCACCAGGTCTCCCTGCCTCCAGTGTGGCCCCTCCAGTCCATTCCCTATACTGCAGCCAGAGCAAGCTTTCCAAAACACAAGCTAGATCATGTCATCCCATGTTTAAAAGTCTTCACTTTGGTCTTGGAATAAAGTCCAAAACTTTTCTTAAGTTATTTTTTGCAAGGCCCAGCATTATCTGGTTCTTACTTGCCTCTCCCTCCTCTTCTCTTAATAATCTCCACTTTGCACTACCACAACTCACTCCAAGCTCCAGCTCTAATGAACTTTGATCACTTTAAGTGGCACCATTATTTCCTTCAGGGAGTCTCCCCTAAGCCCCTGGGTTTGGGTTGGATGCCTCTATCAACATGAATTACACATCTTCACCATCCCAGCCATTTGTCTGCTTTCCTGACCTTCCCCACTAGAGCGAGTCTCTCCTCATTGACAAGACTCACGCCACAGCTGCCTTGCCACACGCCAACTTGGGCACGCTCCCTGCGGTCTGCCACGTGCACTTCTGCATGCCTAGGTTCCGCTCTTACATGATCCTTTACATTCAGCCGTCTTTCCTCAGTTGGAGCCCTGTCCATATTGGTAAGACCTTCCGAAAACATCAAGTCTGACCCTCCCATTTCGCAGAGGATTAATCTGAGGCCCAAAGGGGCCTTTCAAAAACCCTCAGAGAAGTGGTGAATCAATGTAAGAATCCAGGTCCACTCGAATAACTTCGCCTTCTACCAGCAAGCCCATGACAGCTACTCCCGGAGGCCCTGGGTAAGGGAGTAGGCCATTAGAGGCTTCTTAGTTCAAAAGAGCCTAAAGCCACATTGTTGCAGGAATCTGGCAGAACTATAGCTGGAATCCCAACTGGGGTCTACTTGGCTCAGTGTTTGATCTAAGTCAAAAGTCATAGCCCAGTCCAAGCACCTGGCCAGCTCTAAAGGGGTGTGACCATGAGGCAGCCCCTCCCCTGGTGACTGAGGGGCTCCCCCAATCAGTCAGGTGATGCAGACAGAAACGTAGACTTAGTTGTAGGAGGCAGGTGGATCCCACTGTGTCCAAAGATGCTAGATCAGCCATAGGGAAGGTGGGCCAAACAAAGTGGCAGGTAGATCACAAATTTGGGGCCCTGATGTGGCATGATCCAGACCAGATTCTCCTGATAATTTCTCCCCTAGGTCAGCTGGAAAGGTGGGTAGATGACAAAGAACAGATTGCAGCTTGGTTATGGCATCTGTGGACAATCATAGACCACAGTTGGAGAAGCATTCTCCTCGTCCACAAAGATGAGGAAAGCTCAGTGTCTTAGGTCAGATTCCCCAAAAATAGACCCTGAGAAGAGAGGTTTGCATGCAAGGGATTTATTAAGAAAGTATTACTAGGAGAGACAGGTAAGAATAGGGGAGAAGAAAAAGGAACTTGAGTTTGATTTCAGGCAGAGACCCAGAGAGGATAGTTTTAATCTGATCCTGCCAGAAGACACTGGAGTATAAATTCCACCTCAAGATTGACAAACCTTCATCAAGGGCTTTTATAACCCCTCCCCTGACAGTCATTGGTGCAGGGGGAGAGGCCACTGCCCACTCATTTCTGGCTCCTGTGCAAAGCAAAGCAGCACCAGCAGCCCAAGGGCACAAGGGCACAAGAGCAGTCCTTCAAAGTAGGGCTACAGGCTGCAGGTGCTGGGTATAGAAGCGAGAGCACACCCAAGAAAGTGGTGCACGAAAAGGAAGGGGGGTGCTTTGTCATTGTGCCAAATAACATCACATCACAGGGTGACCCAACTCAAGCCAAGCTGGAAGTCAGAGTCTGCCTGGCTGAAGAGAAGGCTGGAAATTCCTCTTGGAATCTATTTGAATGAACTGGTACGCATGGAGGCTGTCGAGGGGTGGAAGGAGGCGGAGACTCTTGGGGAGACACTCCAGGTGAGGAGGGGGATGAGGACTGGAGAGGGGGAAGTGCGCTGCCCACCTCTGCATCCAGCCCAAGAGAGAGTTTGGATCTCTGTCACCTGTAGCCAGAGTCCCGAGTAATGCAAGGAGGGAGGACATGAGAGAATTCGTGGGAAAGTCTTCATAAATAACAAACACCTTGTTATTTCCAGTCACATTTAATGCTCTGGAAAATATACTAAAGAGTACATGTAATAGTCACTCAGTAGATATTTATTAGATGAGTGAATCAAACTGGCATAAGCAAAAGAAGAGGAGGAGGAGGGGAGAGGAGAGGAAGGAAGAGGAAAGGGAGAGAAAGGGGAAAGAGAGGAAGAAAGAGGGAGAAAAAGAAGCCACCACTGCCACCCACACACCCAGACATGACTGCACATAAAGAGCCTAGGGTTAGGCTGGATTCGGCGTGGCTGTGTGCCGGCACCAGGACGCCGGGGTCAGAACTGTACCCCTCACCGATCTTGGCCCTGCTCGTCTCTGTGTTGTCCTCATACTCAGGCACTGCTGGAGTGGCAGTGTGACCACCAGTGGCTCTCAGCTAACGTTGCACCAGCTGAGCCCCCTGCCGCTCTTTCCGCATGGCTCCAGTGCCAGCCCAGGCTGGATTCTGACTCACTGACTTGGGTCTTTTACCCATCCTTCAATGAATGACTGCGGCCAGAGGAGTGGGATGAATAGATTGGCCTCACTCTGGTCATGGGCAGGGGTGGGAGGAGAGTGAGCGTTGCTGGCAGCCTTGACTAGGACCACCTGATCACCCTGGAGGAGAGACCATCGCCTAAGGAAGGGAGCACCGTCATCAGAAGATCAGAGAAGAGCAGGCTGGGCAGACAAAGCACTAGAGCCCACCCTGGGTCAGCAGGACAAGAAGTGCCATCATCACCAATTGGTGGGGAAAGGAGGGCCTGGGGAAGGGAAGAGTGCCACCAGCGGCCACTGGGTGAGAAAGTTGCAGAGCTCTGACTCCAGCCCAGGGGTGCAAGGAGCATCCTCTGCTCCCGCACTTCGTGTGCTGGAGAGTCAGGCGCAATTTAGAATGTTTATGAGTTTACCCTGCCAGTTCTGCCCAATCCACTGTCGAGTTTGAGTTCATTCCTGGACAACCCCAATGTGTTCCCAACACGAGCACCAGGCTCCAAGGCTCCCATGATGTAAACTTCCATAAAGCAGGGGCCTGGACCACGCCAGCCTCCTTCCCTTGGAAACAGCCACCTATAGAGTTAAAATGTGGCCTTTTTGCTCCAGACTTGATCCAAATGCTTCCTGACTCACCCACACTTCAGCCGTCTCCTGTGGCACCAAGATCCTACAATTCTCTTACATATCAATAAGCTCATTCCCTGGTCCTGTAGACTTTCTCTCTCTCCCATCCTCCCAGAATTCCCTTCCCCAATTCTATAGTCTAAGGGCTTTTCTCTTACTTCTTTCTCTAAGGTGTTTCTTCCCCAAACCAAACCCCAACCCAGCGTTCGCAGCTCACACTCCTCAATGGGGAGAACCCCAGACTGGGAGCAGGAGGCCCGCTGCTTCCCTCGATGACGCTGAGCCAGTCCCTGCTCTTCCCAAGGCCATATCATGCAAATGCCCGGGTTTCCCATGTCATCTGACCCACTACCAGCATGAAAGTCTTCCCTCTTCCCCAGCCCCCGACCCCAATCCTCACGAAACCGAATTCTCCAGCCCTCACACCAGGGCTGCCTTCTGCTCCTCGCTTAGAGCTGAGTGATGGGAAAAGCTGTCCTCACCCCTGGAGACAGAGGACCCAGGGCTGTTTCTGTTTTAAAAATAAACCATGTGACTCTTGCAGATTTGGGGGTTGAGAAGCAAAGAGAAAGGGGATATGAGAGAAGCTTCGGGGCTGATTGCCAAAAATGTTTCCCACCCTCCAATTTCTTAAACGGGGAGCATCTCAAGGGGAGCCGGCCACATGGTCTTGATTTACTAAAAGTTCACTCATCAGGCTGGTATCCCTTCAGGAATATTGAACGGCCAACAGGCAAGAGCCTTTTCATAGCCGCTTCTCCTCTGTACCGGTGCCGGCTGAGGGCCAGGAGGGAGGCCCTAGAGCAGAGTACTCGAGGAGCCCCCCAGGGAGCTGCTCCTGCTGGGTGATCTCTCCCCCACTGAACCAGAAGAAAGCTCTACAGAGGATCATGTGTGACAGAGATGCAGTAACACATGATGCATGGGGTCAAAGTCCAAATGGAAGCCTCAGCACTGGCCCCAGGTGTGATGGACACATGTGTGCCCAAGGTCATGGACAATGTGGACAGCCCCACACACGACCAGCCTCCCACGAGTGCCACCTCCCCGTGCAGGGGCACGCATGCACACACACACACAGGCCATGGTCCCTGCATGCTGGAGAGAAGCACATGCAGAGAGCTCAGTCTCTGCCTGCAGCTATCACACCTTTGACTTCCAAACTACCTGTGAATTAGATGTTGAACCTGTGTATGGACTCTTGCCACACGCACACACACACACTCCTCAGAAGTACATCATAATGGAAAGTCATAGGGTGAGGGGCCAAATGGCTTGCGTGGGCTCCTCCTCAACTGGTGGCCTTTTTCTAAGCACTCTCTGAAGGACAGTAAAGGCATAAACCCAGCAGAGTCTAGCACTAAGATGCATTTTCCCCCCAAAGTGTCCTCACATCAATGTCCTTTCCTGTGAGCCAATCAGAGGCCATGTTTCCTGGCTTCTGAGCAGAGCCCTGCCTGAGTGTGTCTTCTGTCCCAGCCACAAGTGCCTGCACCCCACACACGTAGCCTAGCTCACTTCTACACTCAGGCTGCAAATTAGCTCAGCCATTCTGGGGACTCAGCCTGGCTCTCTGGAATTCAGTCTATATCCAACACTGCAAGCCCAGGAGACACTGTGAGCACTGAGGTGTGAGCCAGCCAGGGCATTCCCGTGGTATGCCCGGCTTAGGGAGGAGGTACAGTGACAACAGGAAACTGAGGTTCATTTGCTGATTGGGAAACACACCAATGGTGACAGCGGAAAGAGTCAAACCCAGCAACAGGTTGTTTCCCAGAGTAGAAAGTTCTAGAATATGCTGCCGTCCAGGCAGAAAGGGCTTGCCTCTTCCCTAAACACCTCGCAGCTACATTTACTTTCAGGAAAACTCCAGAGTGAAATTCACAGATAATGGCTCTGGAAGGGGTGAAGTCCAGTACCTCATTTTCCAAATGGAAAACTGAGGCCCAGAGAGGAGAAGGCAGGCCTGTCCAAAGCAGTGTAGGTTGGGGCCACAAAGCCAGGCTGGCCCAGCAACTGAAAACACAGACTTTGGAGGCAGGTGGCCCTGAGTTCAATCCAAACTCCATTGTGGTCAAGGGTCGACACTAACTTCTCTAACACTAGAATCCTTACTAGTGAAATAATACCACCAGCCCATGGAGTTAACTGAGAATTAAATAAGATACTGCATGAAAAAATTCAGCATGCAGTAGGAGCTTAATAAATGCCAATCTCTGCCTTTCTCGCTCCCATCTTCTTCCACCACTCCAAGCACAGCCACGGTTGCTTCCCAACCATTTGACGAGATGAGTCTTTGGAGCTCTGGCCCATCCTGAAAAGGCTGCTCCAGAGAATGAGAGCCCGTCAGCCCAACCCCTTCCAGGACCGGGGCCAGGTGGTGCCCAGCACTCCAGGGTCTGCAAGAAGACTCACAACCTCCAGCTGGCGCCCAAAGCCTACTATACCTTTCCACTTGTGCTGCAATCCAGAATGGCAGTACTGATGGGAGGCTCCTCCCCATCTGATGGCCTTGGTGGCCCTCCCCGAGAAGAGGAAGAGAAATCCTGAGTCACAGCATCGTGCACTCCCACGCGGGGCTAAGTGTTGGGGCAGGGCCCTTGCTGTCTGCAGATCCCGAAGGGCTCTCCTGAGCCAGAGGGAGCATGCAGACTCTATGGTCCCAGAAGGCAGAGACAGGACCCAGGGCAGGGCAGGTTACTGGGAGGTGATAGGCCTATCATCCTGCCACATCTGCACCACTTTGCAGGTCACAAGGTGCTTCCACAGGTATCTCCTCAGCTCAGAGTGTAATAGGCCATCTCAAAAGGTGGTGCCTCCAAGATAGGTCCTAGCAGGGGGTCACCACCTGCCAAAGGTCACACTAGGAATTCCTCTAATGGGTAAGGGTGGAAGGAGGTAGCTCTGAGTTCCCTCCCAGACTCAAGTGTGTGAGGCCACCAGAGGGTTAGAGTCCAATTCCACCAAAGATTCAGGGCACTGATTAGATAACCCCAAACATCACATCCTAAGGAGCTGGCTGTTTTTATGGTGTTCAGAAAGAACATCTCCTTTCTTTTGGCCAGATGTGTCCAACGAATTAGCAGCAACTCCCCAGCCACGAAAAATCAAGCTCAATGCCAGCCTTCCCTCCCCACCCCAAACACTGAAAACCCATTGCAGTGTGAGCCTAGCAAAGCAAGATCTACAGCACTGACCCAGCAAGAGAACTAGGCCACCCAATGGGGGGTTATGTGTGATTTGCGCCTGCAAGTGAAGCTTTCCAGGCTGAACCTCCCGAGACACATACATCTCTGTCTGCTCAGTCTCCACACCATTAAGAAGCGAAGATTTCCCTAGGCTGATGTTCACCAGACTAATTGGGCAGGAGAAAGGCAGCTTTCACAAGACAAGGAAAGTCACTTTGCCTGAGAACTTGGCATAGCCAAAGTGGGCCATCTTTCCTCTCTAGATTCTAAGCCGTCCACGCCAGGGTTGGGAGGTGTATATGAAGAGGTTGTGGGGTGAGAAAGGACACTGAGGGCCATTCTAGTACAAGTCCCCATCCAGTCCTCCAACCCTTGAGCCCCCCTGCAGCACGACCATGGGGCACTGAATTAGCATTGCCAGTGACCGGGACTCATGAGTGACTGCAATTTAGAAACATTCTTCCATTGTGTTGAAGTCTGCTTTCCTATTTCCCCCGGCATGCTTAGATCCATTCCACAAGTGTTTACTAACCATCTACTATGAACTAAGCAGACACAGCTCCTGCCCAATCGGTCTAGAATTTGAAGAGTCACACCCTCCTGAATCCCCAGAGAGGTGAAAGACCTTGACAATGCACCCCGAAGTGTACTGTCATGCCCTAGGTTAGTGGAGGGGTGACCGGAAGAGGATGGGCCCTCCAAGGGCCTGAACAAACCCACTGGGCTGTCAAGGGAAGGCCCAGGGATTGGAGATAGCCAAGTGGTCAGCAAAAAGTGCTTGAAATCAAACAGGAGAAAGAGGAGGCGCCCGTGAAGACTCAGGCCCCTCTCCTGCCTTCATTCTTAGGTCTTAGGGGAACTCTGTAGCCATTCTGGTTTTACTTTGTTTTGTTGAGGTAGAGATGGGGTATGAATCAGAATGTCAGACACTGCCACGTCCTTACAGGTGACCCACCCTGGTGTTCTCACACAATGTGTGATGGAGCCCTGTGGAGTGCACAGAGCCCCTTAAAGGCTGCTGAGGGAGTTGATTGTAGGGACAGGGTAGGCCAGGGACATGGGCAGCATGGTCCGTGCTGCTGTCCTATCAAAAGAGGAATTCCGAGTCTATCTGTTCTGTATATGGGGCTTTGGTTTTGAAGAAAGTCTCTCATGGATCTGTTTAGATGCCCTTTGCTTTTTAAAAGAGAAAATAAAACCAGGGCCCAAGGAGAGAAGGGAATTGACAAAGGCCACAGCATGATCGATGTCCGTCTCCTGAGTTCTTTTCACGTAATTCATCCCAGCTTTAGAAGCACTTAGGGTTAAAGGCGCTACATAGGAGTAATGAAAGTGAGAGGGGAGGGGAGGGGTGAAAAGGAAGGGCGGTTAGTCCCTAATTGTCAGCCGTAGAAGTGCAAATACATGGGCTTCTTCCAGGATGGGAACCACACTCAATCCAGGCTGCACCAGGGCACCTGAGACCTGGACAGGTACCTGTTTAGATTGTTCCCTGGGCCCCCACATCATCAAAGAGCCCAGTTTCACGGCCCCCTGCCAGCCCTGCCAATGCTCCACTTTCCTGAGCCCATCTGTGGAACCGAACATAGTTTGTTCTACCGGGAGTTACCTGGCTCAGGTATGGAATCCTTCAAAGGCCCCAGGGCAGAGGCCCAGGCAGGGCCCCAGGTGGGGCTGAGTCAGCGTGAGGAGGAGACGTGGTGTCAGCGTCCAGCTGTGCTCAAACAGATCATAAATAATGTGCTGGAAGCAGCTAAAAGCCACACATATTCTATAGCCATCAACGTGGACTGTACATTGTTTTTAACTTTTCTCTTCTGCCAAAAAGAAAAATCAAAAAGACCCAAGTTTGGGGCCATGAGAATAACCCTGCTTTCTCTGCCCTGCAGCCCTGCATGTCCCAGGGCCGGGGCTTTTACTGGTGTTTTGTCTGCGATGGGCTTTGGCCGCGTCAATGTGAACGACATGAGGTAACTCACAAATCCTCTGGCTGCACGTGGCTGGTGGCTAATGCCTCTGAGCGGGGGCAGAAATAGACAGGCAGGCAAACAAGCCCCCCAAACAAGCAGCCACAGGCGGGGGCCAGCATGGTCCTCAGATGAGGAGGGCTCAGACCTGGGGTCTGGAACGGGGAGGCTCGGGGAAGCGGGACAAGGCCCACCGCAGCCGCAGGATGGGGGCTTGCCTCACGGGCACTGTGGCATCGGGCACTGAGTGTCGCAGTCCCCAGCTACAGCGGGGTCCCCACTCTGAGCACAGCCTGAGGAGCTTCCCACTCCCAAATGGACCACGCAGTCCTGGGCGAGGAGAAATGGCAAAATGCTGACCACGGCCTGCTTTTCTACAGCCTATTCTTGTTCATCCCTGCAGAAGTGAAGGAAGGAGAAGGGGAGGAGGGGGACAGGAATGAGGGGGACGTCCCAGCAGCCAGGTGGCTGGGGACTGAGGCAGACTCGCTTTAGAAAAATACATGGGACGTTTCTTACACTCACATGGCACGGAGCAAATTGATACTGGTTACACTTGTTTGGAAGTTTTTCAAACTTCCGGCTTGCCAGCAGACCACAGCCACAGATACTGAGCACCCACCTTTTATGGGCTCCTCTCCTAGGGCTCTGCTCAACCCCAGCAGGTCCCCTACACAGGGAAGGCCTGGCTCACTGACACTCCAGAGCCTGCAACGGGGCAGGGGCAGGGGGGGGTGACTTTCCTACCTCGAGGGAAATTCTGGGCCTGGTCAAGGCTTTGCATCCAGTGAGCCATCAATCAACACTGAAATACTCCCACGTGAAACACAGCTCTCCCGAGATGAAGCAATGCAGGCACGGCATTTTTTCTTTCTTTCATTTATTCACCCATTTACAAAATTTCTGGGGTCGCTACGGTAGACATACCCAGTGCTCACCCATATCTGGGTCTTCTCCTCTTTCTGGGAGCAGACCACACCCTCCAGCCCCTTGCAGTCAGGTAGGGTCCTAGAACAAACTCTGGCCAACGGGCTATGAGCAGAAGTGCTACGTGTCACTTCCAAGTTGAAGACACTAGTGAGCAGTTGGGGGACCCTCCTTTGCTCCCTTCTTCTGTCACAGCAATCTAGAGAGACCATATGCTCCAGATGGTATGGCTGCAAGGTGATGGAGCCTCTGCCAGCGGAAGACCTTGGGTGACTGTATGAAGCAAAATCCCCGCTTTCCTGACCTGTGATGGACAGGAGACAGGAGCAAGAAACAAAGGCTGTATTAAACCACTGGGATTTCTGCATTAATCTGCTACCTAACCTAGCTTATCCCGGTTACTGTATGAGTAATGTCCAAGCCCATAAATCCCAAAAACAAATTAGCAGAATGTGGAGAGCCTGAATGGAGAACACAGGAGGAAAAGCCACAGAAAGCAGAGCCTGGGGCTGCCAAAAGAAGCTTTGCCAAGTTCACAGTCTCTGGAGGTCAATGACCCCCCACCATGCTGAGATGCCCTCTGCTCTGCCCACTACTGAAACCTCCTTGGTCATCCATCTGGGCTACATGAGGGTCGGGGAGATGAGCCAGGGGTGGGAGCAGGACCAGACACATAATTGAAGGAGCCCCGTGCAAAATGAAAATGTGGCTCCTCTTGTTCAAAACCTATTAAGGATTGCAAGATGGCGACAGTGCAAGGCTCCTCCGTGCATGGACACCCACGACGTCAGGAGGCAGCAAGACAGAGGCGGGCAGGAGCGTTCCGTGGGGCCTCTGTGCAATCGAGGCTGAGTCTCAGCACTAGTACTCTAAGTGCCCCCAGGAGAAGCTCCCAGGAAACTGACAAGAGAAGAGACTTCTTCAAGTTCAAATGGTCCATGAGTAGCACACAGGCGCCTCCCAGGCCAGGCCTCCCCCTCATGGCATTTTGGATGAGCCACTGGAGACATCAGGCCAGAGTTTAGCCTTCTCATGGCCCAGGAGGTCCAGGCATGAGCTTCAGACCCAGCCTCCGGCCTCCCAGCTGCTGCGGCCATCAACAGAATGTGGGGCATGAGTCATTCTTCCACACCCTTGCTGGGAAGGCGGCCACGAGCTCCCCAGCCACCCCAGGGCAGAGCCAGGCAGCTTCAGAGGAGGCACCAGGGTGTCTCATCAGCTCAGTGCCAGGGGGGAGACCAGAGATAAGTCACAGGCTGGGAAGACAACCGATGGCTCAGGCACCCTACGTGGCAGGAGGACCAAGTCTCCACAAGCACAGGAAGCTGTTGCATGGCCTCAACACCAGTCTCTCCCATCCCTGGCTGCCCCTCTCCTTGGTCCAGAGAAGCAACATGAAGGAGAGGAAAGAGATCTGGTCTCAGCCCCTCACTGACCTGCTATGTGACCCTCAGAGAGACACCCTCTCTCAGAGCCTGTTCCTTCCATGGTAAAATCCAAAGCTGGGTTATAGGATCACAAAGACACTGCTAGCTCCAAAATCATGGTTGTTGCTGACAGGACAAGTCATGTCAGCTGGAGGGGGACTGAATTTCAAGTCCTCTTGAGAACAGATGGAGAGATGAGGTTGTGTGGCTTTACCTCCTTCCTGGCATTTCTGGAGCCAACCTCCTTGTGGGATCCTGGGGCCTCTGTGCCCAGCCACAGGTCACTGTGAGTGTCACCCCACTGTGGTGTGATCTCACATCATGGGGACTGCTAGAGGCCAGGGCTTTGCCATGGAAGCAGCCAGCAGCCTGCTGTCCAGCTGGCAATGTGTGGGATCTCGCACCAAGGCCGTGTGTAAATTGCTCATAAAATCACTCTCTTGCTCCCCACCCAGCTCTAATGGACCCCACAGAACAATTTATAAAGCCCAAGTGGGGAAGACTTCATCCACCACCGACTGCCCCACAGGCCTCAGGCTGGAACAGCATAATCTCCACTCACGTGCTCTTCCAGGCTCCAACTTGGAGAGGCTGTCCCACTCCTGTGCAGGCCTTTCCATGAAGCCCGGTGTCACAGCCTCAGAACAAGGACTTTGGCAGAAGCACAGTGCCCCCAAAGCCATCCATCACCAATCACCACCCCCAGATCAGACAGCAAAGACTGACATGCCCACATAGCACATCATAAATGTTTTCCAAATATCTATTTTATTGTTATAATCAAAGTGATGCCTAGAGAGTTAAAAATCAAAAAGCACAGAAATTTATATAATGAAAAGAAAAAGTCCACCACCTAACATTAAGAGAATTATCCAGTCCCCATGCTACAGATGAGGAAACTGCAGGAAGAGAGGTCAGGTGGCTTGTCCAAAGTCACTCAGCTGGTCTGTAACAAAGCCAAGGGCCTCTAACCACCCAAAGTGACTGGTCCCTCTGGATGGCTTTTACTACACTCTGCTTTCTAGCACTAGAAGGTACAAAGTGTTCCCCACCTGTTCCCGAGCCCCACACAAGCCCCATACACTGCCCACCCTGAGGAAAGATGGGGCAGGAGGTGGTTTCTGGCCCTTTCTGTGCACCATGGGGCTGACACCTGCATCAAGTCCACTTTCAGGCTCTTTGCTCCCCATCGGCAGCCCCAGCTCCACGTGGAGCTGGCGTCATTTAGCCCAGTGTGGCTCCTACTGAGACCTCCCCAAGCTTTCCCCAGGAAGCCCTTTTAGAAACATTTTCATTCATTGTTTAAGCTCTTAAGCTGTGGAACCCAGGCCTGGGCATCCTCACTGGGATACTGAACTCAAACCTTCTTACACACCCACTCTGGGAGGGTCTGAGCTAGGGCTGGTGGGATGGGGGCTGGAGAGGGAGAAAGTGTCCAATCCGACCCCTGGGAGAGGGGTCCTGCCCCTACAGCCAGAGCAGACGCAAGAGAGCACAGCACGTGATGGCTGCTCAAGTGGAGAAAAAAGAAGTGAATAACATTTGTGGACAAGATAAGATTGCAGCACAATTGGGCCCCAGGAAAACATCCAGCAAAGTGTAAGAAAGATGGTCTCAAGACCACCAGGGCCCAGCCACCTACTGGAAGTGCGGTGGCTGCCCCAGCTAGGCAGGATGACAGTGTCCTGAAGGCTCACGTTCTGAGTAAGAACCCTGCACCATCTGGGCCTGCCCAGGCCAGAGCTGTGTGTTCTGAGACAAGCCCCAGAATCATTTGAACCACCAAAAGCATCCAGAATTGTAGGATATTGGACTTTAGGAGAGCCCAGAATAGAACGTTTTATGGCCTTAAACAGAATTACAGAGAAGGGGAGAAAGGGTATCTATGATCCTGTAATTCTCTGTGCCTTAGGGCAGGAGGCCTCTCAGCAGCCATCTTCATGTATCTGAAATACCCCCTCCATGGGCATTCACTCCCCCAGAGGTCAGCATATTCGTTAGTCAAATGTTGTATTTCTTTAAAAGTTTTTTTTTTTTAATTTAGGCTAAAATCTGCCTTTTTGTAATTGCTACTAACTGACTCAAGTCCAGTCTCTTAAAGCAGTTTTTTGCAACATTTTTTTCCTTCTATAACATGCAACTGCTCACCTACAAATGCATATCCATGGGCATTCATTCAATGAATTTTATTAAGCACCTACTAGGTGCCAGGCACTGGAGCAGAGCAGAACACAAAAGAGACAAAAGCCCCTGCTTCGTGGACCTTATATGTATTATTGTTTATAATAATAATAATAATAAGTAAAACATATTGCATCTCAAATAGAGATAAGTTTAAAAAGAAATAAAGCAGGAAAGAAATGGGAGTATTGGAGATACCCGTTTAAATAGAGTGGTCAGGGAAGGTCTCATTGAGCTAAGACTTAAGAGAGGGAAGGGAGCGAGCAAACCACGCAGATATCCGGGAGAAGAGCCAGCCAAGCAGAGCAAGCAGTGAGTGCAAAGACCCTGCGGTGGCGAAGCCAGGGCACAAATGGAATGGGCTCTAGGTCAGTACAGTTCTATGGAGTCCAGCTAAAGCTTCAACCCTAGCTCTCTGCTCAATAAAGAGCTGGGAATGCACAGGAATAAGAAGGCATTTTACAGACGAACCTAGAATCTTCTCTAAAAGCGCATAAGTACTTTACTATTAGCAACAGATTATGCCGGCAGCTCGCAATGAAGACAGCGCCCCAACCCATTGCAGCACAGTGGCTGAGAGCAGCTGTCCTAGAGACCAACACAGCCATCCCCAGCCTGCGGATGCGCTTTGGAGGAGAGAAGAGATGGCTCACATGCCTCCCTGTCCTCCCTGTCCTCCTCTGGACCCACTCCAGCTTGTCCAGGTCAATCAATCAGTCTCCATCATTTTCTAAATCATGATGTGCAGCTCCCAACATGAAAGATGGGGAAAAGGCACGCAGCACATCCGTTCACACACAACTCAGGTTGCCTTAACCCAGACGCATGACCTCCATGTTGGGGAGTTGGCGCACTGGGCCTACCCTCCCCCTTTGTAATTCACGTCACCTCCAATACCAGAAACATGTATCACACAGATCTCTTCCATTTTTTTTAAGATGTTCCCAAGAAAATCTGTATTTAATTTATGGGCAATTTATAATGGAAATAGACCATATAAAATGTATACAAATGTGTAGGGCTGTGCATAGGGCTTGGAAGGAGACAGTTTAGCTTAGCAATAATTAACATGAAGGGTCTCTTCTCTGCTGCCAGGTAGACATTTGGATTGCCTGGACTTTTATTAAACTTAAACCAGAAAGGGCTTGGGGGCCGAGGTCCAAACATTCCTCAAGTCTATGGAGGACGTCAGGACATGCAGCCGACGACAATCCATTTCACCAGGATTGCCAAAGCCTTGTTTAAGTTTAGAAGATGCCTGTATTGCATTACTTGGACAGAGGATACAGGCCTGTGCGCCATGTCAATTTCCTGGAGAAACAATGCCACTTCCAGTGCCCCCAACCAATGTGAAGCCACAGGGTCTGCAAAGCAGTCGGCAGACACACAGGACCATCTATCTGTCCCCACCCCTGGCTCCTCAGGCCTCCAAAGCCAAGACAGCTGCTGCTCCCAGCACAGGGCTGCCCTGCTCGAGTCAAAGAAGAGTTACAGAGAACCTCTGAGTTGCCAAAAGCCATTTCCAAGGGACTTTGATCCACTGATGCTGTAATCTCTGAAGGGAAACATACTTCATTTAGAAGGCATTCTTTGGTGTCATTCCCAAGGAGAAGGCATACTTGTTTTTGGACTTGTTACTCGCTCTCTCTTGTTCTTGCCCTCTCTCCCTCCCTCTCCCGCCAGCCATGAGCACTCTAGCTGTGATGTGCACAACAACCTTGCTGAACACAGAGAGGAATCACAGAACATGCTGTCAGCCAGAAAAGCATGTTTTCAACAGTGCCCAATTAGGAGCCAAAATCCTGGATCCTGGATAGCGGCACTACCACAGCCTAAGGGCCAAGTCCCAGGCTCCAGCCTCCCCCAGTCATCTCCACCCCAGACCCCATCCAGGGTGAGATCCCACTGTGGGGGAGGTGGGCCGCCCTAAAACACATGTGGGTCCCTAGAATACCCTGAAGGCCGTGGTGAAGGGTGGTACATTTAAATAAGTTTTTCCTGGCATATTCTAACATGGTTCAGATCAATTACCTCATTTTTCAACAATGAAAAGATTAAACAGTTGTTAAGGGTTATAAAATGATTTAATATGCTATTAAGCGGAGATGTAAACTATCAAAGTTGAAATTTCCAGAGAGAGACTTAAAAATCAATTAGATCCTCATCCAGTTTGCACGCAGCCCCTCCCCACGCCCCTCCGGAAGCCACCTCGTGGGCAGCCCCACACTGCGGGGACACACAGTCCTTCCAATGGCGGTTTTGAAAACCCAGTTCCTGTGCACTGGTTTCATGAGAACTTGTCGTGGCCAGGGAAACCAAGCTCAGAGTGTTCACAACACTATTTTTTTTCCTTGAAATGGAGAACAAAATCAAATTTGGGAGAAATTTCGGGATATGCATTCGTGCTGACTGATGCGACAGGATCGTTAAATAACTTATTTGAAACCAGAGTGGGGCTCTCACTTCTGAACTCTCGCTGGTTTTCGTTCCCTCACTGCTGGCAACATTTCAAAGGGCAATTTTTTTTCAAATTACCTTTTAAGGCAAAATGGAGGAAAAAATTCTTTTCTTCAACTCTCTCCTCTCCTAGCATTAACTTTTCAAAATATTGGTTCTTCAGGCTCGCTTTACTCCCCAAACAATTCAGCCTGAAAACCTGCGGGCCCCGATATCGACACCCTCTCCATGTGCATAGTGCCCGGTTTACATAATCAGTCCAAGGGGGGAAAGCATGTGTCCTGTCTCCGTTCACCTCTCGGCCCCTGGACAGGTTCCGACAACGTGGCCCCATCACAAGGATGACTCAATAACCCTTTTTATCAACTCCAGCCGCAAGAGGGAAGTTAAGGCAGACCCCGCTGTGGGGGAGCCCTGGGTCAGTTTTCATAGAACACAGATGTGCCCCAACTTCCCTGTTGTCTCTCTCCCTGTTCACTCCAACAAGAGAAATAACCTAAAAAGAGCACCAGGAAGACAGACTCTGCAGCGCTGCGCTATGGCGAAACTAGGCTCCCTGTCCCTGCTAGGCCACCAGGAAGTCTTTAGAGATGATTAAGAAGGAATTGGGCAGGGGGTGGGGTGGACAGGCAGCAAGAGGGGAATTGGCTGAAAGAACATTTGGGAAAATGTTTTGCAGAGTGACTATCTCCCAACCCCAAGGTACTACTGCCCAGTGTCCAAGGAACCAAGATTTGATTGCAATTACAAGACATGCACATTCCATGGTTTCCAAGGAACAGCCAGACTCCCCAACTTAACAGTAAGTCAAAACTGCCCGAACGTGGATGGATGTCTTCAGAACAGCACCCGAGTTCCCCGTGCCCTTCGGTCACTGCGTGCGCTTCACTCCATCCTCAGTGGTGCCACTACAGCAGGCCCTTGCCACGTGATGAAACGGTTTCAGAGTACAGCTCACAGTGACTCAGGAGACCGAGGAAGCAAGTTTCGCTGTAGCATGGCCCTTTGCTCCCTTCCCAAAGGAGAACAACGTGCCTGTGCAGGAGGAAGGCCCTGAGCCACGGATGCACTTGGAGGCAGAGTTTCCAGTGTGCATGAGGACAGTTGTCACCGCCTGCTTGTCAGAGCCATGACTCATGCCCAGGTCTACAAGTATCAAGCTGGTGGGCTGGTGAAGCAGCAGCCAGAGACTCTGCCTCCCCCTGTCCCTCCTTCTCACACCAGTTTGGCTGCAGCTGAAGAGACTCTTCGTTCAATTCCTTCTGACATAAGATTAGCAGGGAGGGGTCTCAGGAAGACCTTGACCCTTTCCTTATCTACCCCAGCAAGTGGAAACTGCTGGGTCCCTGGCTCCAAAGGACAGCATGTGTCTGGTGAGGTAGACATGGTTCTGGAAGATGCCCGGGACATAGCCATCAATCCATCCAGAGCCTCTTCTCCAGAGGCCGAGGGTGATTCTTGCCATAGTACGGTCTCCTCTCCAGTTTCTGAAGAGTCGAGTCTCCTGCACTGTTTATGCAGCAGAATGGACTTTACTAAAAGCGGGGCACAAGGGACAGATGCGAACATCCACCAAAAGCTTTCCTCTGGGATCACTGGCTCTATCCTCGTGCAAGGTACACTGCCCGCTTCTCAGAGATGCAGGAGAAACTCCCGAGGGAAGGAAGCCTCCAGTTCTGCTAAGTGAGAGCAAACACTAAGTCAAAATGACCTAAATTGTGTTCTTTAGTGCTTTGGACAGTCTCTGCCATCCAAAATCTTGTTTTGATCCAAAAAGGGAAAGAAGGGAGGACTTGGAGCAGGGGATGAGCTGAGGACTCTGTAGCAGGGGAAGGACCCTGACCAGGTGTGCCAGCCCCCATCGCCACCTACCCAGGTCTATTCCACCAGCAGAGCATGCAGACCCCTGCCCAGAGCCTCAGGAGGGAGGCTTGTACCCAAAGGGGGCTGCCAGGCCAGATTTCCTGAGAGGCAGTTGTCAGAGCTGCTTTTAGAAGCAACTGTTTCTTTCCCTCCTTACAAGGGCACCAAACAAGGCTGAGCCCTCTGCTGAAACGAACTGAGCAAAGTGCTTGCTATGATTTTGGAGCATCATGTACAAGGATGGGATAAAACAAATGTTCTGCTCATAAACAAGGCTATAAAAATTACCCTGGGGAGGCTTTTCTCCAACAGGCCATCTCTATCATCTTGATCCACAAAGGAGCTCACAGCAGGACTAAGCTGCCCCCAGCTGCTCTGCACACGAAGCAGTGTCCCAATGATCTGGGCAAGAGGAGGGAGGTGAGAGAGCCACTGGGGATTGAGTGACCCCGAATCCACATGCTGTTTGAAAGATCCAAGGACCCCCACGCTCCATGCCTAACAAACTGCAGGTCCCCGGAAGCATGTCCAGAATCCCTGGGCTGCCCTGGGAGCCCCATCCCCTCTGCTCTTCACACACATGTGTCAGGAAATCCTCAGGTGATATTTGAGGAAGGGGCCAGTGCCCCCACATCACAGAGGAGGAAACTGGGGTGAGGGGCCATGCTGGCAGCGCTGGGGTAGGAGAGGGGCCATTTCTCCTTCCACTGACCACACGTGTTCACTTCCACCCATGTACACACATACATACACACACACATATGCACATAAACACATGCACACACATACATATGCACATGCATACGCACATGCACATACGCACATGCACACACATACACATGCACATATACACACAAACATAAACATGCACACATTCACGCACATGCATGTGCACACACATACACACATGTACTCACACATACACACACACAAGCACACACATGCATGCACACACATGGGCTCTCTGTGATTGACAGACCCTGGCACGCCCTGGCAGCTGGTTACCCATGGCTGTGGCTTCCAGAAGACCCACCACTCCATGGGTTCTTCCTGGGGGGAGAATAAGGGCAGGATCTGGAATAAAACACTAGAAACAACAGGTCGCCACCCTCAGATCATCTTGCTGCAGTGTAACCACAATCCTGTGACCCTTCATTACTCTCAAGCCGTTCTCGTCATATAATATATGAACTATGCATAAACAATCCTGGGTTATGATGTGTTTCCTAAAACTAAGAGAACTTCAGCCATAACACTGACATTTTGTTTCTGGAAATTAAAGCCTGGGAACGGTGAAAATAAAGTCCATCAATTTATGAAATGTATTTCCGTACATACTTCAATTCCCAGCGCTTGTGGTGAGACAGAAACACGATTTTGTTTCTGATGGTACGTCCCTGAGACCCACAGAGCTGATCCCTTGGCTTTTCCACTTCATGCCAGGAAGCCAGGCTGTCCAAATAAGGTGCTTGCTAACAACCTGAGTGACCTAATCCTACAGGAAACGACAAGAATAAACCCAAGCAAGATGGATTTGCTAGCTGCTCTTGGGAAACAGGCGCCCCTGCCACTGCCAGCTTCTGGCAGGAAGGGACAGATGCTTTGGGCACGCTGGGACAGGCTCACCAAGGCCTCAGCAGAGACCCCCACTTCTCAGGTGGCCAGGCTGGCACCTCATTAGGCACCCCAGGACTCCTGCAGGCTGGGATGTGGGTCTCCAGCACCCAGCAAGCTGAAGGGCCCGCTGATATGCGCTGGCTGCTGAACCAGAGAGGGTTTTTAAGATGACAGTGGCCAAGGGAGGCGAGGAAGGGATTGTTTCTGGTGTGGAGGGAAGGTTGAGAAAAACTGGGGAAAGTGTAACAAGCAGGTGGTATTTGGGCCTGGACATGATAGCAGGACGTCAGCGTGCAGAGCTAGTGACCAGCAGGGAGAACAGGGAAGGTGGAGACGAGCGTGCTGAGGAGTGCGGCGGGGCCGGGGCAACGAGGGAACAGTGCAAGTTCAATGTGATGGGAGCTTTGGGATGAGAGGGGAGTTGAGAGGTGCAAGCACAGCATGAAGGTCAGCAGATGACATTTCCAGTTGCTGGAAGGGCTCTGGGGGGGCCTAGAGAGGCCACCTGCTGCCCGAGGGCCCCTACTTGCACCTCTTCCTGAGCCTCTTTCTGCAGGTGTCCCCCGCAGGGTCCCCTCCCTGCTCCTTCCTCCAAGACAACCCACCCATCCTCCATGGCCCTGCTCAAACCCCACCTCCTCCAGGAAGCTTTCCCTGAACTCCTCGATGGGCAATGGCCTTCACCCTCTCTGCTCCAATTCCTTCAGCACAGTCTCTTCTGCCCAGCCCAGCCATCAGCTCAAGGCCACCACAAGGTGTGCATAAGCATTTCATGGGTTTATGGCCCCAGCAGACAACGCTCTTCTGGAAGAAAGACCATTTGTTACAGTCTGAGCTTCCCCACAGTCCAGGCACAGCAGGACTTCAGGGAGGGACCCACCAATCCAGACAGAGACTGGCATGGGAGGGGACAGTCCATCCAGCCCGGTGCCCACCCCACATCCAGCACACCCCTACCCATTGCTCTACCAACCAGGACTCTGCCTGCCTACCCAGCTCTTGGTCCAGGATACCCGGCTTCTAGCCCCTTCTTCAAGGCTCCTGGAGAAAGAGCCTCCTGCACACTGTTCAGAAGGCAGCCCCATCTCTGTGCCTCCTTCCAGAACCCCTCAGTTCCCCACCCGCCAGCCCTACACAGCTGAAGACCATAGGTCACCACTCATCAAAGCCAGATGTTCGGCCTGCCCAGTGCCAGCACTTTCTGGGCATCATCCCTTCCAGCCAGCCCCACTCCCAGGGGACCAACTGGGCCTGGCTGCTGGCACCATCCCTCCCCAGGGCAACCTGTCTGGTCAGGGAGGCTGAAAACAGCCCTACTCCAGTGAGCAATCCCTCTTTTACAAGGCCAGCGTGGAGCTGTGGGGGAGTAGAGAGAAGAGGTGGGAGGGCTGGGCAGGGCTCCAGTCTTGGTCCTTCCACTGAGGAGGCTCGTGCCTCAACTGGCTGGGGTGAGGGGTGGGCCTGCACACAGGGCCCCCACCTGGAAGGAAGCCAGAATGAGTCCTGGGCCTCTGGGTCAGGCACAGACATAAGCCTTCAGGACTCTGATCCTTGGCAAAAGAAAAATATGCTAACATGTTTAAAGGGTTATTTAGGGGACAAACACTCTCATTACAAAATTATTCTTCACTCAACAGAGCGTCCTCTTCTGGAATTAACAAACTCCTCTTTGAACATGTACGTGCCCCTGGGAGAGCTAAGCGAGGCCTTTCCCTGGAATCCCCTACCCGAGTGTCAGTCACTCACCCCTTAGTGTGAATCAGCTTAATCAGAATGGTTTCCTGCTACCCTCTGGTAGAACCCAACTTCCTGGGAGAACTAATTCTGTTCGGAGCTGATACAAGATGGGTCACTTTGGAGCAAGGATCACAATATGAAACTGGAAAGAATGGGGGAGAGAGAGAGGAGTTGTTGGACCAGAGGGCCAAATAAGGAGACAGAGCTGGCGATCACAGAGGCCCGGCAGGGAGGAATCCAGCAGCCCAAGCAGCCTCTCAGACTTGGGCACTGTGTTAGCTTGTTTGGGCTGCCTGTAACAAAGCACAGTGGACCCTGGAACAACACGGTGGTTAGGGACGCCGACCCCCCGAATAGTCAAAAGTCTACGTATAACTTTTGAATCTCCAAAAATTAAACTGCCAATAGCCTACTGTTGACCAAAAATCTTACCAATAACATAAACACATATTTTGTATGTTGTATGTATTATATATTGTATTTTTATGATAAAGTAAGCTAGAGAGAAAAAAGTAAGTTAGAGAAGTCTCCAAAAATTTTTCCAATATATTTATTGAAGAAACTCCTCACATAAGTGGACCCACGCAGTTCAAACCCGTGTTGTCCGTGGATCAACCGTACCACAAACAGAGTGGCTTAAACACAAGAATTTACTCTCTCACCGTTCTGGAGGCTGGAAGTCCAAGATCAAGCTGTTGGCAGCATTGCTTCTGAGGCTGTGCGGGGGAATCTGCTTCAGGCCCCTGCCCCAGCTTCTTGCAGTTTGGGGCAATCTTTGACGTCATTGACATGCAGAAGCATTACCCCAACCTCTGCCTTCATCTTCCCAGGCGTTCTCCCTGTGTCCAAATGTCCCCCTTTTATACTAACACCATCATATTGGATAAGGGCCCACCCTACTGCAGTATGACATCATCTTAACTAATTACATCTGCAATGACTTATACTTATTTCTGAATCAGGTCACATTCCAGGGTACTGAGGGTTGGGTCTTCAACAGGTGGACTTTGGAGGGACATGATACAGGATCCTTAACAGGCCACCTTTTCTGGGCTGGAACTGCAGCAAAACAGAGCTCAGCCCAAGTAGCTGAGTAACTTTAAACAAGGCCCTGCCTTGCCTGACCTCAATTGTCTCACCTGTGGCAGGGTGGCATGGGGGTGGTGGGTCGTGGTCCCTTTCAACCTGCCTCCCAGCAAAGGGAGTGGTCCAGCGAAGCAAGGCTGCATCTGCGAGGCATGGGGGTCTGGGCAGTGGCGTTTCTGAAGGTCTTAGCAGTGCACGCCCACTAGACCTTGGAGGCTCTTCCATCCCTGCTCAGATAAGGCCATGGGGCCTAGTTATCAGCACTCCCAAGCCCTCAGGCTGGGGATTTGGGGCACTACAGGGTGCAAATGTACCAGCCTGACACCAAGAGCCCTGGAGACTTCTTAAATGGGTAAGCCTCAAAGACCACACAGTTGAGATCTCCACAGAAAAGCATTCTATTGAATGTTCCTAATAAAATCCTGATGTCACCTGCAAACTGCTTGTGCTTGCAGGGAACAGCAGCAGCATCTCTGGCTGTTTCAGGCCCATTGCCTTCAACACAACCAGGGGGACACACACCCCAGCACCTGTCACAAGCCAGCACGCAGTAGGAGCCTTAGATGGTGTTAAGGGAGGCCCGTATGTGGAGCGAAGGTGACATCTAGTGGCCATCTGGAAAATGGCACCCTCAGTAAAAGGGAAGACGAGTGATCCCGCACATTGGGCTGCGTCAGATTTTAGTACCACATCCTCTGGACTCCACGTGGAGACTCCAGGTCCTGGGAGGGACAGCAAGGCCTCCTCCACCTTCACAGGGCCATCTGACTGCCTGCACAGCTATTTAAAGAACAAGCCACCATGAGAGTGGGGCCGCTGCGCCGTCACATTCAGGCCACAGACAGTCTGGCTAACCCTTCAACGGGTTTCCTTGCCTGGAGGAACACACACGCAGGGCTCCCAGACTCTTGCAGGCCCAGTGTTGGGGAGCAGCGAGAACTCAGAGCCAAGCTGGGCTCTACGCAGGCTCTGCTCCAGGACCTGGGACCGTCCCCACCCCTGCCTAGACTCACGCCCCCCATTCTCAGAGTCGAGGGACAGTGGCAGTTGTGGTAAACCACTTCCGAGGGCATTTGCTGCTCTGGGTCTAAGCGAGCAACCTGCTTTCAAGACCCAAAGCCTTAACATTAGACAGAGCCAGGTTCAAATCCTGCATCTGCCTTTCCCAGCTCTGTGGCTTCAGGCAAGTCACTTAATTTCCATAGGCCCATTTCCCCTTCTTAGGTTATCACAAATATGGACACAATGCATGCAAAGCACCCCCACGAAGCACCTTTCCCAGAAGAGGCACTCAATAGTGGTGGTGGGCGGAGGGGAAGGAGAGCAGGGGGAGACTCTTACCAGCATTTTAGCTCGGTCTTTGCATCAGCTGTACAAAAAACAGCTGCAAGGCATCTAGGACAACCCCAGGTATATGGAATTAATTGATCATGAAAGATCCACTTCCTCTGTCCTTTCCCAGAGCCTCTCACAGCCCTGATCATGCACCCTCCCCTTCCTGCCACAAGCTGCCCGGGGGGGCCCCTGGTAACCTCCTCAGAGTCAAGTCCACATGGATCCCCTACCCAGCATAATTCTCCAGCCAGGAACCTCAGTTATGCCTCCTGCAAGCCCCTGTCCACCACTGCTCTCATCCCACCCCCTCCAACTGCCTGGAGAAGACTGGAAACAGCTAGAGAAGGTCAGAGCAGGTTCCTTCTACTCTCTCCTCACAGGGCAGAGCCCTAGAGCCCAGGGATGGGACAGGGGAAGGCCCCAGCCCCAGCCAGGCTCAAAAGCACTCAGCAGAGAGGAAGGAAGGGCTCCAGACAGTAAAAAGACATGGTTGTTCCTGCAGAACCAACAGGCCACACACAGTGTCTGCTTTTCAGGCAGTGGGCATTGGTAAATCTTAGTTTCAAGCCCTGGGGTCCCTCTGATGGACCCCCTGCTGGGGGGAGGGGCACTTCTGTTGGGCCGGGGGCTGTGACTCTTCCCAAGACGCAGCCGCACCGTGTGGCTGGAAACCACCCTCCCACCAAGTGTCTTCATCCTCAGCAGACCACAGCCTGAAATGAGCCCAGAGGGTCTTTCTACTCAGTGACTTTAGATAAGGGGAAACATAGACCCAGAGGGTTTAGAAGAATTGCCCAAAACCACAGAGCTAGTAAGTGGCAGAAGCAGGTAAAATTAAGTTTAATATTATTTTATTTGACTCAGTATATCCAAAATATTATCATTTTGACACATAATCAATATAAAAAAATGTTAGAGATATTTTACAAATAAAAGATTTGTACTAAATTTTCAAAATCTGGTTTATATTAACACTCGCAGCATATCTCAATTTGGACACTAAATTTTCTTCAAAAACACTTGATTCATATTTAGATTTTATAAACTTTGCAGTTGTAGACTTACATACTCTAATGTGAATTTGTCGCTCCAAACATACTTTTAAATTTTCCAATAGCTGATTTAGTACGGTTTTCTTAATTAATTTAAATAAAATTAGAAATTCAGTTCCTCAGTAGCACTAGTGACACTTCAAGAGTTCAATAGCCACATGTACTAGTGTCTACCAAGGGGACAATGTGTCACTACATCTTTTGCATGATCCTTACATGAGACCACACAGAGACACACAGCGCTTAGAAATCCATGTCTTTATATGATGTGGGGGGAGGGGGAGGGGAGAGAGGGCGGGGAGAGGGGGAGGGGGAGCAGGTAAAAGGTCATGATAATCAACTACAATGTATATTGAGAAGTTAAAATAAAAAATAAATAAATAAATAAATAACAAAAATTAATAAAAATAATTTTTAAAAAAGAAATCCAAGTTTTTTTCTTCTTGCCCTGTCCAAGAACTTGGTGTCTGCAGACCTCAGGCCATTGGTCTGTGTGTCCCAGATCCCTCCAGCTGATTCAGGGTCAGGGTCAGAGCACCAAGAGAAATACCATCGAATAGGAAGGAAAATGTGATGCAGCTTCTGAGCAACACACCCCAAAAGAGCCAGCACTTGTAAAGAAGCAGTAACGTGAAGCATCTCAAAGTCTCAAGGGACCTAAGAGGAGACTCTATCGAGCTGACACAACTCTGTGATATTCAGAGGGGCCCCCAATGGGAAAGTCACTTGTCTGAGACCACAAACTTGGTACGTGGCAGAGCCAGAGAGAAAACCCAGGTCCTCGTGCTGTCAGTCCTGAGCTAATGTGTGCATGCACTTCAACTCCATTTCCTACAACCTCGGGTTCCCTAAGGAAGGACAAGTCACAGGAGCATCTGCAGGACAATTTCCCACCCAGTCTCGCAGCCTGGGAGACAAGAGCCCTAGGTTTGGACCGCGACTCTCAAATCTCCCTCTGCCTTTCTCTGAAAAGGATGCTTGCACTGGACTTAGAGTCCACCCAGATAATCCGAGATGATCTCTTCATCTCAAGACTTTTAACTTAATTATATCTGCAAAGACCCTTTCCAAATAAAGTCACATTGACAGGTTCTAGGGGTTAGGTCATGGACATTTCTTTTGGCGGGGACAAGGGGAGGGAATCATAGTTCAACTCACCACAAGAAGTTTGGACCAAATGAAGTCCAGTTCTCACTCAGTTCTAGAAACCTCTGACGCAAAAATGACAAAGGCCAACTATCTCTACAACGTAAGAATGTATCCAAGTAGGTAAGTTAACATCAACATCCCAAGAAATAAATGGATAATTCATACAAATAATTAGAAGATGCCCTGATTATAAGCAGACACACATGGATGTTCTGCCTTCCTAACGTCAGAGAGATGCAAACTAAAACGAGTCTTTAGATTTATTTAGTCTAGAAGACTAAATTCTATGCCAGCAAGGGTGTGATCATATTGAGACATACATGTGGACCCACCATGTATTCCCAGGGACTGACTCAGGGTAAGCACTTGAGGAATCAAACTTCTGATGGGTGTGTAAATTGGCAAAACTCTTTGGGGAGAAATTGTAGCAACATATTCCAAGAACCTTAAAGATTAAGGTGTCCATTGGCTGAAAATTCCACTACTGGTAATTTATCCTAAGGAAATCATCCTTATGAGCAAACATTTGTCTCAGCATTATTTATAAAATCTAAATATTGCAAGCAATCTAAGCATTCAAAAGAATGGGAACAATTTTGCCCAGAGATCTAATAGCCATAAAGTGACATTAAAACCAGGAAAACAGACAAGGCTAAGTGAATAAGTCAGGACCACCGGGAGGAGAAAGGGGCAGGCTTCGGGCACGCCAGCTGGCAGTGCTTTGCTGTAGCTGATCAGGAACGTGATGTGATTGCTTTAGAATTATTTCCTTAAATTGCATCTGTTTTATGCATTTTTTATGCTTTAATCATATTTTACAACAGATAGACAGATAGATAATAAATCTTCTTTCTTTTTAAGAGGTAGCCACAAGAACCATCAGGACACGCTTAAGCCGCTCCAGAAGTGTGCAGTCTGTGGGGGACACAGCCTCGAAGGCTGTGGTCGCTGCCCCGGTGCTGGCACGAGGTCCCTGCCGGTGGACACAGCGTGGTCCTGAGGGCGGGTGAGTGGAAGCAAGTGCCTAGACCTTGGCTCCCTGGAGGTCCAAGTGGTTTGCTCTCTGACCACCGTGAACTTCTGTCACGGGCTCCCCAGACACGCCCACACCTGCCGGGCGCTCACCTGGAGCCGAGCGCAGGGCGGGCCCCGGCTTCCCACGGCCAGGTGGCCAGGTGCTCAAGCCCGGCCAGGTGCTCAATCTCCACCCCATGCTCTGCCCAGGTGTGAGGCCCAGGCACCTGGCTCCGGGGTAGGTGGCCTCCGATCCCTCGGTCTCCCCAGCCCCTGCCCTCTTTCTGCCCGCCCAACCCACCCGCTTCTCTGCCGCAGGTTCTCCAGAGGCTCCTGCCCTTCTCTCCCTGGACCCGCTGGGGGTCACCCATGCGACCCTCTCACTCCCCCCAGGTCAGTGAAGGATTGGATTCAAGTGCCCACGGCGGCCCCCGTTGGCCCACGTGGAGGTCCCATAGGGGTAGCCGGGAGAGGCCTCGCCTTTCCTAACTATCCCCCTGGCCACCCGCGTCTTCCCAGGCTCTGTGGGGAGCAGCTGCCCCACCAGGACCTTCCGGACGAGGCTGTCCCAGAGCTTTCTGGAGAGCAAAGCCTTCCACCCGGGAGCTTATCGGTGAAAGGGGAAGGAATCTTGTGGGTTTCTGTGGCCCAGTGTCCCTACAGCAACATCGTGCACCTACCCCAGCCCAGGGGTCCCTGCCACCATGCCCAGCCTGGTAAGACTGGCCTGACGGGAAGTATGGAGGGACAGGAGCTAGAGAGCTGAGAGGCCTCCTAACAAAGGCTGCCTCCCACCAAAGGCTGCCTCCCAGCTGGGCAATGAAGTTCCTGCATCCCTCCGTCCTGCCCAATCCTACTCCCACCCTCCATGCAGATGCCCTGGATCTGCTCCCCTGGGACCAGCCCTGCGCTTTCTTTGCCTTAGTGATTCTGGTGCCTGGGACTCTGGGGGCTGCCACACTTTCCCAGGCTATAAGGTGACCTTCCTCCTACCATTTCAGACCCTTCTAGGGGATCTGCCATCCCCCTGGGTGCCCAGCTGGCCTCCCACTGTGACTATATGCAGTCTGAAGACACCCAGGGAAACCCTGGGTTCAGGACCTCTGTGCTGGGCCGTCACGTGAGGTGTCAACCAGGTGAGGTCGCTCTGAGAGAGACGCCTCGTTCAACTGCCCATGAAACAGGAGTCATAGGCTCCAACGGCAGTCAAGGCAAATGCCATGTAACTGCCCGCAGAACATTGAGAATCCAACATTTCCTCTTGGACACACATGAGGGCACTTCAAAAAGTTTGTGGAAAAATAGACTTGAAAAATAATGTGAATCTTTCCATGAGCTTTTTAAAGCACCCTGGCATGAGTACTTGGCACATGCTGTCTTCACAGCTGCAGAGTCCTCCTGCGTTCTACGAGCAGAGACCATGGTTTCCTCTTTGCCTTGCCAGAGTCGATCTGCAAAGCCTTAATGGACAGAGCGGCGCTGTAGGGTGGTCAAAGAAAAGCATGTCCAACTTAGCAGGTGGCTGTGACTTACACAGCTGGGGGGAGAGACCAGAGCTGGAATCACTTGCTTCATTTCCGATCCTCCCCCGAGTGACTACAGGAGGCCAGACGCTGCAGGAGTTTAGAGGAAGCCGCCTGCAGGAGTCTTGTGCTCAGGGGAGGCTTTAGGGTGCCACTGAAGGTGTCACAGGTGGGAGCGATCAGGGAAGAGCCTCGGGGGGGGTGGCAGGTTGGGCACTCAATGTTAGCACGGTGGAAAGCCAAACCAGAGCCCAGCTCGGGGTTTGGGGATAAGAATATCAGAGCCACTGGGAGCTCTTGAGCAGAACAGAGGTGAGATTAGACCTCAGATCCCTAGACCCTCAATCTTCTGTGCTTCTCTACCTGCTCTGTGCCATTCTGCTCCCTTCTCTGCACACCTCCACCTGTCTGTCTACTGACAAGGGATTTGGACCTCAATCCCACCAAGCCAGGCGGGACTTGGCCACACTTCTCCATCAACTCTGATCACATCTTCCCTGGGACTTATGTGCTCTCTTGTCCTTCCTCCAGGGTGATAAGTGGTTTTCCCTCGGCGTGAACATAAAGGTGTCCAGGCCCACAGAACCTGGTGAAGGGACCATTGACAACTATACTGTGTTCTGTCCCTATTCTGCGTGGGCCCTGAGGGAGGTCCTCTGTGAAGAGAAATACATGGAGGTGAGGACGGCCAGAATGAGGTGTGGTGCCCAAGTCGTGCTGGTCAACATGCCGGGGCTCTGGGGACCGAATATTTCATTCCTTCCATGAAAGAAGCCAAACGATATTCTCATGAGACAAAGTCCCAGTACATGAGCCTTATCAGTCACGAACTAGAGATACTTTGCTGAAAACAAGATTTGATTAAGTTAGAGGGAAGAAACCAAAGTGTTGAAGGCGGAGGAGCAGAGGCCTGAAGGCAGGTAGGCGGTAGGCTGTCACCAACCACCAGGTGGCACCCTGCTGTTGCCTTAGGCACAGAAGCTGTGTCAAAGCTGATGCCCCAGCCACGCCCTCAGCCCTTAGGATGTTTCAGGAGAATCTAGGTCCCAACAAGAAAAGCCATGTGTATGAGTGACCTGTCACCTTGAGCAGATTCCCTGCTCCAGAAGATGTAGCTGAGCCGGTGTGGGCCAGGTCCTGGGAATGTTATGAACAGCACAGCCCATGCGATGAAGGTGACCTGCAGGAGAGGCTCAGATGCTTTGGAAGGGGTTGGCTCATGGGATGGAGCTGGGAAGCCTCTCTGAGCCTTGCAGGGTGGATGCTGTCTGGGCAGAGATGGAAGAGGCTCCCTTTGTGTGTACCTTCCGTATAAAGAACCCACTTGTTGACAAGTATCCGTGAAGAGCAACGTGCCCACGGATTCTGAAGCCCAGGACCCTTAGCAACGGATGTCAGAGCACTGGCTGGCTGTACTCCTTTTGGCAGAACTGAGCCCTGACCAGCCAGCCTGCATTGACCTGCCCACCTCTTTCCTATATGGAATGCAGGTGGGCCCACCTCAGAGGGAGATTCAAAATCCTGCTGTAAGCCACATCACCACCTTCAAATTCCCCTGTGGTCTATTGAGATCCCGGAGCCAGGAGCCACATCTATCTCACCTTGCCCACCTGGGGAGATCCCCCTGGCTTTGCCAGTCGTGCCTCCAATTGGGAGCCTCCCTTACACCTGAAGGCTGAGTCCTGGGAGCTTCCAGCTTCCGGCCCCTTCTGCTCGTCCTCTCCTCTGGGCTGTGCGCAGGCTGGGCTGAGGGGCAGGAAGGGCTGCTGGGTGCAGCCATGCAGCTCACACAGCCTGCACGACTCCAGGTGGTGGCCCTGTATCCTATATTCCCTGGAGGGGGATCCCGGTCAGCCTTAATCTTTGTATTATTTAGTGTTCTACCCTATCAGCTTAGTAAAACATCTGGTGGTTGCCTTGAGTTTGAGAAGAGGTGAGAGAAGTGGTTATCCCCACCTCTTTAGGAGGAACAAGCGAAGGTCTCTTGAAGTGAGTGTCCAGTGCCCGTTTCCTGCTTCACATTCAGATCCTTAGCCCTTAAACTTGATTGTGCAGTCAATCCCACTCCTGTCTGCCAGGCTCAGGAAGCTGCTTATAAGTCATGGCAGGTGGTGTTCCAGCGCCTCACAAGGAAGATCGTGGTGGGGCCAGGCTGGGCTGTGGCTTCAACAACACTGGGGCCACAGTGTTCCTGTACTTGCCCTACTCTAGCCACGAGTCAGAAGTCATCTGGGTGAGTTTCCTCTACCCTGCTCTAATCCACACAGAGCGAGGGAGGGGAGGCATCAGGAGGGTTCTCTGTAATTGGCCTTTGTGAACTCTAAGCACATGGCACTAGTAAACCAACACTGGCCCGAGGAGGATGCAGAAAATAGACTGACAAGTGGATACCTAATCTGACTCTCATGTTCAGTGTCAAGGTGAAACTCCACTCAAAGACCGTGCAGGCCCTCTTGTATGGTAGGAACAATCCTGGCCTCTAATCTCAGACATCAGGATGAGGGCCAGTGTTTCAGGCAAGCAAGCCTTACCTCTTTAGTGACTTTCCTGTAAATATTGCCTAGGAAACTTCCTGATCACAGATAATCTGTTGAGGGATAGAAGGGATTCTCATGTCTGATGGTTTTAAGAGAAGACCTTGGTCGTCCTGAGCACAGGTTCTGACATTGGTGTTCGTATATGCAACCTAGGGAGAAGGTGTCCCCACAGTCACAGTGAGATCTACAGCCATGTATAAGCTCAGGTGGCTGCTTCTGCTTATCGACACCACTGTTTCCTGCCCCATAGGTAAGTGTCAGACTTCACTTCTCCAACTACTAAGGCACATCTAGGAGGCCTCTAGCTGGCTGCCAGGGTGGGCCCCAGTGGTTCACTCATGGGCCTGAGTCACAAAGACAGTCCTGCCCTCATACGCCATCAAGCGAACTTCAGGGTTTACCAGGATTTAAGAATGATAATGCCTCATGTGCTAAAAACTTAAACTAAAAGCCATCTTACTGGAAGCCTTAACCAGGATGCTTTTCCTCTGTCCCATGAGTATTGGAGGTCAGTATAGATGCAGCCCCTCACCCGGTAAACAACAGGCGCTAGGAGATAGTCAGTGACAATGAGGGGAATGTGGTCAGACCCTGTGCATTGATTCTTCCAGGATTCCGGCTTATCTCAAGACTGTCTACCAACCCTGCCCCCACCCCCAACCAACCAGAACATTTCATTTCTGAAACACTCTCTGTTGAGACGTGACTGCTCTGAGACAGAAAGCAATGAACTAGAAACACCAGGCAGGACTGGAGCTTATTCTTTCTTTCCTACACAGAACACAGGTTTGTGCAGTCTTAATGTAATATATCTGCCCAGATGAGAAAATGTAGGTTTATCTCCTGGAGGTCCAAAAGCAGCTGTGACCTAAGTGCCCCAGAAGGAGAGGTCTCACCCAGAATAGCACAGAGAGATGGAAAAGCCTGGAAAGGGAAAAGCCCAGCTCCTGCTCTCCAGCTCGAAGAGCCACGTTAACCCTTTCCTCTCCATGCAGATGGTCTGAAATCCGCAGAAACGACCATAACCTGGACAATTCTGAGCATTCTGCCTTCACTGATCCTTCATTTGAGTACCTTTAGGTCAGAAAATATCTCTCTCATTGTTGATGGCAGAAGAACAACAGATCCCGCCTCCTATGGCTATAGAATTGAATCTATTGCAAGCCACATTGAACATTGGAGTGGCAGGGGAGTGTCTGCAGGTGGGTCTGACTGCCTGGTTTCCAACAGCCTGTCACAGTATACCTAAGGATACCTGTTTCTATCTTTGGTCAAAGAATCACAACTACAAGACCCAGGTCTATTGCCTGTGGATGTTTCTTCTGGAATGTTAAGAAAAACAGGCTCGCTTAGAACTAAGTCATCTAATTCCATTGGCATGTTAAGGTTCAAAGAACCTGGTTTGGGAAGTCATTTATAGCAGGACAGTGACTTAATGACCACAAATATGTAAGATGGCAGATCAGGCCTCTTATTGCCAGCTCCAGCTTTGTGTGCCTCTAGTAACCAGGGAAGGGAAAGAGACAAGGCTCCCATTCTAGGGGGGAGGTGATGACTTCCAAGTGGGAGCTGTCCGGCTTCCCTCCTAGTTACTGGAGTATTAGTGCGCAGATCTGAAAATGTGTCCAGCTTGTTACTATAAGCACAGTGCTGGATGCCCACCCCACAGCTTGATCAAATATCTTAAGTCTGCTTTTATCGTTATGAGCAACTCTAACCAAACTTAGCCATGTCACACGGGGACAGATAGGTTAAAGTCTTCAGGGAAAAGGCATCTGCTCTACTCACGGGGAGTTTGTTTCATCTTGGACAACTCATCATCCTCTTTAGATTTCAACATAACTCGATGCCACCCTCTCCCTGGTGACCCTTGGTATGACCCAGGTGTGATCTCACGGGATGGTAAAACATCACAACTGTCCTTCCAGCTAGGAGAAGTTTGCCCCAACCCCAGCTATGTGGCCAGCTGCGGTATTCTAGGGAAGGTGGTCAGTGGGGTACCTCACCCACAGCTTACCTTATGGCTGCTGTCTCCTTGCTTCTCCCAGAGTGACGTCTGTCATAGAACCTATGGGGTGCCCTATATCATCCACCCATTCTTGGGGCACATGTGGTCAGACACTGATTGGCATGCGACTCTGTTCATGATGGACAAGCCAGCTAGAACTCCTCTCATGCCGGCGAGGCTCAGCGTTGTCAAGAGTGACTTACGCTTCCTGCCACTTCAGCTTCTTTGTCACTCACAGGCTTAGGCCAGTTTCTTTGGTGTGAACTAAGGCCCCGAGGGGGCCATGTGAGAAGTGCCTGGGACATCTGAATGCGCATGGCAGGAACAGTGACTTGGCATAAGAACTCGGGTTTTAGCAAGTATAGTCCATCCTATCTGGATGAGCTTTTACCTCTAGGCCTCAATACACCCATATACTGATTCGGCTTGAGGTCTTATCACTTGTAGGCTGTAATTAAGGGCTGCATTTAAATGGATTTATAGTTCTGTCAAAAGGATGATCTCGGTATTTAGAAGTCAAAGGATCATCTTTCTAGCCTATCATGCAATTAAAGCCTAAAAGACAATATGTACTGTCCGTCAGAACTGTCATTCAAACTCACAAGCGCTCGGATAACTTCAGGTCCTGTGAAGAGATGACACTAACAAGGGCCCTTTTGGTCTCCATGAGCTTACGGTCTACAAAGGGGCACACAGTGGCCAGCCCCTACATCTGCTGCTACTTAAGCCAATATACAAAGGGACAAGCCCAGGTAAATTCGAGCTAACCCTTACCCAGCAGGAGGGCTGGCAGCTGGTGGTTACCTGTATGAGAACTGGCTGACAGTACTTGACCAATGATGCTGGGTTGCTTTCACGTCACAGGTGAGCTGATGTTCCCAAAATGCCTCTTGTGGATCCCTTCCTTCCTGTGTCCCCTGCTGTGCCTTGTTCTTTTGTTACTGGCTATAGGATTGACTCTTCAACCTAAGAGACAAGAGCCAGCCTTTGGGGGAGAGGGGAGAAGGTTACCAAAGGACAGAGACACCCTAGCCCTTTCTCTTCTTCTCACAGGAAAGAGGAAATGGGATGCTCTTAGCTCTGAGGACTTAATGAAGGGATGTCGGGGAGTCTGTGGACAGTAAACCACAGATCTTGTAGATGAGGACTTCCCAACAGATAGGGTTCCCGAGACAAGACTCTTCAACATCACATTCAGAGCCCTCTTCCCTGATGACCAGTTGGTGGAAATAGGGACTGGAACTGGACCTTATCCCATTTTAGAAGAGGAAGAACATGGGTTTAAGATTTGGGAAATTCCTCTCCCAAATGAAACACAAGGATGACCCAATGTGATTAAGAGGGACACTGGCTGTGCAGGGAGCTGCCACTTCAGAGCCCAAGGTATGAGCACAGACCTCACAGAGCTGTGACTGGAGAGAAGCGGCCACTGCCAGAATAGTGCCACTGCCACTTGTCATGTCCCAGCTCTCCTACAGATTTCCTACAGGTAAGTCATTTTCATTAAGCACAAGCCTTCTCACAAAAGGGCCTTCTCACAAAAGGGCCTTCTCATTAGGTCTCTGGAGAAGTAAAAGGGTCAAAGAGGAGTGAAGAGAAATGGGTGCTTGGGAGAGAATAGGTTCCCACTGAGACTTCCTCAGGCTTGGCAGGCCAAGGCTGGACAATGGATGAGGAGGACTGACCCCAATGGGTGTCCTGTCTGCCCATCCTGCACTTCCCGCAGAACCTCCCCAGGCATTGGCACCCGTGACAGCAAGACCCTGTTCTTGGCCATCCTGATAACCGGTCTGTTCTCCTATAGGGAGCTCTACTTGGGACCCCCGTGCCTGAGCACTGGGCTGGGACCCCTTGGTGGCATCCTCCCCACAGGTAACTCCACCTACCTGTTCTTGACAGCACCTGGTGTTGACCCACCTGGTGTTTCTCCAGGAGTGCTCTGAGGTGGGTCCTGAGAGAGGGGAAGCTGCTGGGCCCAGGAGGGCGGGAGAAGCCATGCAGGCACTGTCCTGGCGCCATCAATCCCCAAGAGCATGTTGTCAAGTCAGACACAAGGGAGTGCTGAAGGCTGCTTCCGAGCAGTGCTACAGGCTTAAGCAGTCTCTGTCCAGGCACCCTTGCAGAGCAGAGCGTGCTGTGTCCCAGGCCTATCAGCATTCATTAGGATGGCCTGTGTTTTGTTGCATGTCATGCCTTCTAATCCCTAGAACTAAAAAGAAGTGGCTCCTGGATCCCAGGTCCTCAGGCAACTCTCCAGCAGTCCTGGGCCCTGAGTTGCCAGATGTGCCCCCTGCAGTGAGAACCGACTATCTGTCTGTCAGGCCTCTGCCTCTAACAAAGCTGAACCCAGATGTGGGGCGAGTCCCGGGATCTTTCCCTATAAAGGATTCAAGCCTGGTTTGAAGTGGCTCTGAAGAGGGCAGATCCCTAGATACCACCCTGGACACCTACTCCGTGCAGTGCATCTGCCCTGATTCAGACCTCATTGGTGAGTAGATGGGCCTTCGGTTCTCCACTCATGGGGCTGCCCACTTGACACCCGAGAGAGCTCTTGGCCCCTGACGGCCTCATGTCCTATTTGTCACGTGGTCTCCATGCTGCATCCTCCATCTTTCACCCTGTCTCAGGCCCACTGCTGGCTCTAGTCTGGGGCCACAGCATCTGCTTCCATCTGCATAAAGAAGGCCTGAGCGCCTGCCATGGTGGAATCTCTTTCCAAGCTCACAGACCTCTCTGTCCCTCTGGGGAGGACGAGCTGGACCGTCGCAGCTCAGACGCGCCTCATTCCACACCCTGCGCATGAGACTTACTCCCGTCTCAGGAGTCAGTGCCCAATTTAAATGCTGTCTCTTCTGTGAAGCCTCTCTGGTTCTTCCTTCTCCCCAACTCTCCTTCCTTTTAACTCTCATAATCAGAGTCATAACCGTATTCTTCCTTGGACTGGTTACTTGTCCTTGATGACTCGTCCTTATTTTCCCTTCTGAACTGATTTCCTTAAAGGCAGGGCCCACGGCCTGATCACTTTGCCTCTGCTGGAATTCAGGCTTTGTGTTCAACTCCTCAAATATACATAAAAATGAACAAGGCCCAATATTTGTCCCTATCCCACTCAGAAGCCTAAGGGTATAACCTAAACAGTTGTGCCTGTGGTCACCCGTGACAAGAGAGCCACTCCTGTCTCGAGGAACAGCATAGAGGTTGGTCCAGGTCTAGTCCAGACCCCCAGATAAGATGGGAACAGGCTTTGATCAGAGTGTGGTTGGGGCACAAGGATGGCTATGACAACTGTGGTGTGTTCCTGGTGTGCCTCCCCAGTGACACCGTGGCTGTCTCCACCATGACAGCCACTGACCCATCCGTTAACATGCACAGGGCCATGCTGAAGGACCACACTTGCAAACCAAGAGAGCCTAGCAGGAACCAAGCCTTCTTCCCATTTGTCATCACCAGTAGTGAGGTGTAAGGAAGGCAAGAGGGCCACCTGCTCCTTCCAGTTCTTAAAAAAGCTTAGACAGTATTCTTTCTCAGTCCTGCATTCTCAACATGCCCTAAAATCTTGGGTTATTTAGTTTGAAGGTGACTACATTGTATATGAAAATGAAGTCATCTATGAGAAGGAAACCCTTGCTATGACGGGCTGTCCCGCAATCACGAGAGATCCAGACTTCAGGTAAGATGGCCACTGTGAGTAAAGGTCAGCCATGTCCCTGAACTCAGCCCCACTGTCACCACTACTCCCATCCACAGAGAATTCCATCTGACTATGTAAAGAGAACAATGAAAAAAAGTTCGTGGAAGGGCCTCAGAATGTCAGGGACAGCTCCAAAATGCTTTGGCTTCTGTGTTTGTTTTTCTGCCACTAATTTATCTCACTTCCTTACATACTTATTCATATTGGAAATATAATGTAAATTGGAATAATATCAAGAGACCCTCTTTTTTAGGAGACTAAGTAATGTTGCTAGAAATAAATCTTCACATGACTAGATCATGGTCCATCAAGATATAGTCCATCAGCCAATGGAAAGGACCAGTAGAATAGATCTCTATAGCAGGCTGTCTGTAACAGGCTCAAACCCCAACTCGGTCATTTTTGTCATTGTAAGTTGAGACTTTGAAGTCCCTTCCCCTCCCTGGCCCTCAGGTCTTTCTTGTCCATGAACCAGAGTCCCCGTGAGTCCCTTCTTGCTCTGCAGTTCTGCAAACTGATGAAGCTGCTCTTGCATCCACACTTGCCTGAGGCTGATGCTGCTCTGCTACAACTCGGTTAAAGAAATACTAACCCAAGTGGGCTGGCGTGAGGACAGGCCAGGGACAAAAGCTATTCTACCACCAGGAGAAGGCTCAGTGGTGTTACAGTCCCAGATTAGAGATCAGTGGGTAGCTGGGGAATGAGGGAGAACTTTCCTTGAGTACTTCCACCCAGTTGCCCTAGGCTGGACTCCCATTCAGCAAGGCCTAGTGGGGGCAGACAGACACTGGAGACCCAAGCAAGGGTAGCTAAAGGTAAGGGTATTCTGGGATATGTTCTGGAGGCAGGGAGGGCAGAAAAAGAATATTCTCCATGAGTACACCAAACACTTTCCTTAAGATGAGTCATTCATTGAGTTCTGCAATGGAGAGATGGCCACTGTGAGTCCAACATCCAAGTCGGTGTTTTTTGAGGTGCAACTGATGAGCTTTGCAGATGTCCCAGAAGAATTGCTCCCAGACAGGTGTTTGGTATCGGTGTTACCAAAATTTGATGACAACCCCCAGTCGAACATCATCATAAATAGGCAAATATCCTCAACTAGAAACTGAAATGGAAGAACCAGAACCCCAATTCTACCAAATAGAGCCCAAGATTCTGTTAGGACACCTCATGTGTCAAAGCAAAATCTCCAAAGTGAAAACCCAATATCCTGGTAGATCTTGTGGTCACCTGAGCCTATCAAAAGAGTTTCCATCCCTTCTGTGCACTTTCTCAGTCCACATCTTCTCCTGACTTCTTACAGTCTCCATCCCTGGCCCCAGCCCTGTGTACCCTTCTTTGTGTATAAGGGGCCGGCCAGTTCTCTCCATTTCCTGGGGTGACTATCTGAATGGACACAAGGTTTCTCTAGTGCCTTGCACCATGCTGGTCTCCAAATTCTTCCTGGCAGCTGCAGAAAAGAAAGCAACCTGTTGAAGGTAGACTTTCACCCTGTCTCCCAGAGTGAGAGAGTCCTATACCCCTCATTATTCAAGAGGCTGGTGGTGAAGGCTATGGCATCCGCACCCAAAGAGTTGAGTTCAGAGAAATAGAAAGAGCCAAATGGGAACCTAGGCTCCCAGTTATGTAGACAGTTTGGAGACACTGAGCAAAGTTCCTGGGATTCCCAGGTCCCAAATACTCCTAGGGATTTTGGAGATCTGTCTGACATGTACTGCTTGGTGACTTGGCATCAATGTCCAGAGATCAAGTCTGACAGAGGGTAACTGGTAACTGATGACCAGCTTAAGTGTGGGGGAGGCAGCTGGCGTGAATTGGACCTCCAGCTGGTCCTCTGCTTAGCCAGTTGTTAGCTGTGTGACCTGGACAGGTCATTTCTCCTCTTTGAACCTCACGTTCTGCACAACGAGGACATTAGCCTCATTAAAGTCATTGAAGACTTTGAAGTTTTGGTAAAGCATCCAATACATAGACTTGCTGATAGGAAAGGGAACTGTCCTGCTCCCGACCAGCACCCCAAAATCACCCCATTTTGTGCCTAGAGAGAGAAAGTTCATCATCCTCCCCATCCCATTCTCATACTTTAACTCCTCCTCTCCCTTGGAGAAAGGCTGCCCTCTTACCCAGGCTAGTTGGGACGAAGTCCCATAAGGCTTAGGACAAAGTGTGGCTGGGAAGGATTTAGTGTTGTATCACTCTTGGCTTCCTGAGGCTCTGGCATGGGAATTTCTGCCCCTGCTGGGACTGAATGGCCTCTGCCTGCAGGGAGCTCTAGGTGCTGTCAAGCCCTCCAGATCACTGGCCCCTTAAGGTCTCTGTCCTGCCAAAATACTGTCTTCCACTGTTCGCCCACCTCTGTCCTCAGGTATATCTACACTGCCTGGCCCAAGTCTGCCTACACTTGACCCTACTGGGCATTGTGGAGGGCAGAGCTCTCCTGAGAAGGCTGGAGGAAGAGGTGGGGCAAAGCCCTGGCTGCACTGTCTAGCAGAACACAGAGAAGCTCTGCCCCACAGTCCTGCCCACCAACCCTCTGCAGTTGTCCCCTACATCACTCCACGTGACCCAACCTGCTGAAAGCTGCTGCAAGTCCTGACCAGGCTGTGAACTACCCTCCCACAGAGCTCCCCAAACGGTACTCTGTGCATCACGGCTATGTCTTGACCAGGCCCATTTTGCTCTCAGCTTGAGGAGCTCTTGCTTGAAGAGTACTTGCACGCAGAGCTGGGTGAGTCTAAGGGCTCTCTGGCCAAAAACACCTGACTCTCTCCCATCAAGCTGTCCAGTTTCTGGCTATGCTAATTTCCAGGCATTTTATGAGACTTTTAACAAGTCTGATTGTCGTTCTAGAAGAAGACGGTCCTGGGGGAAAGTCCATATGAGCCCAGAGATCTTAGCCTTCCTGCCTCAGTGACTCCCCACCCCCTGCCCACCTTGAACCCAGGTCAGGAAAGACCATCTGGCCTGAGTTTCAGTGACTCTGAGGGTTATGTGCCCACTAGTCAGAAGATCAAGATCTGAGTGGGAACCTTGTAGAAAGCAAGTCACTTGAGATCCCTGCCACCCCTGAAATCCCTGCCTTTTTCTCCCTAGAGAACAGTGCCCCAGGGTCCTGGCCATGGTCCTGGCTGGTCATCTGCTTCCTGGCCATGGTGGTGGCTACCAGGCTGGTACTATCCAAGATGACCTGTAAGTCATTCTGTGAGAAGCAACGGATTCCAAGTGTAATAAATGCATTTAACCACGCACATGCTGCCCCCATTGTCCCGTCGGTAGCGTTCTAGTTAGTGATGGGGTCCTTCCCAAACAAGGTAGAACTCTCAGTGCTCCACAGCAGAGACCCGTGAAACCTGTCGACTTGGAATTTGCTTAGTAAAATGAGATGACTGACTTACACCACACTATCTGGCTTCTCAGGTACCAGCAGACTCGTTAGCAAGAAACGTAGAAGCAAGAATAGCTGTCACACGCAGTCACTTAGTGGAGGAGGGAGCTGCCGAGCTGTCCCCCAGCCCAAGGGCTGCCCAGAGCCCTCGCTCTGCCCCAGTCAGCAGCCTAACTTCTCAGTGGCATAGTTCTGCTCCCCATCGTCCCACTTCTCCCCATGAGCGTCTTCCAATGCTGTCTGCATGGCATCTTCACCCCTGAGAGTCAACGTTGGTCTCCACTCTGGGAATCACAGAACACAGACTGACTGTGGAGATCCCCTGGCATGGCTCCCTCCCCCCCACCCCCCATGTGAGCTGGGCCTCTTGTTTGGGGCCCTGCTGGCCAGGTCTTGAAGCAGTCTCTGAGGAGGATGTGAGAATGTTTCCCTCGAGCCCAATTCCCGAGCTGGCCCCCTTTCCAGATCATTCTGCAATGAATTGAGACCTCAACTCAGCCCACACTCTCTCTGGCCTGCACTAGTCTCAGGAGGGCAATGTTTCTCACTGTAAAAACGGGTGGTCCATCTTGTTCACCTGGCTGACGTCAGCTGGTTAGCTGGAAGGGCTGGGAGTGGGGTGGGGTATTTGGGGAGTAGGGGTGGGAGGTGTTGTATCTATTGGGAGGTCTTGATAAAGAGCCCTGAATAAGTCCCTGCTGGGCCTGGGACCCCGTGCTGGGCCCTAAAGGCTTCAAGATGCTGGCTTCTCCCCCTTGACAACTAGGCCCTAGTTCATTATCAGGATTTTAGAAACACCAACAGCACCAAACAAAAGGCAGAACAGTTTAAGTGCAAAATACTGGATACAAAAAGGACCCTTAGAGGGCTCCAAATAAGATCGGGTTTGCATGTCATCATTTGACTAAAACTTGAACTGCTTTAGAAAATAAAAAGCCTTAAGTAGTGGATATAATCTGATTGGCAGAAGTATTCAGAGAAGGGAAAACAGCTCCAGGGAGAGTCTCCAGCGATGGCAATCCGGAGCACTTGGGAAGGGAAGAGCCCTGTGAGCCTGAGGGGCAGAAGGTGCGAGTGCCCGAGGGGCAGAGGGAGGCCACCAACCAAGGCTCCTCCAGCTGGAGTTCAGGGCTGTGGACCACTGAGGGCAAGAGAAGAAACGCAGCTCTCCTGCAGTGCAGCTCTGCTAGCTGTGATGTTCCTGACATCTCTCTATCCCCTGCCCTGTCTCCCACCCCGGGAAGAGTGACTTCCCTGGTGAGTCCCCATTTAGAGAACTAAGCTGTGTAGCACTTTCCTTATAGTCCTGGAGGCTGTCTGCTCTCAGAGTCTGTTTCTTCATTACCAGCAGCAGCAGCAGCTCACCCTCTCCCTCCACGTGGCAATCCCTGTTACCGTCCAAGACTGTGTCATAATTTTGAGGCCCTGTTTTTGGAGTGTCCCCCTTCTCTACACCATATCCTCCAATGCAGTCCTCCTCCCAAAGAAGCCCAGCCTCCCCTCTAGATCTGCCTGTCTGCCTTCCCAATAGGTTCAAAACCCAGTGCTGCTTACTGGGTCCTTCAGAACACCAGTGAGGCCAGGCTGGGAATGACTGGTGGGCCAGCAGCCTGCTCCCCGGCTCTGCCCTTCCCAGGCCTGTGAGGAAGCTCGTTCTTGTTTCCATGAGATGTGTTGTTAACGTTTCTTTTGACTTGAGCTCATCTCAGTAAGTTTTTGACCCTTGCCCCTAAATCTGTCCCCAGGCAGAAACAGAGCAGGGATTGGCTCCCCCGCTGGCTGAGTCACTTTCCTCCTGTTTGTCTCCCCCATACTCAACTTCTCATAGGCATGAATTAAAGTGGAACCAGGTAGGCAGCACTCCCCTGTTGGCGACCAACATGCCACAATAAAATGGACCGTGACAGCCACTGCCAGAGCAGCTCCCACCTCCACAGCTGAGCCGGGAGCCAGCGGTGTGCTCTGGCACCAGGCACCGATCGGCTGAGCAGAGCAGGCCTAGCTCAGGCCCTGTGAGGCCAGGACAGCTCCTATGGGGCAGAGAGGGAAGAGCGAGGTTTACTCTGGACTGAGGAGGTCCCAGGATGCTGGACTTCCAGTTTCAAAACGGAGAGCATCCTGGGCAAATTGAGACAACGTAGTCACCCTAGAAGGAGCTTAGGTACAAGGAAAAAAATCTGGGACTTTCTACCAACTTTGACTCCCACCTAATATAACTCCTTGATCATCTCTTTTGGTAAAATGGAAATGTTAGTCTTGAAGGGACATCATGAGGCTTCCCCTTTCCATACTTGTAAATCAAATTACAACCAGCATTTAAGTGGGTGGAGACACGGTTGGGTCTGTGTGCCCTCTTCTCTCAAAGATCTTTACACCAGCTTCCTTTCCTGCAGCCCGAGGCTTGAGACATGTGCCCCCAACTTAGCAATGCTTGTAGCATCTTGTCTACCTCAGAGGCATGATTTGGTGCCCATAACCTTCTTCTCTGCCATAGGTTTCTGGGACTTTGCACAATTCGTCATGGGGCTCAGCCCACAGAGCTCCAATCCTGGATGATGGTCCTGGGCAAAGACTTGGATCTTGAGATAGATCTAAGGTTTGGTGTTAGGATGAATGGAAGATAAAGTAAACTGAGGTGCTTCACTGTGTGAAAATCACTGTTATTGTTAAACTGAGAGTCAGAAGGGCTGGATCTAGTCATAAAATTCTTTTGTTAACCAACTGCATAACCTTTAAACCAGAACATTCTCCCCTGTTCATCTGCCTGTAAAATAAAGGAGTAGATGATTTCTCCAGGTCCTTCCAGCTCAGCGTTCTATGACTCTGATTAAAAGTGTATGCCCATTAAGCCATTCAAAGGGCATTACGTCTGGCAGTCTGGATGCTAGCAGCCAGCCCCAGGAGGGAGAGCACTTCAGGCAGGGACAGTCTGCTCCCCAGCCTGGGACCACTTGGCTGCAGTGTTAATTGACAAGAATGGAACATAGCAGCATTTATGAGAGATCACGAGAAGGAAACCTGAGGAGGTTATACATTAGTCACATCTGAAAAGCCTTCTCCCTGACCCTGCAAGCCAGAGGAGGTAGCCACAACCACTTCCCTGGATGAAGGACTTAGTGATCCAGTAAAGGGAACAGTTAGCCAGCATTGCTTTATGCGCTCAATAGCAAATGACTTTCTCCAGGGAGAAACACACACATAACTATTGAAGACAAAATTCTGGATCAAGTCAGGCCACGACACTACAAAATTATGTGGTACTGATTGTCTCCCATTTGAAAGAGGAAGCATAATGTCCCCCCCAAAAAAAATCCTGAGAGACTCAGGAGACAAAAGGCGGTCTTCCTCTGTCTTCCTTCCTCCTCTCCCCTTCTTCCCAGCCCCACACGCTGCACAGAGCAGGTGGGAGGGAAGAGACACTGATCAGCTGCCCAGGACATCACTCACCCTGTGCTTAGAACTGGGCTGTGTCAGAGACCTGCACAAGCAGCGTGGCTCCTGCCCTCAGGGTCCCCATCTTGAAGACAAACACACATGAGAGCAGAATTTGATGCCAGGCAGAATGACAGGGACAAGCGCTCTCCAACTTGAATAGCACTGGAATCTCCAGAGACTTGTTCAAATGAGTGCTTGGGCCACACCCCCAGGGAGTCAGATTCAGTTGGCTGGGATGGGGCCCAAATTTCGCAAGTTCCTAGAGACCAGGCTCAGAACCAGAGCCACAGACCAGTGCCCCGTACACCTTAGTGTGCCTGTGAACCTCCTGGGGATCTGGGTAAGATGTAAATTCTGATTTGAGAGGTCTGGCATAGGGCCAAGAGTCTGCATTTCTAACAAACTCCCAGGTGATGCCTGTGGTGCCAGCCCATGGCCCACGTTCAGTAGCAAGGGTGCTCTGTCTAGGCGACAGTACAATAGAAACTGGAAAATGAGGTGATTTTGGGTTGATGCTGGCAGAAAAGGTTTAATGGTAGTTGCTGGGACGTGGGCTGGTCCTTGAAGAATGAGTGAGATTTAAGTAAGGGAAGAAAAGAGGATGTTTTGAGAAAGAACACTGAGCAAAGGCAGGGAGTTGGGAATGAGACTAGCAGGGGTAGAGAAGAGGACATCAGCCATTGTCACGAGCTGGTGTAAGTGACAGATCGAGGCTTGGGGCTCCACATGCAGGCACCCCGCTCCATTTGCCTCCCCAACCCTCCCTATTCCAGAGACTAGGCCAATTCCAATAAGTCTACTGGCATCTGGTCTTCATAATGGAAATAATTATTGTTCTGCAAGCCCCAGACTGACAGCTCCCAATCCTGCCTGCTCGGCCAACTTGGATGTTTTTTCACCTGGCTTGTTAGTAATGGTTTGTTGTTTGGCAACCTGAAGCGACTCCCACTTTTCTTTTCCAATCTCAAGTCAGAGGAGCCTCAGTTCTCCAAGCACTGAGTGTCTCCAAGCCACACAGGGTGGTTATGATTTTCTCAGCAGGCGGCCAGAGCAAACCAGCATGTTTCGTTCGGTGCTTAGTCATGGGTTCCTCTCCTGACTCAGTCAGGGTCATGACCAAATAAAGAAATAATAGCCCCCCTTTTCCCTCCCTTACCTTAGAAATCTTTAGTTTATTGGCTTGTTCTACCAAAAGGCTCACCTTTTTCTCAGTAGAGGTGCCTTTGGAGTGTGAGAACACGAAAGCACACGTGCAGAAGGCCTGCCGTTTGAAAACTTAACTAGTATTTATTGGGTACTGGCTTAGTTTCCCAGTGTTGCCATATCAAAGTATCACAACCTGGGTGGCTTATAAGAACAGAAATGTGTTCTCTCACAGTCCTGGAGACCAGAAGTCCAAAATCAAGGTGTGGGCAGGGCCACGCTCCCTCCGAAGGTTTTTGGGGAGAATCCTTCCTTGCCTCTTCCAGTTTCTGGCAGCCTGGGCATTCCTTGGCTTACGGCAGCAGAAGTCTAATCTCTGCCTCCGTTTTCACAACGTGTTCTCCCTGTGTCAGTGTCCAGACTACTTCTTATAAGGACCCACTCCATCTCTATCATCTTAACTAACTAGATCTGCAATAACTCCATTCCCAAATAAGGTCACATTCTGAGCAACCGGTGGTTAGGACTTCAACATATCTTTTGTGGGGACACAATTCAACCCATAACCGGTACCTGTGATAAAGCTATACTCCCTGCTGAATTTGACCTTGCCTTTTAGAGGACTTTCTTCCTCTAAATTAAACTAGAATTGTGAGCTGTTTAAAATAAAATGAAAATATCAATCAGACCCTATTCTCAAGGCTAACTGAGAAGGGGTCAAACATTTGTCCATCCCATACCCATTAGCCAGTGACAAATCTGCCGGATCTAAATAGCAAGTTAATGAGCAGATTGTGATAACTGACTCATTTGTCCATTCAACATACTTCAGGCCCTTCTGCACGCCAAGTACTGTTCTAGGTGCTGAGGATACAGCACGAAACAGACAAAAATCCCTGCCCTCCCACAGCTTAACTTCCAGTGGGGAGAAGACAAATCAGGCTAAGTAAAACCATGGTATTGGTAGATAGAAAAAAAATAAAGCAAGATGAATGTGATTGGGATTTGCAATTTTAAACAGGGTAGTCAGAACTGGGGCAGGCCGAGGTTGCGGGGAGAAGGCTGGAGAGAAGAGCAAGGGTGCAGTTCCCCAACGGTAGCCTTTGTGGGAACCTTGCTTCTCACCGAGACATGTGAGAAGCAACTGCATGCTTTCAACCCCTCACTCTGGTGGCCATGTCGAAACAGACTTTGGGGGTGAGGGCCAAAGCAGGAGACCCACCGTGCAGAGGCCAGACTTTGGGAGTGAGGGCCAAAGCAGGAGACCCACCGTGCAGAGGCGGGTGTGCCGCCTTGGCCTGGAGTGGTAACAATAAGAGGAAAACTTCTGGAATCTGGGTCTGCGCTTCTGTTAGAACCTGAAGTGTGCGCTTCTGAATGTGCTGGGTGGGGACAACTGAGAGCTCTGTTTTGGACACGTTTGGTTTGCACTACTCTATTTGATCAACTCTGTAATCTTAGAAAGAGCTTTCTAATAAATGGAAATAGGTTCAAATAAATGTGGTGCCAAAAGAATATATTCAGAGGTATTCTTGGTACAAACTTGGTACAATGGCCTAGAGGGAGCAGAGCCACTAAGGTGGGGAACAGAACTAAGAGTGATTTGTTAGAGGTGGGACTAGCAGGAATAGGAAGCCTTTTCACCCCTTGTTTCCAATTGTTTTGGTTAAAAATGGTTACCTCTAGAGGGGAATGTGATGGGGGGGTCTTACTTTTCATTTATACCTCCTGCACTACTTTTTTATTACCATATACGTGTATTAATTTTATAACAAAAAATTGGCAGGCATTTTAATGTGGTTTTTAATATTATGGGTCTAAGCAGAATTTTTCTATGTTCTTACATAGAAAAATTTCCAAGATAAACGATTTAAGTTACTAAATAATAATCTGTATACCCTATTTCTATGCATGTATATGCATACATGGGTCCATGTATTTGTACAAAGAAAAAGGTCTGGAAGGATAAGTATGAACTTAACAGTGGTTACTCCAAGACAGTGAGAGTGAGTATAAGGAAGGGTCTTAACAGGGGAACTTTCACTTTTTACAATATATTCTTCTGCACTTTTTGCTACTTCTAAAAGGCATACTTTTTACCTGTTTTAATTTAAGGTAAAGGTCTTACTTAACACTCTGCTTCAGCCAGAGCTCAATTAAACCTCCATACAATCCAAACAAAAATAACTTAATATTTTAAATAGGCATCAGAAAAATCGAAACTTTTCAATCCTCCTTTACTCTTATTACTGCTAAAAATAAGGTGACAGTATAATGATAAGCTCTATTTAAGGTTTTTTTGTTTTTTCAATAGTAGTGTCAAAATATATATTTTTAAAAGTTAAGCATGACTCACAAGAATACAGAATGAAAACATGACAAATGATTAACTCATTAATGAGAGAACCACCAGGCTGGTAAAAGAGCCATTTGAAGAACTGAGTATTTGTGGTCAATCAAGAAAGAATTTGGGAACAAATTAGCTAGTTTAGATGTAAAACTGGCTAATGTTCTTCAGGGCAATAAAACCATAACCTTCAGGGTTATCTTTTCTACCAGACAGAATTCACTTGCATCTCCTCTGAACAAAAATCTGCAAGTCACATGTAACCTCACAGAGTCTGGGTCCTAATGAAGAGTAAATAGAAAATAAAAAAAAAAAGGCCGACACCCTGGAGAAATAAGCAGTCCTTAGGTGGGTCTGTTATACTGTGCTCAGTGTGATACTGAAAGGACATGCAACCTCCTTTTGCCTTATTTCAAAGTGCAGGATACTTTTTCTCAATATAAAACACAAATTTACATATTGGCAGCCAGGGCTTTCAAGCTTCCGAATGGAGTTTGCTCTTAATAGTAATCTGCTTTTCACCATCTTTTGCATCTGCTTTCAATCAAGAAGGAAAATGACCAACAAGCAATTCTAGTATTGCAATAATGATTCAGAGTAAAAACTAAATATATTTTAACATTGTTTTGATACTCACCTTGATAGGTACTAAAACATTTTATGAGCAATTTAAATTTTGTATCAGGATAAAGAAAAAAGTCCACATATCTGCTTTGAATAGATGCCAGCAACAACAACAACAGAAAAATCAATTGATACTAATTGCAGTTTCAAATATTTTTTGGGATTTTGGACATAGCTTCGAGCAAGTTACTGAATTTCGTAGCCTCGGCTTCCTCCTCTGTGGAAAAAAAAAAGGTCGTCTTCACCACACTGTTGCACGCATGATTCTGTCCTGACACATGCAACCCTGGGATTATACTGCTGTACTTTTATTTTACTGTTACATCCATATTCACAGGCCATAATTTCTTTCTGGACTTCCTTACAGGTTTTTTTTCCTTTTTTCATTTGTCTTTATTACATGGATGCGTGCTTTTATCTTCTTATGATTTTAAAAAGCATAAACTATGTTTTTTAAATCTTGCCAATTGCTTTTATTTTCCAAATATAAAAATTAAATTGCATTTATCCTCCTTTCTTTTTTGTAATGAATGAAATGGTGTCTTTTGAAGTTTCCTAACATTAGATGTGAAATTTAACAAATCTCTCTCCCTCTATAATCAAATGCCATTTTAAACTGGAACCCCAGTCTCATAATTTATTGTTACGTTTTTGAGAAATATAGAAAACACCAAAATGTGAGTTTATATAGAAGCTGTTAAAATTACACTCTGAGCCCACACAGCAACTGTTGTGTCAGCTTTTCACTAGGTTCTTAAAAAGTTATGCCACATGTTTGTCAACAATTAGTTTTAAAAAATAACAATCTGTTAACCCAAACACACTAAAGAAATTCAACATCATAGTTTCAGGCAGAGACACACCTTATGATTCACTCAACACAAGGTGCTAGTCAGAGAATATTACATGAAATAAATTGGAATCATCTCTTAGGACCCTTCAATCAGTTTTGTGCATGTGCTGTTAGGTTTTTGAAGCACTCTTGTGTTTAGTCTTTAATTTGCCTAAAGGTGTTTTTCAGTTATAACTTTACTATTATTAAGTGCAGTTTGCATGTAAAAAGACTGTGACTCAAAAAGCTTGACAAATTGGTCTTAAAAAATGATGCAAAAACTTTGAATATATTTTAAAACATTGTACACTTTAAATGGGTGAATTGTACAATATATGAATTGTATCTCAATAAAGCTGGGTTTTTTTTAATGCTTCAGAAAGAAGAAAAAACAAATATAGAAAACATTCGTGTTTTTACAGCTTATATACAAACTGTTTACTTTTAAATTATCCCCTATAGAAACCTGTTTTCATTGCTCAATTGTTATTTTTCTTTGCGAAAAGAGGGTATCTGGGGATAAAATGGAATTCATAATTTTTCCAATTAAAATTGATGGAAATACTTTTTTCATTTAATGGCTCTTCACTTAGCAGAAGCAAAGTAAAGTAAGAGATAGGTTTAATTATTTGAAACTTCTAGTTATATTTTTAAGGGGACTAGACTTGGCAGTGATGAGAGAAAGACTAGCGTAAATGCTGAATTGATTGGCCCTGAGTGGCAGTGTTCAATTATGTTATGCCCACTGAAAATATTTAAGATCTGCAAAATGGCAGGGGACCAAGACTATGTTCAGGATTGGGAGGGCAGAGAAGCCAATAAAAGACAGAAAAAGCAGAAAAGATATAGAAAAGGGCAAATAGATAATGACAAAAAGCTGACTGGAACACTTAGTTTGCTACTCCACAGCTGGACCACTGTTTGCTATCATAGAGTAAGTTATGGGCCTCATTCAGTTCCAGATTTCAGAAAAAAACAAATAGTTCCCCGCTTTTCAACTAGTGTTAAGAGTAACTTTCTAAACTCAAAAGTAACTTAAATCCATTTATTCTCCCTTACTTTGTAAAAGACAAACTTTATAACAAACCACAATTCTTTTCTGCTTTGCTTTTGGCAGAGAAAAAAACTAGACAACAATATAGTTTGGGTACTTTTCTAGTAGAAAAAGAAAGAACTCAACAAATATTGAAATGTGAGAAATATGAATGATAACAAACATAAAAGAATATCTTTAAGGTATATATCAAAGGTATTATTTAGTCAATCAGAAACTTGGAATCTGAATGTGTAATGCCTAAAGTTTTGAAGATAAATAAGGTAAATATATTATTCTTTAGTTATTTCCAGTCACAAGACAAGAGAAAAATAGGTACCCGGGTCCCCCTTCCCAATCAGCAAGTGATGATTCTGAATTTCAGCGATTTTTTTCTGATAAAGGATAAAGAAACTTGAATAAAATCCAGCAAACCAAATGTAATTTTTTAACACATTTCTGATTTCATATTACATCTGATCCCAGTCAAGAGTAAAGAAAAGAAAATATAAGCTAAGAGCAAATAAAGCTACTAAAGTATTATTTGATTCTCTGGGTGGAATGGCTTTAAGTTCTCCCAAGGTCAAGCAACCTGTTTTTTTTTTTTAAAAAAAAGTTTTCTTAAAAGGGATTTTTCTACATTTTCATGCAATTTCATGATTTTTTTAAAAGACATTTCCAACAAATGGAAAGATAAATCATATTGGAAAATATGAATAATTCCAGAAATATAGAGGTTTTTTTGCTTCTAGGCCATCAAACTTAACTTCCTCTTAATATTTATTCACCTGCAGCCCAAACCTCCACGTATTTATGAACTACAAACAGGGCAATTATTTTTTCTGCTTCATGAGATCACTTTTACTCAAAAAACTTCTTAGGGCTGCTGATGGCGACTGCATCTGAGAAGGCCCACAGGAGTCACTTTGCACCTTCGTCTGGAGACATCTGACAAACACACTCCTTTCTCCTGATTTGAGGAATTTCCACTCCAAAACAGGTTTTCAACAGCAGTAATAAACTAATTTGGGGGATCCCGACATGCAGGGTACCTTTCAAAGCCAAACTACAACAATAAGAAACTAAAAACTGCAGATGGACATTGCTGGCTTGGGTTTCTTTTCCCTTCACATTCCTCCCAGTTCTTGATAGCCTGATCAGGGCCTAATCATTTACTGGCAGCACCCAAATAAAATCAGTTTTTTAAAGCTTTATATTTACGAAGTGCTTTTTGTCAGTTCCTCACCTCTCTATCTGCCCCCATCTCAGACCTATATATAAATGGTTTGAACAGTACTTGGTTTCTATTAAGTATTCAGTAAATGTTGATGATGAGAATAATTATTGTCATTATCCAGAGACAGAAAACTATGTTCAATATTTAAATCTTAACCTATCTTATCAATGATTTCTACAGAAAATCGAGTGTAAGTTGAATTGTTTCAAATTGCTCTCCTGTAGGACATGTGTTTATTTTTAAGCCCAAATGTTATGTGTCTCTAGCTTAGCTATATAAAGTAGCTTTACCCTCAAAGCAAAAGCTATGAGGAGAAAATGGGCAGGAGACTATTCAAGACTAAAAGAACTCAAAGAGATACAATGAGAAATGCAGTAAAGCTTGATTGGCTCTATATCCAGAAATAAAAATCTATACATTTTGGAAATAACTGGGGAAATTTGAATATGGCTGGATATGGACGGCATTATAGAATTATTTTTATTAGGTGTTATGATGGTATTGTGGCTATAAAAGAGAATGTCCTTATTCCTATATGATGCAGCTGAAATATTTAGGGGTGATATATTGTGTTATCTGCACCTTATCTTCAAACAGTTCAGCAAAAAATTATATATTTAAATATTTAAAAAAGCAAATGTGGCACAATGTTAACAGCTCATGAATCTAAGTGAACACTTTATAGACCTTTATTGTATTATACAGTCACTGTTCTGCAGATGTAAAATTTTTTAAATAAAATGTTGGAAATAAAAAAAGTAAAAAAGAAAATAGTTTTACTGAAAAAAAATCTCCCTTTTTAAAAAATATTTTACTGTAATACTATACACTTACACATTGATATTACTCATTTACACTTTATAAAAAGCATACTTATTCAACATAAATCATTTCTCCACCTGAAATTAACTACCTTAAATACATTAAACTTTCATTACTAAAGCATAAATATCTTTATCTTAAATATAAATCAACAGCTCAATATCTATTTTAAATTAGAGACAGTTAGATGCAGATGTAAAAATCATGAGTTACTATTTCAATTAAAAATTTCAATAATTTTTTTCAATATTTCTTCTTTGTTTTTCTTCTTTGTCTAGAATAGTCTGTTTTAAGCTCAAAGCAGCATCTTGAAATCCAGGATTTAAATCTAATACCTTCTTGAAATCTTCCAAAGCATCATCAAAATATCCTGTACCAGAACCCCCCCAAAAAAAGAGAAAAAAAGATGAGTGTTTCTATGTATTATTCATAGCAAAGTTTGAATACACATACTTTTGCTTTTATATTTATGAGCTTTCAACCACTTCTAGTGAAGGATTTTTTTTTTCTCTTAACAACCATATAGGGATGTGTACGTCAAAGTAATTTTGTGTGCCCTTATGAAACAATACACCTAAAATTAGCTATGAATTTATTTATAAGTAACATCAAACATCAAAAGTAACAGGTAAGTACATAAAACATCATAAAATTTCAACAAGACTATATCACCTGTTTTCATGACTGCAGAAAAATTAACAGAAAATTAATTTTCTTTTTTACACTTTAAATGAGAAACAGTATCTACTGTCCCTTTAATGCAAGGATCTAAAACCTCTTCATTTCCTATTGTCTCATGTGTCTTCAAAGATTTTAACTCAGAAAAGTTTCACAGGTGATCAACAGCAATACCTTTGTTTTGCAGTTGGGAATGCACAAACAAAAGGTAATGGGATCGCCCCCACTCCTGCGCCCAGGTCCAATTCCCACCCCAGTGCTCTGCTGTGATCTATAATGCCTGTCGAAAGCCCAAAATAAACAGGTATACTTCCTTTGTTCTGAGCTCTAAACCTAAATTTCACATGACTTTAAAACTTGATGATGACCACATTAGTTTTTCATCATTTGTAAGCTCTGAAATAAAAGAGTATAGTCAATGACAAAAGAAAAAAAAATTCTTACCCAGCCTATACAGTATCAACCCTCTGTTGTAATACGGAACTTCAAAATTGGGTTGGACTTCTATGGCTGATGTGTAGTCCTCCATGGCTTCATAAAAATCAACCCTGAAGTACTTGATTTGCCCCCTGTTGTTATATGCAGTAGCCAAATCCTCAGGGCTGCATTTGCTTTAAACAGAAAGTTCACGTTAAAAACACCGTGTTACCAAATTCCTCTTGTTTCTCCTTTCATTCTCTTTTGGGTATTGTCAAACTTCACAGCCTATATATAGCATGCAGTATCTACACTGAAAACCAAACTGAAGAAACAAAGTGCAAATACCAGAGGTCTTCAAAAAGTTCATGGAAAGACTGTACTATCTTTTAATTCTGTTTCTGCACAAACTTTTTAAAGTACCCTCGTAAATAAAGAAGTGGCATCAATTTTTGCTTAACCCTGTTATATGCTTTGGTAGGGTTGTCACACCACAATGTCAAGCTGAAAAGAATATTGTTTACAGTGTGTTCAAAGCCTCTGTTCATTGCCAACTTGTTTTGCTGAATACAACATTTAAATGATTGTTCATTTCCTAAGCACACACCAGCAGGGCAAAGAAGACAGATCAGATACATGCTGAGCAAGAAGGGAAAACCAGCCCAAAGTTCAAGTTTGCTACGGACATGTCACAAAGTGCATAGTCAATTTTATTCTCAAATTGATAGTGGCCTTAAAACAATGAGATTTAAAATTATTTTCTACCAATAATGAAAAACAAGTTAACTCTAGGTGAAAACTTAACATGCTGATCTCTGGGAAGTGCTCTCAGAATACAATTGCCCTCCCTCCAGCCTTAACCAGGATCCTCCCCAACACCAGGCCAGCTTCCTGCTAGGAAGGCTGTCTCTTTTGGTCCCCTCAGAGCTCTGGTCCTCTTTGGATGTCCTGTATGCAGAATCAGCTGTGCATTTGAGGGCTCCAGAGGCCTCCCAAAGAGCTTAAGTGAGCAGATTTTCCTGTAAGGGATTGGACACCCAACAGCTCTGATCAACCACCAGCTCGACAGGTCACAGCCTCCGACTGCCCTGAACATTTCTCTGCACAGGACAAATCATTGCACAGCGGACATTAGAGACTCTACTCTGAGTCACAGACAATTCTGTTTTCCTCTGTACTTTTCCAAAGTGATTCTCAAATTTGAACCAAATGGAGAAGATACAGGTTCAACTTATCTGTCATTTCTGTTATACCACATAATGCAAAGTATAGTCCTCAGAAAATATTTGTGACTGCAGTCAGTGTTATTAAAAGCTACTTCTCTTAACATCTTGAAACTTGAGATCTCAGACAGGGACTGTAACTACTGCTGCAATAAAAGGTATGCACAGCCCTCAAGTCCAAGTTTGCTAACAATGGAGAGAAACTGCTGCAATTTTAGATAATTTCTGTTCTGTGAGCCATGTCACAGAGAGACTGGGTACAAAGACACCTCTGGATGCCACCAGCGCCGCTGTTCGAACCTAGGGAACAAGAGCGCACACTCCCTTCATCTATCTCTGTTACGACACTAGTTGAACTGCTGCCCAGTAGAGGATGTGAAGAAAAATGCAGCCTCAGGACACCAGTAAGGTTTTAGTCATTAAGTATGAAGCTTCATAACTTTGTTATAAATTCTTATTTTCAGATGATCAGAGAATGTTAGATTTAGAATTAGATCTCATTACAACAAATTCTAAAAGCCGACTTTTTATGTGAAAATTGTGTTTCATACTTTAAAGAAATGGGCTAACAGTTGAAGCTGAATTTTTTTGTAATATTGAGATTACTGTAATGACAGTACCTCTTGGAATAGAATTTAACCAGTGGATTGAAGGCTCATTTACAGATGAGAAACAAAGGCTGAGAAAAGGTGCTTGGTAGGTGGCTGAGCCAAGACTGGAATTCAGGCACAGTGAACTCCCTTCTACTTCACCATGGCAGATTTTCTTTCCCATGCTGGTAAGGGGCAGAAATTACATTTGCTATAGACACTGTGTCCTTAAGCTAAGATGTGCAAGGGAGGAAGAAGACTAGACAGCATCAATATACCTATTGCTGATGAATACTTTCGAAAACCTACTAGGTAAGTCTATTCTTGGAGCTTGAAAAAGGATGGAAAACTAAGTTTTCTACGTTTACTAATCTTTTGGGGCGTGGTAGGTGGGGATGGTGGTACCATCTTATTGCCTATTTGCAAACTTCTATTAACTATTATTCTAGTGTATTATTGAAATGAGAAAGCAATCTTATCTTTCTGTTTAATTCCATATGAGTCTAACAAACAGAATAAGAATCTGGTCCATGGTATTTAGTTAAGTCTCATACAAAAAACAAGCTGGCATCCTGTCAAGAAAAATCAAATTCTTGAGAGGACAGGAGAGTGGTGGGTGCAGATTACTCACCACTATCAAAAAAGCTGTTCAACCAACCTCTCTGTTCTTTCTTTTCTCATCCTGGCCCACTCGACACCGTCAAAAAGCACAGTAAAGGCAAAACTTGGAATAACAGCAAATGCCACACATCCAGCCATAAACCACAAAGATACTTTCGACAGCAGAGATTAGCAGGTGAGGTGCTAACATCCTCAGGGACAGACAAATTAACATGATATGCTTCTTGGTGGAAGTATGCATCCCCACCTTCAAGTACAAGGGTACTTCAAAAAGATCATGGAAAGATTCGTGTTGTCTTTCAATTCTATTTTTCCACAAACCTTCTGAAGTACTCTCCTATTCTTGCCATAACATTGAGTCGGAATTGAATCAAGCCTCAAGATTTAACCACCAGTTCACAAGCAATATAGGAGATAGATAACCATAAATGACATCAGAGATGCATTCAGGAAACCCAAAATATGGAAACTCTCAAGACACACAAATCGGTTTCCTCAACAAATACACTGCGAGAAAAAAATAAGTAAGAAAGGAACCTTAAAGATTAAGAGACCTGGTATGTATCCAGACTTGAAGCAACTGCTGAAAACAAAGCAACCAAATAACAACAACGAAACACCATAGTGGTCAATCAGGGAAGTTCCAACACTGACTGGATATTCGATATTAAGGAATTATGTGACAGTAATGACATTATGACTATACAGCATGGATGAGTGGTGTCCGGGTGAACGGACGGTGCTTAAGCCGAGCGATGAACTCCTGGAGGTTCATCATACTCTTGTCCATACACAGTATTTAAATGCTTTTCATAACAAATGAAAAACAAAGCAAAAAGCCCCTGCCACGACGTGTGGTTGGAGTCACGATACTAAGTTCTGCCCGGCCCTGTCACCCTCCCCTCCCCGGGAATACCCGCCTGTTACCACGACAAGTGGAAAAGCCCCACTCGCTCTAAGTCTGTGGACCGGACCGTGAGTGACGTGGAAGGGGGGACACCAGGGGCACAGGCTACGGCCCGCGCCGATGGACAGCACAGGGGTCCGCTCTTGGACGCTCCCCTCCCCTGCCCGCACCCACTCCGGAAGCAGCAGCCGCCCCCACGTCTCGCGATAGTTACCTCGCGGGACTCGAGCCGGCTGCGGCCGCACAGGCGCACTGGCGAATGTAAGCGGTGTACAAGCTCTCGGCTTCCACGTACTCTCCCTTTTTGAAATGAGCCTGGGCGACCGCTAGGGTTGTGTGATCTTCTTGCCCCTGCTGCCCTTCCATAGCGGTCGAAAGCCAAGGTTTCGGTGTCGAATGGGGTGGATATCTGAGGGATGACAGGCAGCACCACAAAGCCACTTCTGCTCCCCGGAACTTTTAACAGCGAAACCTTGGCTCTACGGGAGGGGAAGTTTGTGCCTTCCGCGGACCCGTCGTCTCGCGAGATAACCAGTGGGACGATGGCGCAGCGCACGGGATCTCCGAAGGAGCTTGCAAGGGGCCCTGCGAAATGCCCTTTTGTCTCGTCTACCGGAAGACCAGCGGACCCGTGGACCCAAACTGGTTTCCAAGTCCTTTGTGTGATGTCGCGAGGCGCTTACCCTTCGTTACAAAGAGTTGGAGGCGGACTGTGCGGGAAATAGACGAAGTCGGGGTTTGTTTTATGAATGGCTGATTGGCCTGAGAGCTTTTTGTAGCTCCGCTCCGGTTCAGCGTCCCCGCTTAGTAGAACACCGCGTTTTGGATGCTCTGAGTAGCCTGTGGTTATCTGAGACACTGTGTGTTAAAATCACAGGAGCTTTGTTGATCCACGGCCCAGAGTCCGAATTCAAACTCTACCATTTATTGCCTCCAAGACCCCAGATGTCGAACTTCTCAACCTTTTTGGCCCTCTGGAATTGTGTAAGGATTAATTTAATAGTATAGTGTGTCAGAAGTCTTTGGTCTTTGATGCTAGTTTACATTCCATGGCTGTTTATGCCAAAGAAAAACCCAAATAGCAATTTATTAAGTACATTACGTTTAGTTCAAGTTAAAAGTATATAATAAGCTTTGCTAAGCACGCTGCATTACATGTCTGCTGTGTGTCTTCTCGGGGTCCCTCAATTCTGTTTTACTTCCCAAACTGCTGAGTGCCTTTCAGTCAGAAAAAGAGAAGATGAAAATATATTTGGAGATGATATTTGCATGAAACAGCCTCAAGACGTAAATTGTATGTTTTTTCTATTGCTTTTATTAGATTTTTTACTTCATTTACCCAACTGAAAAATCCAAATAAAAGTGCATTAATGCTAAATAAAAGCCCATTAGTGGAAATTAAAAGACTGCAAGACTCCAAAAATAAACTTGTATTTTCTGGTGTAAGAAAATGGACAAATTAATAAACAGACAACCCAGAAACAAGCCCCAAATAGGCTTTATTTTTTTAGTCATTTAACATACATGGAGAAAGGGCAGATTATCCCAATGAGTGCTATTAGGAGAATTACTTAACCATCTGAGGAAAAATATATTTAAGTATTTCAGATCCCAACTGACACAATACTCTTATTCCAGATGAATTTAAAAGTTAAATATAAAAAAAATTAAGACTCCAAAAAAAGATGGAGAATGAAACATAGATATTTAGAGGCAGGCCTTACTGAGCGTAAAAAGGAAGGAAAAAAAATTATAAAGCATCTGATAAAATTAACTATAAAAATAAAAGGCAGAGAGGAAAGAAATTTGCAACTTGCAAAACAATTGCCATCTTTAACATATACAGCACTTTCTGCACAACATGTATTTATTGAGCATCTACTATGTGCCAGACACAGTTTAAAAACTGGGAGTAGAACAGTGAACAAAAGGAAGTCCCTGCCCTCTGAGCTTACAGCCTATAGCAAAGACACACAATTTTAAAAATCAGATTGTGATTGATGCCATAGAGAAAAATAAAACAGTACAGGGGATAAGGAAGAGGTCATTTCTATTTCATATAGAATGGATGGAGAAGACTTCAAGAGAAAGGTGACATCTAAGTAAAAACCTAAAGCAAGTAAGGAAGCAAGCCATACTGAAAGAGAAAATAGCAAGGGTAAAAGCCATGAGGTAAAAGAAGGTTTGATTTGCTCAAGGAATAATGAATAGTAAAGATATTAGTGTGTTTAACACCCAGTGAACTAAGAGAAAGAGAATATGTAATGAAAGTTGTGAATTGTGGGGGGCAGCAAGGAGGCCTAGATAGTAGTAAGTTTCTTAACCTTTTTTGTGCCATGACCCCTTTGGCAGTTGGGGAAGCCTTTGGCTCCTTCTCAATTTTTTAAGTGCATTTAAAATGTAGGATTACAAAAGAAAATAAACATATAAAAACACAGTTGTGGAAATATGGACAGATTTTTCAAGTAGTAACATTTGCTTTTTTATTAACACATTATCAAGATAGAGTGGCAAACCCAAAACTAGCAGAAGAGGAAGATAATAAAGATTAGAACAGAGGTAAATAAAAGAGAACAGAAAAAAAAAAAATCAACAAAACCAAAAGTTGGTTCTTCAAAAAGATCAACAAAAATTAGTAAAGCTTTAGCTAAATCAACTAAAAATTTAAAAAAGAAGACTTAAATTACTAAAAACAAGTGAAATTAGGGACATTACTACCAATTCTACAGAAATAAAAAGGATTATAAAAGAGTACTATAAACAATTATATACGAAAAAATTGGATAACCTAGATGAAGTGGGAAAATTCCTAGACAAAGAAAACCTGCCAAGATTGAATCATGAAGAAATAGAAAATCTGACTAGACCTATAACTAGAAAGGAGATTGAGTCAGTAATAAAAAAAATTTTTTAAATTAACACCTCCTCACAAAGAAAATCCCTGGACCTGATGGCTTCATTGATGAAATCTATCAAACATTTAAGAAAAAAAACAACACCAATCCTTCTTAAGCTCTTCCAAAAAATTGAAAAAGGGGAAACATTTTCTAACTCATTCCATAGGGCCAGCCTTACCCTGATACCAAAACTAGAGAAAGACACTAGAAGAAAACTATAGACCAATATCCTTTATGACATTGCTGCAAAAATCCTCAGCAAAATACTGTCAAATGAAATTCAGCAGTATGTTCCAAGGATTATACCATGTGGGATATATTCCTGGAATGCAAGGATGATTCAACGTGTGAAAATCAATGTAATACATCACACTAACAGGATGAAGGAAAAAACTGCAAGATCATCTCAGTTGATGTAGAAAAAGCATTTGACAAAGTCCTTTCATGATAAAGACACTCAGCAAGCTAGAAATAGAACAAATCTACCTCAACGTAATAAAAGCCATATATGAAAAACCCATAGTGAACATCATACTCAGTGGCAAAAGACTGAAAGCTTTCCCTCTAAAACCAGGAAGAAGGCAAGAGTGCTCACTTTCACTACCTCTATTCAACAAAGCACTGGAAGTTCTAGCCAGAGCCGGTAGGTAAGAAAAAATAAATAAAAGGCATACAAAATGGAAAGGAAGAAGTAGAAATCTCTGGTTAAAAATTATACTCTCGTATGTAAATAACACTAAAGGTTGCACCCCCCCCAAAAAAATTAGAGCTAATAAATTCAGCAAAGCAGCAGGATACAAAATCAACACACAAAAACCAGTTGCATTTTTATACACTAAAAATGAACAATCTAAAAAAATTAAGAAAACAATTTACAATAGCATCAAAAAGAATAAAATACAAGACTTGAATAAATAGAAAGACATCCCATGCTCATGAATTGAAAGACTTAATACTGTTAAAATGTCAATACTATCCAAAGCAATCTACAGTTTAATGGAATCCCTATCAAAATCCCAATGATGTCATTGCAGAAATAGAAAAATCCATCTTAAAATTCACATGGGAAGAGGCAGGGCAAGATGGTGGACTAGAGGTGCCAAGGGCATGTTCCTCTCTCAGAAAAGAACCAGAGCAACTAACAGCTAAGTATTGACAGGAGCATCTGTGGGAGAGCATAGGAGTACAGCAGGAGACTAGTGAGATCCCTGTGGAGCATGAAAGCCCAGGATGGCAGCATAGAGAGGAGAGGAAGGCATATGACCTCAGCCACCATGTATCCAACACTGGTATTGGTGCAGGAGAAATTTTCCCTTGCCACAAAAAACTAGGCAGAGGACCCACACCAACCCCAAGTCTCACCACAGAGGATGGCAGATCCTTTGCAGGACAAGCCCAGAGCCAAGTGTAGGGAGCAGCCTAGAATGTATGCACTGCATCACTCTAGAACAGGAGCACAAACTGTGCACTCCCCACCGCCCACCCTCATGAGCAAAGCTGATGTAGGATGGCACCATCTTGAAACCAGAGTCGTTGCCAGCAGCAAGCCCTGCCCTGGAGTCAGTAGTCATGAAGTTTCCCCAGCTTTAAGGCTCTGCCCTCATCTCAGTGCACACAGAAGGCAACAATGCCCTGATCCTGATGGCTTGTATGAAGCCTGGGCTCATAACAACTGTGACTCTAATTCTGCCATCTGGAAAGCCAATCCTAGACTGCTGAACTAATGCACTCCCCTATCCCCAGCTGGAGGTCAGACAGGCAGACCTGCCACAAACAAACTACTCCCCATTCCTCTCCCTAACCCCCAGTCCCACCAGCTGACTAAATTGTGTGCATCTGAGCCCCCAACCCAAAGAAAAACAACTCATGGGTCACTGCCCTAATGAATATACTCATAGGCCAGTGAAAATAAAGTGCACCTGCACCCTCCCAGAGAAGTGGCCAGGTGGTTCCATCCTGAACGTTCCCACCTAGCAGCCTTGCCAACAGTCCCAGAAGCAGCCTCATAGTATGGGGCCCCTCACTGCGGGCCTGCCTAGCAGCTCTGCCTACCATCCAGGAAGTGACTGTACAAGCTCCCTCAAAGAGGCCTGACTATTGGCCTCACTCACTCCTGAGAAGTGGCTCAGGAACTCCGTTCTTTGGCAGACCAGCTCCCAAACTGCCAAGGGAAGTACAATCTTAAATCTGGCCCCAAGAAGTAGCACCGTAGAAGGACCATCAGCAGACCTGCACTCAGCTACCCAAGCCCCTTGCTCCGAGAAACAACTCAGCTGTCATTCCCCTGGACGATCCACCCCTGAGTCTTTGAGCCATTACACCCACATGCATCCAAGTGAGAAACAGCTTGGCTGACACGCCCCTGGTGGAACAGAGAAGCAGCACAGAGACCCTGCAACTGGAAAGCAAGTCTCAGAGACCCTGCAACTGGAAAACAAGTCTCAGAGACCCTGAAATAGCATATGCATGCACCCCCAGCCTAAGAATCAATGCAGAAACCACATCCCAGTGAACCAGCTCCCAAGATGACACAGGATGCATTTGCAGACCCCCTGCTTGTGAACCAACCCAGTGATCACTTCCCCAGCAAAGCTGTGCCGCCACAAACCTCCAAAGGGTAGGTCACAAGTCACTCACAGACATAGTGAAAGTGGATTACAGCTGAAGGGACTACAGACTCTACACTTCCACATCCTTCCTGAAAAAAGCCATTGCAGTCTACCCAATCAACACCCTAGGATACATTTGCAGGTGAAAGTCTTTCCCCCATGCAAGCCACTCTACAAATTTCAAAGAGATGACTATTCCACCAAATGCACAGATATCAACACTGAAAAACAAGGTAACATGACAGCACCAAAAAAAAACAAAATAATGCTCAAAGAATCAAAAATTGCCAAGTTGCCTGAAAAGGATTTCAGATTAATTATCTTAAGGAAACTCACTAAGAAACGAGAATACAGACAAATAGTTCACCAAAATCAGAAAAACAATTCACAATCTGAATGAGAAATTCAACAAAGATAAAGATATCACTAAAAAATCAAACAGAAATCTTAGAATTGAAGAATTCATTGAATGAAATGAAAATACATCTGAGAGTATAAACAGATGAGATCAAGCAGAAGAAAAAAATTCTGATCTTGAAGACATCAGTTTTGAAATAACACAGGAAGACAAAAATAAAAAATAAAGCTTGCAATATGTATGGCATACTATTAAGCACACAGATGTTTGAATTATGGGCATTCCAGGAGAAGAAAACAAAAAGATGTTGAAAATCTGTTTAATAAAATAATATCTGAAAACTTCCTTAGTCTTGAGAAAGATATGAACATCCAAATCCTGGAAAAAGGATCTAAAGGTCTCCAAATAGATTCAACTCAAACAGGTCATCTCAAAGACACATTGTAGTCCAACTATCCAAAGTTAAAGACAAAGAGAGAATTCTAAAAACAGCAACAGAAAAATGTCAAGTCACGTATAAGGTAATCCTCATTAGACTAACAGTAGACTTTGCAGCAGAAACAATATATGCCAGGAGAGAATGGGACTGAGAGAAAAGTACTGAAAGAAAAAACTCCCAGCCAAGAATACACCCAGCAAAGCTAATCTTCAGAAATGAAAGAGAAATAAAGTCTTTCTCAGACAAGCAAAAATTAAGGGAATTTATCACCACCAGACTGGCTTTACAAGAAAAGCTCAGGGGAGCCCTACATCTATAAGAGAGAGAATAATAACAACCATCATGAAAGCACCTGAACATATAAAATTTACAGGAAGAACAGATACACAAGCTAGAAAGAGAAAGGAACCAAACTTTTTCAATACAGAAAACCACCAAACCACAAGGATAAACAATAAGAGAGGAAGAAAGGAACAAAAGATGTACAAAACAATCAGAAAACAACCAACAAAATGACAGATGTAAGACCTCACATATCAATAAAAACCTTGAATGTAAACAGATTAAATGACCCAATTAAAAGACATAGACTGGGTGAATGGATTTTTTTAAAAAAAGACTCATTCATGTGCTGCCTACAAGAAACACACCTTACCTACAGAGATACACATAGACTGAAAGTGAAAGGATGGAAAAAGATATTCTATGCAAATGGAAGACAGAATTGAGCACAAGTAGCAATACTTATATCAAATAAAATAGACTTTAAATCAAAACCCATACTAAGAGACAAAAAGGGCACTATATAATGATAAAGGGATAAATACAGCAAGAAGATATAAAATTATAAAAATATATGCACCTAATACCAGAACACCCAGAGATATATAAAGCAAATATTGCAGATTTAAAGGGATAGACACCAAAGCAATAATAGTTGGGGACTTTAATACTCCACTCTCAGCGTTTGACAGAACATTGAGACAGAAAATCAATAAGGAAACATTGTATTTAAATGGCACCATAGACCAGATGGATCTAACAGGCATATACAGAGCATTTTATCCAACAGCTGCAGAATACACATTCTTTTTATCAGCACATGGAACACTCTTCAGAACTAACCATATGTTAGACCACAAATTAAGTCTCAACAAGTTCAGAAAAATCAAAATCATGTCAAGCATTTTTTCTGACCACAATGGAATAAAACTAGAAATCAATAACAAGAGGAACTTGCGAAATTACACAAATACATGGAAATTAAAGAACATGCTCTTGAATGACCAATGGGTCAAAGAAGAGATTAAGAGTGGGGCAGCAAATCTTTCTGGGTAAAGATAGATGTCCACAATCTCTTTTGCAGGCTTGGCACAGGGGCCAAATTCAATGTGAGATGCTTCTCTGCAAATGCAGCCCAATTCCAGGTAGGAAAAAGGAAATATGACTTAGATTCTTCAGAGGTGCTGCCAGGACTGGATTGCCTTGGAAACAAGTCTGTGCCATGTGAGTATGGAGCATTTCAAACACATCAGGAGCTCCAAAAGGAAGAGAAAAAAGAAGAGAGCTTAACTGAAAGGAAGAGGGAGCAGAACAAGAAAAACAGGAAAAAGAAGACTTCAGAAATTACTTCTCAAGAAGAAGGTACTACTATACAATGGATATCATCTATGGAAGTAAAAATTGAAGATAAAAAAGTTAAAGGAGAAAATAAACTAACTTCAGGAAAGTTGGAACATCTCAGAAAGGAAAAGATAAACTTCTTCCATAATAAACACAAAATTCACATCCAAGGAACTGATCTTTCTGATCCAATTGCTACATTTCAGTAACTTGACCGGGAATATAAAATCAATTCTTGACTGTTTCAGAACATTCTAGATGCAGGCTTCCAAATGCTTACGCCAATCCAAATCCAAACCATTCCAGTTATGTGGCATGGTTTGGAGTTTCTGGCTTCTGCTTCTACCAGATCTGGAAAACCTTTTGCTTTTAACATTCCTATTTTAATGCAGCTGAAAACAACTCATAGATAAGGGCTTCAAAGCCCTGATTGTATCCCCAGCATGAGAACTTGCCAGCCAGATTCACCAAGAGTTAGTAAAAATCTCTTGAGGGAACGGGATTCAGGATACACATGATTCACAAAGCAGTAGTGGCAGCCAAGAAATTTGGATGTAAGTCATCTAAGAAGTTTGGTACTCTTGTGACTACTACAAAACGACCTATGTATTTATTACAGCAAGATCCACCAGGAATAGACCTAACAAGTATTGAAAGGCTGGTAGTAGATGAGTCAGACAAACTGTTTGAAGATAGAAAACTGGGTTCGGAGACCAGCTGGCTTCCATTTTCCTGGCCTGCACATCCCACAAGGTCAGAAGAGCTATGTTCAATGCAACTTTTGCATATGATGTTGAACAGTGGTGCAAACTCAACCTGGAAAATGTCATTACTGTATCCATTGGAGAAAGAAATTCTGGTGTAGAGACTGTAGAACAAGAACTTTTCTTTGTTGGGTCTGAGACTAGAAAACTTTCGGCCGTGAGAGAACTTGTTTAAAAGAGTTTCAATCCACCTGTTCTTGTTTTTGTTCAGTCAATTTAAAGGGCTAAAGAACTTTTTCATGAGCTTTTATATGAAGGTAGTATTGTAGATGTTATTTATGGAGACAGAACACAGTAATAGATAACACAGCCCACAGTTTCAGAGCAGGAAAAATCTGGGTTTTTATTTGTACAGCCTTACTAGCAAGATGGATTGATTTTAAAGGCATAAACTTGGCAATCAACTATGGCTTTCCAACCAGCTCAGTGGAATATGTCCATGGGATAGGTTGAACTGGAAGAGCAGGGTATAAGGGAAAAGCTGTTACATTTTTCATTAAAGATGAAAAACCATTATTAAGAAGTGTAGCCAATGTTATATCGCAGGCTGGTTGTCCTCTACCAGAATACATGAAAGGTTTCCAAAAACTACTAAGCAAACAACAGAAAAAGATCATTAAGAAACCATTGGAAATGGGAAAGCATTAGCACAACTCCAAAATATTTCTTAGAAAAAGTTAAGAATAAATGGAAAAAGGTCACTGGTCAGAACAGCAAGAAGAAAGTAGCTCTTGAAGACAAAAGTTAAAAACAGACTTTTTGAAAGACTATCCCAGAAATGTAATTTTACTATCCCAGTGTGAATGTTGTGGCTTCAAAATATACTACAAAGCCAATAGTAATCAAGACAGCAAAGTACTTGCACAAAAAACACATAGACCAATGGAACAGAATAGAGAATTCAGAAACAAATCCACGTACCTACAGCCAACCGATTTTTGACAAAGGAGCCAAGAACGTACATTGGGGAAAGGATGGTCCCTTCAATAAATGGTGCTGGTGAGCTGGCCAGTTAGCTCACTCAGTTAGAGCACGGTACTGCTAACACTAAGGACAAGGGGTCAGATACCAGTACCAGCCAGCTGCCAAAAAAAACCCCAACAGAAATAAAGGTAAACAGCTACCAAAAAATAAAAGGTACTGTGAAAACTAGATATCCATATGCAGAAGAATCTAAATCTCTATCTCTCACCATATACTAAAATCAACTCAAAATGGATTAAAGATTTTAATGTAAGACCCGAAACTATAACACTTCTAGAAGAAAATATAGGGACATACTTCAGGACATAGGACTGGGCAAAGATTTTTATTAATAATAGTTCTGAAGGACAGGGAATAAAAGCAAAAACTAACAAATGGGATTACAACAAACTAAAAAGCATCTGCAAAGCAAATGAAACAATCAACACAGTGAAAAGATAACCTCCAAGATGACAGAAAGTATTTGCAACCTATGCATCTGACAAGAATATACAAATAACTCAACTTGATAGTTAAAAAAAAAATTTAAAAATAGGCATATAAACTGAATAGACATTTTCAAAACCACAATGAGATATCATCAGCCCAGTTAGAATGACTATTATCAAAAGGCAGTAAATAGCAAATGCTGGCAAGGATGCAGAGAAAGGGGAACGCTTTTTTTTTTTTTTTTTTTTTTGTCTTTTTCGTGACTGGCACTCAGCCAGTGAGTGCACCGGCCATACCTATATAGGATCCGAACCCACGGTGGGAGCGTCGCCGCGCTCCCAGCGCCGCACTCTCCTGAGTGTGCCACGGGCTCGGCCTGAAAGGGGAACTCTTATACACTGTTGGTGGGAATGTAAATTAGTACAGCCATTATGGAAAACAATATGGAGATTTCTCAAACAACTACAGATAGAACTACCATATGATCCAACAATCCAACTACTGGGTACACATCCAAAGGAATGGAAATCAACAAGTTGAAGGGAATATATGTACTCCCATGTTTATCACAGCTCTATTCACCATAGCCAAGAGTTGGAACCAACCTAAATGTCTTTCAATGGATGACTGGGTAAAGAAATGGAATATTACTAACAATGGAATACTCGCAATACACAATAGAATGAACTCAACCATAAAAAGGAATGAAGTTCTGTCATTTGCAGCAACGTGGATGAGCTTGGAGAAAATTATGTTAAGTGAAATAAGCAAGGCACAGGAAGAGAAATACCACATGTGGAAGCTAAAAAAGTTGATCTCATAAAAGTAGAAAGAATAGTGGTTACTAAAGACTGGTGGAGGGAAGAGGGAGAGAGGGATAGGGAAAGGGGTGGTCAGTGAGTACAAAATATTACAGAGAGAGGAAGAATGGGATCTAGCATTCTATAGCAATATAGGGAGACTACAGTCAACAACAAAGTACTGAGTATCTTTGAATAGCTTGTCAAGATGATGTTGAATGTTCTCAACACAAAGAGTTGACAAGAGTTTAAGATAATGGATATACTAATGTTCTGATATAACCATTGCACAGGGTTTGAATGTACCCAAATAGCATATTGTACTCCTTAAACATATACAATTATCATGAGTCAAAAAAATTCATGTGGAATTTCAAGGGCCCCCCAAATAGCCAAAACAATCTCAAAAAACAAAGTTGGAGGACTAACACTTCATGATTTCAAAACTTACTACAAAGCTACAGTAATCAAAATAGTGTGGTATTGGCATAAAGACAGACTTTTTAGCAAATGGTCCTGAGAAAACTGGATATCCCCATGCAAAAGAATAAGGTTGGTTTCTTACCTTATACCATGTACAAAAATTAACTCAAAATGAATCAGCAACCTAAATGTAAGAGCTAAAATTATAAACTCTTAGAAGAAAACATAGGGTAAAACCTTCGCAACATTGAATTTGGCAATAATTGCTTGGATATGACACCAAAGGCACAGGCAATAACAACAACAAAAAAGATAAATTGGACTTCATGAAAATTTAAAACTTTTGTGCATCAAAAGACACTATCATCAGAGTAAAAAGGCAACCCACAGGGCAGGAGAAAATATTTGAAAATCACATATTTGATAAAATAATATACAGAATATATAGAGAATTTCTAAAATTCAGCAACAAAGAAACAAGCAACCCAATGAAGAAATGGGGCAAAGAACTTGAATAGACTTTCCTCCAATGACAATGCACGAAGGCTAACAAGCACATGGAAAGATGCTCAACATCACTTAGCATTAGGGAAATGCAAATTAAAACTACAATCAGATACCACCTCATGCCCATTTTTTTTTTTAAAGAAAATATCAAGTGTTGGAGAGGATGTGGAGAAATTGGAACCCTTGTGCACTGTTTGTGAGAATGTAAAATGGTGCAGTCACTGAGGAAACCAGTATGATAGTTCCTCAAAAAATTAAATATAGAATCACTATATGATTCAGCAATTTCACTTCTGAGTAAATTCCCAAAAGAATTGAAAGCGTGGTCTTAAAGAGATATTTGTACACCCATGTTCATAGCAGCTTTATTCACAATAGCTAAAAGGTGGAAGCAACACACGTGTCCATCAACAGATGAATGGATAAGCAAAATGTGGTACACACATACAATGGAATATTATTCAGCCTTAAACACACAAGCATGAACCTTGAAGACACTATATGAAGTGAACTAAGCCAGTCAAAAAGAGTGCATGATTCCATTTAAATGAGGTACCTAGAGTAGTCAAATTCACAGAGACAGAAAGTAGAAGGGTAGCTGCCGGTGGCTGGAGAGAGGAGGTATGGGGAGTGATTGTTTAATGCGTACTGCGTATAGTTTCGGTTTTGCAAGATGAAAAGAGTTCTGGAGATGGGTGGTGATGATAGTGGTATACGTACAATATGAATGTACTTAATGAGTGTGGTCAATACCACTTTAGCTGCATACTTAATGGTGCTTAAGATAATAAATTTCATATTATGTGTATTTTATCACAATAAAAAATTAGGAAAAAATCAAGTGGAAGTGTAATTGCTGTAATTTTGAGATATCTGCAACATTGTTCTCAAGTCATTATTACTGTGTTTCTATAATTTCTTTTGCTGCGTCTATTGCAGTTTCTGCCTTATAAAGGTGGTTTCTATGTGCATATTGTTATACTATGTCCACAGATGTTCACAAATGTTATATTTTTGTGAATTGCCATTTTTAGCATTATGAAGTATTCTTGGTTGTAATATTGTACTTCACCACACCAACAGTTTTAAAATCTCGATATAGAAAATTAATAAGATTATAATAAAATTCAACTCCTTAGCAAACTAGGACTACAAGGGGACATATTTAACTTACTAAAGTCTAGTGACAAAGTATCTACAGCGAATACAATACACAGTGGTAAAATATTGAAGTATTTCCTTTCAGATTAGGAATAAGACAAGGATGCCCAATACCATCACTTTGATTATTCAATATTGTATTGGGGATCTTGGTTAGTGCAGTAAGATGAGAAAAAGAAATAAAAGGTATAAAGATTAGAAACAAAAAAGTCATTAAACACCAATTATATGACTATGTGTGTAGAAAAGAAGTGCAAAGGACTAACAGTAACAGAGAAAAACACAGTAGAAGGACTTCTGCCAGAGAGCAAGACCTGTTATACAACTGTAATAACTGAGACATCATGCTTCAGCACAGAGAAAATTTAAATGTGAAAGGCAAAAGAATAAAACTTCTAGAACATAATATAGTATCTTCATGACCTTATGATGTGGGGAAATTTTATAAACACGCAATATTCTATATTCTTACTGATGTTTTTTGTCCATTTCTATCAATTGCAGAGAGAAGGGTATTAAAGTCTCCAACTATGATGTGGATTTTTTCTGCCAGTTTTTGCTTCGTGTATTTTTATTAGGCAAATTAACAATCAGAATCATATCTTCTTGTTGAATTGGCCCTTGTATCGTTATGAGATATTTCTCTTTATCTCTGGTAACACTCATTGTCTTGAAGTCTGCTTTGGTATTAATAGAACCACACATGCTTTCTTATCCTTACCATTTGCATGGTGCATCTTTTCCCACCCTTTTACTTTCAACCTATCTGTTTTTAAACGGACTCTTGCTTTTATAAATCTATTTTGACGATCTCTTTTGATTGTAGTGTTTAGTCCATTTATACCTAATGTAATTACTGATATAGCTGGGTTTAAGTCTGCCGTCTTCCTATTTGTTTTCTATTTGTCTCATCTATAATTTGTTCCTCTTTTCTTGTATTCTTTTTAGCTTAAATAAATGATTATTCCATTTTCTCTATTAGCTTTATTTTTGTTTTATCAATCAACTTTATCAAGTTATAATTTACGTTAACTTTTTTTTTAGCTAGAGAAATCTCTTAGGAACCTACCTCTCTTGTTACAAAGACATAATACAGCAATTTACTGTTTCACCTCAGCTTCTTTTTCTTGTGTTAAATTCAACTAAAATAGAAATGCCTTATTTTTAAAAAATAATATTACCAATAAGTGTAAAATTTAATGAGTTTGACAAATGTATAGTCATGTAATCTCCACCAAAACCAAGATATAGAACATTTCAATCATCTCTAAAAGTTCCTTTGTACCCCTTTGAAGCCAATCCCATACCCTCTCCTGGACCTCAAGAACTACTTTCCATCACTATGATTTTGTCTTTTCTAGAATTTCATATAAATGACATCATACAGTATGTTGTCTTTTGTTTCTAGCTTCTTTCACTTAGCATAATGCTTTTGCAGTTCATCCATGTTGTTACATGTATCAGTGGTTTATTCCTTTTTATTGCTGAGTAGTATTTCATTGTATGCACATTCTATATTTTGTTTATACATTTACATATTGATGGATATTTAGCTTCTTTCCAAGTTTTTGGCTATTATGGATAATACTGTTATGTACATTTGCATGCAAGTCTTTGTGTGGATATGTTTTCATTTCTTCTGTGTAAATTCCTAAGAGCAGGATTGCTAGGCCCTACATAGTAAGTATACGTTTAAATTTAGAAGACACTTCCAAACATTCCCGAAGTGGGTGTACTATTTCACATTTCCATCAGCAGTGTATGAGAATTTCAATTGTTCTATAGACTTACCAACACTTGTCTTGTTAGTTTTAATATTAGCCCTTGTAGTGGCTACATAGAAGTACCTCATTTTCTAAATTCCTCTGAATTCTACTAACTAGAAATTTACACTATGCCAAAAAAGAAATCAGTGGTTAAATAAAATATAACCCTAAGCCACTTAATGTCTACTTTTAATTTTAGATAAATATCTTAAGAATAAATACCTCTTGCTATGAAGAAACATTTATAGTACATCAATTTTTTGTTTCATTTTTTTTTCTTCTCTTAAATTCAACTAAAATATGTTAATGCTTTTTATTTTTCTAAAGGTTATCAAGACTATTTCTACTTTCTCATCTACACTCATGTATTTTTGAAGTTTTCTACCATTTACATAAGTTATGTTTATACTCCAAATAATGGTAGTTTCTTAAAGAAAAAAATGAATTGAGAAAATAATCATAAAAACAGACAGTAGGGGGCAACATCATACTTTTATTTCCATTTTAGAAACTCAGTAGCAAGATCCTGGAGATACAATATCATCAAATTCAGTACTTTTGATTTTCTCTTAAAAGTCTGTTAACATAATTTTTCCTTTCATTTCTAAATTAGAACTCTGTGTGAACTCTAAGGAGTAATTCACTGCAACTTCCGATCACCTGACATTTGCCTAGTACCTTTGTAAGGTTGCTGGGTTTTTCCCCATTTGGTAGCAAAAGTAGTATTGTGTATCTGTCGTGCCTCCTGCCCCCTTCTCCCCTTCTTCATTCCGGAGCCCGACACTCTCCTAACCAACCCCACCAGAATATTTAAATAAAGACAAAGTAAACACCACGTTTTCTATAAGTTATAGATAAAGGAAACAGGATAAACACAAGTCATTTTTTCAATATTTATTATTTTCTTTTTCCTTTTTTCACTTAATACCACATAAAACCTAAGATCTCAGCTCTTTGAATGCAGAAAGATAATTACAAAGTATATTTTAGCAAGACAATTTATAATGAAGTCAGGATTTGTGAATAATAGCAGGTCAGCAACGCTATGGTGCTTGCTAGGCACATTGCTTATTTGTATGGCTTCATAAGTCAGTTCCATCAGTTCAAGACTTTGGCCTACCATACTACTTTGAAACATTACATAATTCAGGGCAAGTTTTACGATAAAGAACAACTCAGCATTACTCAAAATGAGTCAGTTCATGTCTATCACAAGAAGAGAATGTTATGCTGTCTTCAATATACTACCTAATTCTGTCTATCCAACTTCTCTCCAAGAATTTGTCTTACATGGTCAATTTTGCTTCTCTTTGCCCCTTTCATCAGGGGATAGTTTGTTAGTGTTATTATCTTAAAATTTTCTTCATGTTGAATAAAAGAGATTGAATCAATTCATACTATCTTATTTCTCTAGTAGCATTTTCAAGCAAGACAGAGGTCTCCAAAACATTATGGCAGATCATTAAAACTTTCACAGAATAGATCCCAAAGAGTCATAAGCTTTTATAATAGTAAAAAAGATGTTTGTCTTTACATATATGTCTGTGTATACACACACACACATACACATATACATATAATTAGGTCCACAGGGCATGAGAGGTGGTTTTTAGAGATTTTGGTTTCTGGATCAAAACTGAACAAGAAGTATCAACAGCAACTAAGGATCTATCTGAAATCATTAGTTGGAGGAAAAATTCTAGGGCTCAGGCAGCGTAGGATTAGTGGCAAATGAGAAGGCTCTAGAAGAGAATTCCCAAAAGATATGTTACAAGAGGCTTGAGGAGTCAACAGATGATTTTGGAATTGAAGCAAATAAAACAGAAGTGTAAACAACAGGTCATGACACGAGCTAGAGGCATGACAAACTAATGAGTTCTCAGCTGATTCGTGGGATAGGAAAGGGAAGGGGAAAGAAGAGATACGAAGGCATTAGACCAAGGACCAAGAACCACAGCTCCCAGCAAACCATCCTGCAGGAACCATTTGCACAGGGGAGCCAGTAACAAGCGTGCCATCCCTACAACCCTGAAAATTTCTTTCATTGATGAAGCAGAGAACAGTCTTATCCCTGCAAACAGAAGGTCCTGTAGAAATACATAATTAAGTTCAACAGGAGATATATCCTCTTGGGCAGACCTCTTTGTTAGGACACGATTTTCTAATTTGGAGAAATACTCATTATCTATTCTGGTACAAAAGAAAACAAACAAGATAGATGAAATTCATTGTGTTAAATTTAGATAAGTGAGTAATTAATGAGACATATTAGACAAAGTAAATAGAGCTTATATGTGTGACTACAGATAGAAAGCGATAGAAGGAGCAAGAGATACCTAACATTCACAAAGCACTAAAATACAAAAGGCAAAAAATTGCTAAATATTCATGACACTAAGAATGCATGAGATACACAAGCCCTCAATATGTGTGAGGTCTTGATTCAGTTACCCACAGATGGCACTTATTCTGACCTGTCCTCTACCCAAGAAATACAATAAAATCCATGACTGCTCAGCAGACTCATTGGCAAGCTACAGCTGTGGCCAGATGTGCTTGCCCCTGAGCATCTTCTATACAGCAACTGTGCATCATTGGCCTCAGGCACATTCAATCTGATTGAGTTCTCTGGCTCAAACTTAACTGTGGTCCTCTCCATAACCCCGCTATCAGGGGAAGCTGATGTGACAGAGTAAGAGTCAGGAGAGTCAGGACTAAAAATATTATATAACCCAGGATTCAGTTTTATATAACCCAGGATTGTGGTCTTTCCACCCTACCAGCACCCTACCCTAATAGTGTTAATCTACCCCATCACTTTCTCCTGGTGCCTCACTGTGTATTTCAAATTGATTCAATAAACCATGTGATTCAAGCAACCTCATTTGGTTTACAAGCCTTTCTGTGCATGACCTCTGAGACAGTTTGCTTGGTAGTGTAACTGGAGGCTACCACTGTACCAAGGTAATTTCCCACAAGGTGCATGGACATAGAGACTTCAAGGACTTCTTGTCTTATTTTATTTAGTCACATGAGCCCACCATCTATCCTAAACTCACCTGGGCTCTAAACCTCTTCTCATAGCTCACTCTGCAAAAGGCTTAACTTGTCCCTACAAGACCAAAAACATATCACATTGAGAGAGAGAACTAACGTAAGCATTATTGCTGTGATAACAATGCTGTGTATTTCTCTTTATTTATTGTCTCTACTAAACATCAGCCAAACCTCAGCAAACAATCTTAATAAAATAGTGCTAAAGTGTGGTCTTTAGCCACAAAATGAGAGGATGTAAGTTCATGAGAAATAAATGGAGAGCATTACTTTCTATATAAAAGAGGGAAGAAATTTACCCATTACTGATCACAATTTCTTCTCTTTTAAATTAATGATAACACATCAAAACAGATGCATATCAAGAAAGAATCACTTCCTACAGCAAGAGTTTTCTTAAATGAAGAGTCCAGCTTGGTGACAATATTTCAATTGAAAGCATAACTACAAAATGGGTATTTTTGTATAAGTTCTTATCATTATAAATAGAACCAAGTTTTGTGCATAATAGTATGTAAAAGTAAATGCTAAATGCCATCTCTTGAATGAGACTAACAGGATAGGTTTTTTAAAAAGGATGAAGAATAAGCCTATTAGAAACTATTCAAATTGTAAAAATTGTCTTAAAATGCCATCTCCTTACTTCTGAAAATAAAACATGGAGACATTCAATACTCATTTAATCAAATACGGCTAGGCATAAAGCTCATTTCAGTATTAAAATTGTTTAACCTCCTCATAATACAAGTTATGTCAATGCTCTAAATTCAGCTTTGCCCCATTCCCATGCTTCTCTCACCCCCAAGACTTTTTAATGAATTAATAACCTTGACACTATAAGAAAAACATTTATTATTTGGATGTTTCCATGGTATCATGTAACTAACCTCAAGATAGATAAATGACACAGATAGATAAAAAATAAGGTTGACTTCCATGAAAATCATCTTTATTATTTTATGATTGTATTTCTGTACAAAAATTATTTTATTATAGTAATAATAAAAATTTTGTGCAAAAATACAACTATAAAATAGAGTCTTATTTTCATATAAAGCTTACAGAAATCAACCATATTACATATACAGTTATAGCTATGAACATATGCTACACATATTTTACAATTATATATAGTTCATCATTCCCTTATCCCACTGGACTATGGCATAAGGGACAGAAGTTGTAGTTAGTTATTTCCTGACCAAGAACACAATGCTTGCAGACATTGCACATCCAAAATTGATATTCAGTGATCGGGCTTCCTGTGGCAACACATGTTGGCAGTTTCCCTTCTCCACTACAAAAAGGAAAAACAATCAATTATACTTTAAAACTTCTAACTAGTCTAACTATTTAATACCCTTAAAAAACTAAAGAATGAAAAAGCATTTCAAGGTAAACTTCAAATAAAATACTTTTATCTCAAAAATTTTTTTGAAATAAAAACTTTTCTTATAATGAAAAAATAAAGCATTAATACACTTGTAACACTATATAAAAAAGGGTATAATGTTAAGGTAAATTACTTCAAAATTTAGTGCTTTAATTATTATATTACATATTACAGACATAGAAATCCAAGATAGAATGACATCTACTAATTACAATTAGCTTACCCTTCAAGAAGGCTGTCCAATTCAGATTTTCTGTTATCTTTTGGAGTATGTTTGGTGAAGATTTCTAGAGCAAGATCTTCATATTGCTGTTTCTGTTCTGAACTGAGGGTGTCTAAAGATTCGAGTTTAATAAAAGCTTTTGAGCAAGTCCCGAAAGCTCTGCTGGCACATGCACAGAGTGCTAACAGAGAGTAGATCTCAACAGCAGGGATAATGTCTTCATAGTCTCGCAGGTGAAGAGCTAGGAAAGAGAGGACAATTTGGGTTTTTAAAAATAATCATGATATTATGAACATGCTTGGGAAACAGTCTACATTAAGGTGTTTTTGTTTAACCCAATGAACTTTAACAAACATAAGGAAAACAACATTGAGAGATGGGAGCACTAGCAGGAGGAAGTGGGCTACATGATCTCCACAGGGCTCTGTGAAGCCAGTTAACATACAGCTCAGGTCCTATGAAAATAACCACCACCAAACGATGTGGTGTGCCAACCTAGAAATATACGCAAAGACAAAAAAAATTAATAATAATAGTGTAGAAACATGTATCTTTTGCTCCACTTAAGTCAAAAATTTCAGAAAAAATATTATACTATATTAGTTATAATTCTCAAGAAAATAGTTTCTTTTTGTAAAAAACAACAAGCAAAAAAGCGTGAAATCATATATTCTCTCTTTATATTTCTTTGAACAGATTATTGCTCTTTTATTTGTGTTTTTGAAACAAGAGAACTTTGAGAAAGTGAAAATGAGCCTCTAAGTTGTCAGTTCAGACTATTTATTGTGATAGCTACCACATCTTATTTGCAATTTTTCCACACTGAAGATGATTATGTCTTTCTTAAAAATGCACTGTAGAATATCAGATTTGTGACCAATTTTTATCTTTTTCTACTCTAGTCCTTAAGATTGCAAAATCTTAAAAATACCTTATTACAGTATAATGGAAATTTCATAAAACAAGTTTAAAACAATATATTCATGTATTTTACAATTAGATTCCTCTAAACTGGTTATGGGATCAAGTGTTTACAACAAAGTTCAATGGTTTAGTCATCCTTATGCTTTGATTTACAACACAATTCTCATAATTTTGGTCTTTGGAGTTAATATAAGGATACTTCAATAAGTTCAGAGAAAAGTATAATGAAAAGATAATACAAATCTTTCCAGGAACTTTTTGAAGCACCTTGTGTATCTAACCTCTAGATATTGTTAATCCAGAAGAAACTGAGATCCTGATACTGCATGTAAATAATCTTTTATACATTACAGTATACACGTACCATGGAATATTATGTAGCTATGAAAAATGATGACATAGACCCACGATCACCAGTGAGGAAAGATAACTACAGTATGCTGTTGAGGGGAAAAAGCAAGCTCTGGCACAGAGAAATGTCTGAAAGGAAGTTTTCCCAAATGTTAGCAATGATTATCTCTGAGTTATAAGATTATTTTATAAATTATTAGATTATTTTACTTTTTTCTTTGTATCTTTTTGTTTTGGTTGAAATTACTAGAAAAGTATCATTTTTATAAAAAACAAGATAAGCCCTATAGAAAATGTATACTAATATGGAAATATTTTACATTATTGTTTTTTAAATGTACACTAAAATATGCCCTGTTATATTCCCAATATTATTTTTAAAAAATTATTTTTAAAAAGTTTTATACATATGGGTCAAAAAGCATTTAAGTTTGAATGGATAGATACATGAATGCTATACATGTTCTTTTTGCTTACCTCAAATTTCTGATATTTCTGTGAACTATGTTTTGCTTTCTATGTATTCAAAAAATAAAAAGGACTTCAAAAAGAGGAATGCACAAAACAAATTACATATAGCATAATCTCAAACATATAAAAATAAATCCTTGGGAAAAAAGTTATTGAAATTAATAGAAAAGTGAATTGAAAGAGCTGGCCCTTCATATTCAATTTATAATTTTTCAGGCATACTATATACATTAGGTGACACGCCCACCTGTCTTCAATGCAGTGTCAACATATCCCTCATAGAGCTGCCTCTGTGCAAGTATAAAGAAGTGGTAAGCCTCAGCCCCTCTCCAAGCATTATCTGTGAAACGACTCGTTGTAGACAGAACGTCCTCTTCCAGCAAACCAGCCAACGCAGAAGTGGCCTACAAGTAAAGGTGACCCACACTTTCTGTCAGCACAAACACAATCACAGTATCAACTCCCACATAACGATGTCATGACAAGAAGGATAACTTCTCAACTTGTTATACATTAAAATATCTAAATTTTTTAAAAGGAATTTTAATTGAAACATATTGATTATATTTATGGGGTGCAGAGTTATATTTCAATACATGTATACAATGTGTAGTGATCAAATCAGGGTAGTGAGCAAATTAAATGAGCAGATTTTATCATTACAAAACTCATTACAGAATTAATTTTTCTATTATAATTAATGTTTTGTTAAACTGGCATGATCCAATTTTAAAACAGAGTTGATTAAACTTTAAGTTCATAAAAGATTCATTTACACATTAAAATAATATACATGTTCTAATAAAGTTTTTAAAACTAACTGATTAGAAAGGAAGATTTACCAGGTAAGTAAAATTTTTAATAAAAATAAGAAATTAAAGCAAACACTACAGATTAGTCTTGTAAAAAAACAATTTTCAATATTGCTAAGTAGAAATTTCTAAATATGAATACCAAGTCTACATCAATCATTCCTTTTCTTCACATTATTTAAGGAAATAAAATGCAGACACGCCAATTAAATGACTTGTACATAAAGAGAAGTTTGATAGTTTTTCTTAAACACTTCAGATGATTTAATGTTATTTTCTGTTCTGCCTTACCTCTGAACTCTTTCCTTTAACTTTTCCTCGTTGAGCATTTTTCATTTGTTCATGATGTTGCTCTATAAGTAAAGCTGACAGAACATAGAGCTTCTTAACACGCAGAGGTTTAGTTCTTTTCTTTGCCTCTTCATCTGCAATCTTTAAACATTTAAAGAATTTGGGGAAGATACAACTTAGTCTATATTTGTACAAATATAATCAGTTCCAAAATTAATTGAAATTTAATTCTCTAAAAAAGGAGGAATATCAGTAGAACGGAATATAAATACCACCTATTTATGATAAATATTTTTAAATCCATTTTCTTTTCCTTAATACTTTACAAGTATTTAGGTTTTTCCTTAGTATATTTAGCCCTTGGAGTTAGAACTCATATGAATCTTAAAAAATAACTGGTGCCATCATATAACTACATCAGAATGAAGAAAGTGTTGACGGAATGGGGAAGTATTATGGTAGTATTCTCCATAACACAGAGATTTTAAAAATAATGTTCCAAGTACACCAAGATACAATGGCATTAACATGGTGTATCCTTCAGAAGTCAAAATTTATTTGAATGATTTTGAGAAAAATTTTTCCTTTTACATTAAATCAAATGGAGGAAAAAAGAATAGAATGTAAAATTTGCATATATTAATATTGTACTAGTTATCTTCCCTCCAAATAGATATTATAAAAAGTATAACGCTTAAAACTTGTACATTTGAAAGGACTCAAAACTCTATTGCCAATAGGATTTAATTCCCAATTAAAGAAATTTGTACTCTGTGGTCTCAGCAAATTCTTTAACTCTTTAACTTCAGTATTAAATATACAATTGCTTAGTTATTGATAAGTTGCTAATATAAATAAATAGCCTTGGTACCAAAAGGTAATAATAGTAAAATAACACATAGTTACTGCAGTAATAACACAAGAAGGGTTTTGCTATAACTAATATTTGTTTCCAAAGAACATGGAAAATGCATTCTTTGGTATAAAAAAGACATTTGCAACTAGAACAAACCAAATACACACCAAAATTATTATATTACCTTAAACATCAGTTTAGCAGCATCGAAAAAGTAATTGGCTTTCCGATACAGTTCTATGGCATCAAGAGTTTTATTCTTTTCCAGTAAATGAGATGCATATCTAGCTAACAGAGATCCAATTTCTTTCATACTATGATTTTTAGCCAATTCAACAGCTTTGTTCCACTAGGAAAAAAATTACACCCTTCAGTCACCGAAGTATTCACACAAAATTCACACAATAAAGCTTTAAGTTTATAACAACAAATAACACTACTTCAAAATAAAAAACTGGTATATGTTTTTAAAAATCCCTTAAAATCAGAGCAATTCTAAGTTCTACGAGCTACACGTGTCAAAATGATTAAAAGACCTAGGATTCTGATTTACTTAAGAAGTACACCTAAAAAGGAAAGTTTCAAAGTGTATAATCACATTAATCTTTTAATTCTATTTTCCCACAAACTGTGAGCAAGAAAAAGATACACTTGTTTATATTTTTATACTAAACAAATATGCAATTTCAGTTATGAAAATGTCATCAGATTTAACATTTAAAAGTCATTTTAATAAAGCAAATGGAGCTTTATAAAATACCTTAAGGAAAATACTTAAAAGAATACATTAAAATACTTAAAAGAATACTTAAAAGAGACAACAGTCTCTATAATAACTCTGCACTTTAATTTTAGTTAAATTTCAGCTCTTAAAAATATCAAATATATGTTTTCTATAAAGAGAAAGGAAAATATATTTGCCAAAATACTGATAAAGTAACTCAATTCCTTCTTCAGGCAATGATCGACCATTAGCTGGTCTTTCTTGGAAAACAAAACCCAACCCTGATAAAACACAGAAAATTATGAAATTACTTCCAGACAAAAAGCTTGCCAGACTTAAAGCACGGGGTTCCCATACCGAGTTAGTTACTAGGGGGCCAACCCACTTGGTAGCACTTCAAGAGGTAAGTGCAAACCCCAACACTTTCTCAGTCCTCAACTAAATAAGAGAATACCTGTCTGGCTCCTTTCACAAAATTCCTCTCAAGCTCTCCAACCCTTACACTGGCAGTAATCTTTAAAGGATGACTATGGTGACTTTAGTTTCGCCTTGACCTGAAAATTCCTAAGACGACAAGCTGCACAGACAGTAAGTTCCAATTCCTTACTTGGTTGAGATGTACACAAGTATCTACCGCTGCCTTTGGTTGATTACATTTCAAAAATGCAGCCACTGCTTGTTCACACATTCCAACTCTCACAAACATTTGCGCTATTTCCTGTAAAGACAAAACAATACTATCAGATTTCACAGGCTGGGGAAAACACTTATATTTTAATTTAGCAAAATTCCATAGGGACAAATGAATATTAAATTTACTGGTAGATACAGTCAATTTTCTTTTAAACAATCACGAGGCTGAGGCTACAAATCAGAATGGGTGCTAAGGCATCACCTTCTATAAAACCAGTACTTCACTGGCTCAGGCTCTGTGTCTGATTTTTAACTATGTCCTGAAGTCACTGCACTCTATCCTCTCTAGGCTCAGCAGCTAGTGTACAGAAATGTCAAAATCCAAAACAAATCACACATGGCGGTGAAAAAAACCTTTAAGGCAACTGTGGTATACGCGATGCTAGTTCTTAATTAGAGGCTTACGAGAAACCTCACATTCACAAAGTTCTCAAACACTCCTAGAGAGAAATGCCCTAGAGTTTGCCATTCATCAGTTCAGGAAACTAGACCTAAAACAGAGCTTCCTTGGAGGGGGGTGGCAGAGAGGCAGAACCACAGCAATGACAACTAATCTTACCTGTTTGGCTGCATTCTCCATTTTCAGAAGATCATTTTTTTTTTCTTTTAGAATATATAATTAGCCACACTTTCTCTCCCCACTCCCACTTCTAAAAATATATTTGGAAATATAAAAGTACATTCTGTATCCAATTATCTTTTTTCAAAATAATGCTTATATTTTTCTGATTATAATATGATACATTCTAATGGCACAAAAATTACACGTAAAAAAGTTATTCATAACATTACTACCCATAATAAACCTCTCTCAATATTCTGACGTAATTTCCTAACACCTTTGTCCTATGAATTCATATGTGTGCATTTGTGTATGGATTGTGATCATACTATACATAGTTGTGTATCCTGCATTTCTCACTTAAATATTAAGTACATCTTCCCATATTATTAAAAATTCCTCTAAAACTTAAGATTTACAGTACTACCTAAAATTTTTTATTATTTTAGTTAATTACTTATTATCATAGCTATAATTACTTGGAAATTACTTATTGCCGTTCTTGATACTCTACAGCGAAATATTTTTCTGCTTCATCAGACACACCTAACAGAGGGTACTAATGTAAATATACCATTCCCATACCCGGAATTCTAACTATAGTCGGCTCTCCATAGCCATGGGTTCCACATATGGATTAAAACAACTGAGGATAGAAAATATTTTTTAAAAAATTGCATCTGCACTGAGCACGTACGGACTTTCTTCCTTGTCATTATTCCCTAAACAATACAGTAAAATGACTATTTATAATGCGTTCACATTGTATTAGGTATTATAAGTGATCTACAGATAATTTAAAGTACACAGGAGGATGTGCATAGGTTATATGCAAATACTACACCATTTTATATTAGACTTAAGCACCTACAGATTTTGGTATCTGTGGGGTCCTGAAACTAATCCCCAATAGATACTCAAGCGCTGTGGATTGATTGAATTTTGTCCCCCAAAGTTCATATATTAGAAGCTTAATTCCCACTGTTAACTGTTGAGGGTGGGAAATCCTATTACGGTATTTGAAAGGTGGGCCCTTGAAGAAGTGATTAGATTGTAGGACCATGCCATAGTGAATGGATTGATAAGGGTGGTCAGTGGTGTGGTTCTGAGGGCTTTAAGAATAGAGCACATGAGAGTCTCTCTCTCTCTCTCTCTCTCTCTCTCTCTCTCTCTCTCTCTCTCTGCTCCACCATTGTCTGCCATGTGAGACCCCTGCATTGCTGTACAGCCACCACCAGAGAAAACCCTCACCAGATGTGTTCCCTGGACTTTGGATTTCCCAGGCTCTGAAACTCTAACCAATAAATTTCATTTTCCTTACAAATTGCTCGGTTCCGTGTATATTGTTATAAGCAACTGAAACAGACAAATACACTGAGGGACTATAATTTCAGTTTCTCTCCTACCCAAGAAAACACATAGGATTGAGAATAAGGGTGAGTGAAAATGCCATTGTTACAGGGATAACTGCTGTAATTCATGATAGAGAAAACTGAATCATCAGAGATCTACACTTATCTATTAATTAACAGACAAAATTTTTGACTCCTGATTGGTATATGTCCAGACCTTGCAGTTGAGAGTTGCTAACTCTACAGGTATTGTACAGCTCAGTGATTTATATTTTAAATAAACAAATAAAATACAAACTCATTTATAGTTTAATTAATTTTTGATTAATTAAAAGAACATTCAAAAGAAAGTTAGAGAATTCTGCTTTTAGTTTCTCTTTTCAAAATTAAATACTTTACTACTAATATAACCTAATAAAAGTTGGGCTATCTTTTTAAACTTAAGTTATGGCAAATTTCAAACAATTTCAGATTATTTTGAAGCAAATCCCTGAGAACATACCATTTCATCTGTAAATATTTCATGTATTCAGCTAACTTTTAAAAGCGATTTCATAAAACTGAAGAGACTACACAAGACTGTGATAATGTTAATGTAGTAAGAATATGACTGATTTTTCCCTTCTATTTTCAGCATTTGGTAATATTGTATATTGTTTAATAATTAAAATAAAAGCATTAGTCTATGCCTAAGAAACAGTAAAATTGTAAATTAATCTTTAATTTTCTTTCTTGCAGAGGATATTTCCTGACTATAATATAAAAATTTTTAAAAGTAACCTAACTACTCCAAGAACTAAAATTTTGAATACCTACTGGAAGCAACTTGTGGTTTTCTGGAAGTGAATTGGCAAGATTCTCTAATCCTTCATAATCTTCTAACATATAGTAACATTCAGCTAAGCGTTCCTGGTTCCGGCCTTGTACATAATATTGTACAGCATTCAACCTATGGAAAGAAAAAAAGAAAAACTGTTAAAACTAATTTGAAATTCCTGATAAGCACTTTCACTAAAACTATTCCTTCACTAGAATTATCAGTACTAGTACTACTCTATTTATAATCTTTAGTTACAGAATACCTCGGAAGCATATAAACTGGAAAAAAAAATCTAAAGACTGTGTAGCATATTTTAATTGTAACATTCTTGAATATTCTTAAGAAATATTGTTTTAATCTGATATACTGCTGTAGTACTCTCAAACACTGAAATAAGCATATTAATCAAAATGAAAACTTAAGAGTAAAAACCAATGCTTTGAAAATAATCCATAGTAACAAAACAAGCAAATATAAAATACGTTTTTTACTTTGCTCAGAAATAAATCATGTAACACCTTAGAACTGTACACTGTGGTCTCAACAGTAGAAAGCTGCCTGGGGCTAAGCACAAATTTTGTGGTTGTAAACTCCAAAGTTTTACAGTGCTCATCTCACAGCTTCAGGGATCTCTTACTCTCCAATGTGAATCTAGAGGTATGTGCATTATAGGATCCAGGAGGATGGTCTTCATTTCCCCAGCACTTTATTATTTCCTAGGAAAGTACTCAGGCAGCTACATTTTTAAGTGCTGCATAAATGTATGAGGTACTTCAGTAGGTTACATACCACTTTTGTCGATCAGCAAAGTAGTCTCCAATGGCATTGTGGGCTTGTTCAAGGAGACTGTCATCTGCATCACCAGATCCAGTTTTCAAGAGTTGGAGTACTCTAAACCAATCCCCCAATTTCAGCCGGAGGCCAATAGCAAGATCTCTACAAACAATGGCATTCATTCATTCCTTCATTAATCCATTCAACAAATATTTATCAAGTGCCTACTACATGCTAGATACAGTTCTGATTCTGAGAATACACAGCAGTGGGTAGATAAGGTAACTCTCCAAACATTTAAAAAATTTAGCCTGACCAGGTAAGAGGCAATGGAGAGGACCCAGATGTTATGGTTTGAATGTATTCCCCCCCAAAATTCATGTTGAAACTTAGCTGGGGCCTTTTGGGAAATGATTTAGTCCACTCTCATGAATTGATTAATGCCCTTATAAAAGAGGCTTAAGAGTGTTCACCCTTTTTGCCCTTCTGCTTTCCACCTTGTGAGAGCGCAGCATTCAAGGCACCAACTTGGAAGAAGAGACAGGGCCCCCACCACACACAGAACTTGTCACCACCTTGATCTTGGACTTTCCAGCCTACAGAACTGTGATAAATAAGTTTCTTTTCTTTATAAACTACCCAGTCTCAGGTGTTTTATTACAACAGCAAAAATGGACTAAGACACCAAAATAGGAAAAAGAAAACGATTTCTTGGCTTTTATTTTTCTAGACTTCTAATTTACTTAGCAAAATGTTTTAATAATAATCAATTCTTTTCAGCAATTTCTCATACATGATCAGGTTTATTTCAAAGCAAAACATATAGCATAAACACTGTTGGTTTTTTTTTTTTCCCCAGGGCTGAGTTATATTAGGGATCTCTTGGGAGTATAAATAACATTTTTCAAAAATTAGATATGATGTTTACAGGTGAAATAAAGTTTATACACCATTTTATATAAATAAAAAATGAAATATAAATATAAAGGTAATAAAACTCAATCCCTAACTACCTTTTCATCTTTCTTGACAACAGAAAATTAAACCAAAATGCAGAATCCAATCAGACCTAAACCAAAACAGAGAATTCATATAATAAGCTGTGTAATAAATGATTAAACCTCCCAGTCTCTTAAATCCTGTCATTTTTTTCCTACCGAATGAAAGAAATTTCCCATAGTCAGCCATTAATAGATATAAAAACAGAGAAGAGAGCTGCCCCAAATTATAAAACATAAATTAATGAGGGGCATATAGAATATCTAGGTTGTAATCCAAACCAAAAAAAGAAAAAATGAGCAGGAGTATCCATTCTTATATCAGATAAAATAGACTTTAAACCAAAAACTATAAGAAGAGACAAAGAAGATTATATAATGACAAAGGAATCTATACAGAAAGAGGATATAACAGTCATAAACATATATGCATCCAACATCAGAACACACAGATATATAAGCCAACACTATTAGACCTACAGAGAGAGATAGACTCCAATACTGCATGTCCTCACTTGTAAGTGGGAGCTAAAAAAATAAACACATAAATAAAAAGAAAGAAAGATACAATAACCACATTGATAATGCTGAACTTTCAAAAGGAGAGAACAGAACTGAGGTTACCAGAAGTGGGAAAGTGGGGGTGGGGGGAGGGGTAAGGGAGGAACTGGTAAGGGCCATGAAAAATGATTACGTTGTATAATGTTGAATATACCAATTATTCTGATTTGAGCATCACATATTGCATGCAGGTATTGATATTCAACTCTGTACCCCACAGCTATGTACACATCAACTAAGCTTCAATAAAAATAAGCAGGTAAATAAACAGAAATACTGCATGTCCTCATTCATAAGTAGGAGCTAAAAACTACAGATAAATAAAATAAAGAAAGAAACAAACAACAAACAATAATATGTTGAACTTTCAGAAGGAAAGAACAGAACTGTGGTTATTAGAGGGGGGAAGGGGTTGGGAGAGGGGAGTTAGCAAAAAAACTGGTTCATGGACACAATGAAGGAGTATATTTTGTAATGACAAATATGCCAACTATCCTGATTTGATCACCACATACTGTACTATGTGATAGTACAACTCTATATACCCCACAAATATGTATAATCAATTATGTTTCAATAAAAAAATTAATTTTTAAAAATTTTAAAAGGAAATGGTATAATACATTTAGTCTATTTTATAGTCCCCATTTGTAAAGCAATCACGAACTCCAGAACTACTCAGAATACCTGCACCTTCACAACTTACCTTCTGTCCATATCAAGATACATTCTTTCAGCCTCTTCAAACCTGCCAAAGTAGGCGACAACTTCAGCCTGCTTCATTGACTCACTCTGCAGATTGCCCAGGCGCTTCACAAACTTAATGCCTTGGTAATCTTTGCAGCGCACAAATGCTTGCTCTGCAGTGTGTAAGTCCAGTTTCTGAAGAGCTGCTTCAGCCAGTAGGCGCCTTTATTAAAAATAGGAAACAGAAAAGCCTATTGCAAATTACTGATAGCAAGTCCTGAATCAGAATTGAACTATTATACCTATTGTTACTAGTGAAACATGGCGGAACATGACTATTTTAACACATGTAAACATTTTTCATATAGTATTATGCTTACATTGAGGACTTCCAAATATAAAATAAATTTCTATATTTTGAAAACAAGAGCAAGAATGGAAGTCTGTTCCCATCAGGAGGTTAGTACAGGAGCAGGCGATGACAGAACTGAGACTTGGGGTTTTTTAATTAAATACCAAAGTCGGGGGTGTGGATTGTCCTCTATGAATTGAGACGCATCTTCAATTCCGACCTTCTCAATCAATGCACGACTATCTCGAAGGGACCGAATCTCAAAGTTAATTATATAATCCTTGTTTGGATGTTCTGGGTTCTAAAAGAAAAGACAAAAACAAGAGAATTCAAATAGTAGACTTTAGAGCATGTGTTTCTTTTACAATTAAAAACAAAAACAAACAAAAATAACCCTGCATTATATTGTGAGCAAAACTTGGAAGAGAAGAAAATCCCATACTTGGGTCTTTTGAGTTTTCTGGAAAAACCCAAAACTCACAAGGTACAGCTTAACTCTCCACTCCACCCTACCCCTTCCCAATAAACTGGGCGATAGGACTATAGATACTCTCTCCCCAATATTAGATACATATAAAATGTGCCCAGTGTATAAAGAATCTCAAAGTACACCTAACCAATTTAAACATATATTTTCTAAAATACTTCATAAATCAATATAATCATCAGAGCAACAACACCACAGTCATTTTCAAGCATTAAGACAATAAGCAACTATGAGCCTTTCTGGTTTGCAATGAAAAAAATTATCTAAAGGTCCTGAATTCCTTTAAATTCACTTTCAAGTTATTTAATTAAAATTGCATAACACTAAGAAAGGAGATTGTACAATGATGCCGTTTTATAAAATTACTTCTGTTCATCTACCTAATCTATCCTTCCACATACAGCTTATAGCAGCATGGAATGATGTTCTGCTGTTTATCCAATGTTAACGATTAAAATATCTCAATGATGAGATTTAGGATGTTTTGTTTTGTTTTTACTTTATTTTCAGCACTTTTGTGTATTGCTTGAATTGTATATAATGAATATTTGCCACTTTTTTAAAAGCAAGAAAGTTACTACTCATTTTTAAAAAATCAATTAAACAAACGCTTTCTGAGAACCAACTGTATACCAGACCCTTGCTAGATGCTGGGGATTCAAGAAGCTCATTCTCTATCAAACCATTAATATGTAAAATCAGAGAAGATACTCCAGCCAGCTTAGTTTGATTCTACCCCACCTATGACTTGGTGGTTGTTGTTTTTAATTGGCAAAACCACATCTTCTAAAGAGTTCCCAAGCGCTAAGTCTTTAGGGAAAGAGAACAAGCAAAAAGACATAGCTTCCTTCACATGTGAGGAAAAGGGGGAAATTGATACACTTTTCTCTGCCATTACTGTATTAAGGTTAAACAGGCAATAAAACAAGTTCATTAGCTGTACAAGTCATACACCTTAAACAAACACAAGATCTTTTTCTTTACTCTTTACAGGAAGAGCTATCCACATAGAGAAGAGTTGAATAGTCACCTTTAGAGATTAAATAATCCTAGGTTGTAATAAAGATTCAGATTCCATTTTTGACGTTTCACAGAACAGCTTTTACGCCTCACTCCTGCCTCCAATTCTGCCTCACGTGGGTCAAGCTGATAAGAAAACCCAGTGCTCCCTCCTTTGGAGCCAGCATGAGTTTCAAACCACATAAGACCTCACCCAAGGGAACCCTCACCCCAGACCCAGCTCCTGACTATAAAAAAAAAAAAAAACTCTAGCCAATCTCCTTTCCCTGTTCTCACAAGCCATTTTCAGACCAGCTTGGGAAGTCTCCCTTTCTCTTCCCCAAAAGCCTCGCTATGTAAGTGGTAAAATGTTTTATACCCTCTCAGCGTGTCTATGGTATCATCAATCATGACATCCAAGTTAAATTCTGGGTAGAGGTCCACCCTGGTGCTGCAGGGTGGTTATAATATAGAAAAACGAAACTGGTTCACAAAAAAAGGGTAGCAATTTACATATCAAACCAAAATACACAAACATGCCCCAAGTTGCAACTAACTTCTGGACATTAAGAATTTATTATTCCAATTCCAAAAAATATATATAGTACACAGAAAAGTAAATGCTTTGGAGAAAATGAAGGTAAATCTGCTCTCAGTATATTCTTAGAGAAAAAAATTCTCAAAGGATGGTCAATAAAGGCCAATGTAGTGGTGTAAAAAGATATCTGGAATCAGAAAAAGCTTGTTTTATAAAACCTGGAAAAAATAAGAGGACAGTAGACCTCCAAACAAAAAATTACTCATAATACCCTAGAGTACCTCTTTGTTATTCCTACAGAAACAATTAGCGACCAGTTTTTGAGCTCTTACTTGTCCCTAGCACTGTGCTAAGTGCTTTTCACACTTTATTTTACATACTAACAATCCTATGAAATAGGTACTATAATTACTCTCATCTTATACAGGTAAAAACTAAGGCTCCTACATTTTTGTCATCATTTTACAGGAAAGGAAAGTGAAACTCAGAAAGATAGCAGCACCTGCCTAAAGGTTGCACAAGTAGCAGAGGAGGGTTGGACCAGAGATGTGCATGACTCCTGGGTACACGCTCGTAACTGGACACTACACTGCCTCCAAAAACGAATCCCAATCAAGGCAGCAACAGAAATATAACTGCTTTTTATGAATTACCTTTAATATCTCATCCAGAAGAACAGATTTAATTTCTAAGTCCTCAAAGTTACAAATATATCCAGAGGTCTGAATGGGTTCCTTTAAAGACAAAAACAAATGTTATGTTTCATTACGTAAATTTGCCCCCCCCAACAAATCACAATTTTAAATTTTATTATCAAAATTTTCGAACAAACATAAAAATAGAGAAAATATCATTGATACCCACATACCTATCACCCAATTAATTATTAACATTTTGCTAAATATGCTCCATTTAATTTTTTGGCTGAAGTATTGCAAAGTAAGTAAAGTAAATTATAGATCTCATGACATTTCACCCCTAAATACTTCAATACATGTCTCTAGAAGATAAGAACGTTCTTTTATATGGTCACATTACTATTATCACACATTATAATTATAAGCACCTTATAATATAAATAATTAATAACAGTATTATTTACCTAATAGCATTTAATATTCAGTCTAAATTTTCCCAATTAATATAAAAATGTCTTATATAGCTTCATAATTCTAATTCATGCAATTTAATATTAAATTTAATTCCTTGTAAAATTGATAAATACCATATCTGTATCTAAGTACATTGATGGAGTTTGGATGTGTTGTCCCCTCCAAAACTCATGTGGAAATTTGATCTCCAATGTGGCAGTATTGGAAACTGATTGAGTCATGGGGATGGATCCTTCATGAATGGATTAATGCTCTCCCTGGGGGAGGAGGGGTAGTGAGTTCTCGCTCTATTAGTTCCCGGGAGACCTGATTGTTTAAAGGACCCTGGCATATCTCTCTCTCTGTCTCTGTCTCTCTCTCTCTCTCTCTATCTCTCTCTCTCAAAACGGACTAATACATACATCTATCAAAAAAAAATCCCATACCATACTGAAGTCTATCCTCTGTAACATGAGGCAGAGAGTATTCCTAACATATTTCCTACATAAGATTTTACTTGCCAGTATGTAAATACATGAGTCTGTTATATGTCTGTCTCTTATCCTAGTGTTATGCAGGCTTGTAGAAATAAAACATAGGATATGCATATCATAACACGCATATAATGTAAAGTAGCTGCCCTAAATCCTTAGTAGAAAAAAATAGGTATATATATTATATAAACAAAAATAGATAAATTGCTAATATACTTAATACCTACAAGAATACTGTAAAAGAATAAAGTTCCCTGGTAATAGAAATAATGCCAGAATGCAATTTTTAAAAATATGTATGTATATGTATATCATAATGAAGAAGGTAACCAAAATCCAAATGAAATAAAATATCAGATTTATAACTCTGAAAGTTAGTCCCTCACATATGATAGAATCTATAAAAATTATAATAAAAGTTACCAAAAAGATGAAAATAAGAGGTAAAAATATATATTTAGTTTAAGAATGAGGCTCTTGAATGCACAGTATGTATGTTTACTGGGTCTTGAAATGTATACGTTCTTTTAAAAAGTACAAATTGTTGATTAAAATAGTCAAATTATATGAGAAAATTTTATAAAACCCTTTATTGCCTTAAGAAAAAGGTTGTATTGCATAAAGGCAAATATTATGATTTTATGAGCAACAAACACACATTAAAAATCAGAAAAAAATTACATTAAAAAAGAAAGCACATTTAATGAGATATTTCTTATAAATTACAGGGGCCTTTCAGGCTTGGGCCATAATCCCCCCACAAAATCCCAAACACCATAGTTTCAAATGCTGAAATCCTAAAAGATCAAAATTCCTAAAGTCTAAAATCCCCAAAATCACAATACTAAAAGATTAAAATCCCAAAAATATAATTCTGGAAAAAATAATAAAAGAAATTCTTTAAGACATTTATTTATACTTTTTAAGGGTGTTTATTTGAAAAACACAAAAATATGACAGAATACTTCATAGCCACTTTACACAATAAAACAGGTAATAATATGCATATTTTTGTAAGCATAAACACTTAGGTATATGTTAGTATACTCAGGTATACTAAAGACAGTCATATAGGTGTAATTGTTATGAGCAGACAAATTGTATTCATATCAAAAAAAGGTCAAAAAGCAAAATGTGTACATGCATATCACTATGGTTAGTAATTGTGTGCACCCAGCTTTATAACTGTGGTCATCTGAACTACCTAAGTCTTTTGACAAGATCGATCACAAATCACGATGGGTCACCGCTGCATATGCAGTAGTAGCCCAAAAGCCCAGATCTCAAAAAATTTTATCTTTCACAAGTGCAGATGTCAAAAAGGACATGTCTTCATTTAGCAAGGAAGTTTTGTTTTTATGTACATTCATAATGCTTACACACAGAGTCAAGTGATAATGCACTTTAGTGGTGTCAAATTTGCAAAAAATGCATAAAACAAATTAGAATTATCTAAAAATCTTTATACAATTCATGCCTCCAGTATTAGAAATGATGCTAAGACAAAATGTACAGCAAAACAAATTGTAAAAAATAATGCTGACAATTTTAAATAGTGTGGAAAAAACTAAGAAAAGGAAAAAAAAGGAAAGAAAACAAAAATAATTTGGCACATGCAAAAATTGTCTTATAGGGATAGATCATGGACAGTTGCATGGAGGTAGTCCATAAGAGGTGGCCAACTTTCACAATTATTAACTATATTTTGAAGTCTTGCATCACAATTAATAGCTGCTTTTTTTTCTTTTAGGGCATGGCTCTCCTCAAAGAATTTGTTCACATTCAATTTCTATGCAGCACTGCTCTAGGTATCACTTAATCCAGTCAAATAGACACCAAAATTTAAGTCCACAGTCCACCCCTTGTCAATTTGGCACCCATATGCACCTCCTTAAACCATACTTAATTTCCAAATAAAGACAATAACAAGGTAATAGCTCCACCTAACATGATGCAACTAACACGATGCAACAACTATCCTGCATACAACTGAAAATGCACACTAATCCCTTCCCCAGAATTCAGCTTTCAAGATTTCAACATTTGAGATTTTAATCTTCTGGGATTGTGATTTTTCTGATTTTAGAAGTTAGAGATCTTAGACTTTATAGATTTTGATCTCTAGGGACTTTGATCTTTAGGGATTTTAATAGTTGGGATTATGGTTTTCTGGATTGTGTCTTTCAGAATTATAATCATCACTGGAGACTTTCATATACTTTATTTTGATACTATATGTACATCAAATATACCTGTATAAACATGTTTATCATTAGAAAATTTTTTAATTTTTGGCTGATAATATAGTAAAGCAAGACAATCAGAAGATAAAGTCATATAAGGTGACCTGTGGATAAAAAATAATACAAAATCAAAGAGAAAGGGAGAAAGAGAAAGGTGGAGAGACAGATCAAAAACAAAGAATTTCCAAAATAATCTATGATTATTGGCACATAAGTAAATATGCAAAAATATTTACATAACTCAGATTTTTAAAAATTCAGCTTCTGTTTGAATTACTTCAACCAATTTTATTTTCCAAAATTCACTAGTTATCTATCCACACTTCATTTGAATATAAAGTTTTAAACCAGTGATCTACAAAACAGGATGCACTCACCTAAGAGATATGTAAGACATTTCTTTTTATCAAGAAAGTATCTAAAGCTTTACAAATCTATACTACTCTAAGAAGCACCAGTATCCTTATTCAGCACACAAGTCAAAAGGCCTCATAACATGTACAACCTGACAGGTATCCTGAAGTGCCCTTACTTATCCATTCCATTTTAGCATATTGTGACATACTAAGGTTTGTACATACCTAATTAAGTGGACTAAGGGATTTTAATAACTAATTTTAGCTAACCCTCACAAATTGGACAAGTGGCTTAAAAAGTTTCTTGCAAAGAATTTGCAAATTAAAGGTAATATTGATAATGCAAGCACAAGCAAACAAGAAAAGGTAGAACAGACGCCTCTTTCAGTCCTAGCACAAATTCTTAGGTCAGCCACACTGCAACATGGAAACAATGACAAACTAATCAGGTCTGACAAAAAGTCAGCTAAAAAGTCAAAATTATCAAGTAGACTATTTGAAACATGGGACTTGTATCCACCCTAAATTGCGCATTATACTGAGATACTAATGGTAGCATAAACTATAACAATTAGCATGACATTTAAAAATAAAGTTTATGTCATAGTTTAAAATTTATTTTTTTCTCATTCTTTCAAAATTTCTATTTGGGGGACATGATTCATAATATGCTCATATTAATAATATGTAATATTCTAATACCTTGAGAGGGTCATGAGATGAAAATGATCAAGCAAGGAATATCAACATTAAATGCTCATTTCCTAATTCTCAAAGAAAATGTGCTGTATCAGTGAATTAAAACTTTGCACACAGATGGCATCGCATCCTTTACTCACAAATAATCTGAAGAAAGATTTACAACTTAAAGAAAGGTATGAATCTAGAATTCATAACACAGAAATGGATAAAAATATATTCAGTTACTAAATGTCAAACAAACAACTGTTAAACAAACAAACAAGTATGTTAAAGGAACATACTATTCTCTAGTTCTGCAGATCCAGTAAATTCTGTTTTCATGAAGAGTAACTTCTTACATGGTCAACAAGCAGCTAGAGGAATGAATAGCACAGTAACTAAACAAGCAGGGACCACAGCAAGCCAATGTCCTCACAAATGAAAAGAACAGAATCATCGTTTATAAAGAAATCCAGACAGTGGTAAGGTTGTGAGAAATCAACGTAGCTCTAAATCTAACAGAAACTAAACTACATGCCAAGCCTGAAAACAAGCTCAAATTTTAAAAACTAATATATTTTTTAAAGGCTGTTCTGTTAAATAAAACTACTTAAGAATCCCTTTCCACCAGGCATAGATTTTACTTGGTACTAGATTGACCATGTGTGCTCCACACACATTATTAGCAGCCAGATATAGCAAACGCTACTTCTCCAGGCATATGATTTCTGACTTAGTATGAGTGGAGCCAAAGATAGAAAAAGGACCATGACATTCAAAATCTATTCTACTCTCATCTTCAAGGTTGTCACCTGTCAAATTTCCACACTTGTTTTGTTGCGAGGTTCAAATTCCCCTTGGACTCTTGAAAGAAGCCCATGTTTAAAGGTCAGATGCAGCGGCCCTGAATACCTTTCCTTTGAGCTATTTCTCAGGGACCTAGAACTACGAAGATCCTAAGACTCCTAAAAGCTTTAGCAGAGCCTTTGAGAGCAATTTACATTAGCTCACTTGCCAACCCAAAGACCCTGAATAGGGCTCAAATGGGGAAATTCAAAAAAAAAAAAAAAAAAAAAAGAGGATATTAAAGGGACAAACAGTTTACCACTAAATAAATTACTACAGATATTTGGCAGCTCAAGGGCCCAAATATGCAATTTCTTCCCAAGAAGGAAGGTATGGGTGCAAACAAATAGAAATTAATGACATAAAGCATTTAACACATCTCATTACTTATACTAGTGGAGTACAGCAGGAATACAGAAAACTCCAAATTGAAAAGCCATTACCAGATCAAAAATTGTCTAAAAGATTTATTTTCTTAATGGTGTTTTGATGAGGCTACCACTGTAATTATTTTGTATTTCCTAAACACAACAGTTAACAATTGGTGCAGGGTAGACTAAGTGACAGGAAAATCCAGAGTGTAAAACTTAGCTGTTGTGAGCCACAAAGGAGAAAATCAAACTGTGACCTTAAAATGAGTGGAAAAGTGGCTTCCCGATTCCCAGGAGAGAGGAGGTTGATCATCGTCCATATCTGGATACTGTAAGAATGTCTGTGTTGAGACAGAACATGACCACTGGGTGATACGATGAGTATAAGTGCACACAAGACACGGTGAGCAGAGAATGAAGGGAACAGACAGGCAGAGGGCAAGGAAAGGCCAAGGCAAATTCAAAGCTACATTTTTTTTAAGGTTGTTTTAAGAAATTTTGATAAGGACTACTGATTTTCTTTTTCTTTTTTTAACTTTGGCAAGAAAAAAAAGACTATCTGGTGACCATGGTTCCATCTTCTAAAATGAGTAGAAAAAATGCCTATGAAGTGTCATTTAGAGAAAGTAGAGAATATTTAAGAGATAAGTATTATTCCCACTTAAGACCAAATATTTAAAAATTTCACAGAAATGTTTCTGTTTATTTTCAGAAATTCATGCAGCCAACAGCAACAAATCTCTTAAAGAAACAAAGGGGAAATACCCAGGTTTTGATATTTGGCTCATTATTTATGGACTGTTAACACTCATTTGTTGTTTTTACCTCAGGATCCAAATTTCTGAAAACATACATTCTTGTCTTCTCCATCATTGCAAACAAATCAGGATTAGCCTTGGCCCACTTCATATCCCAGACATCTTTTCGCTCCAATTTTAACAACTCGCCAATTACTTGCTGTCCTGTACTGTCTGTGACCCGAGCCTCCAAGTCAAAGAAAGTCAGAATTCCTGAGATGTCTATGATGGCAAGACGACTAAAAACAACACAGTTGGAGAAGGGGAACAATTGTAAAATTACTATCAGCAACCATGAGTATAAATACCTACAACCGTTCTTCTTCAAAATCAGTTTATCAGAAGCTAGAATATGGTAGAAATGGCTTTTCTAAATTGTTTTCACAAATTTGATAGAAGATATGAACTACTCCCCATTTTGCTTCCTTGTTTGGAAAATGTATCCAAAGACATTAAACCAACTGGTATAAAATGTAAAAGTCTCAATACACTTAAGCTTAAGAGTAAACAATTGCACTGAGATTTCTACATGCCTAATTAGAGAAAGACATTTAGACCAAATACAGTATAGTAAAACCACACTGTCTTTGAAGACAAGTTCATAATAAACACACCTATCTTTACATTTATTACATAAATCCAACAACCCCAATTAATAACTTCTAAGTCTAACATCTACATGAGGAGAGTTTTCAGGCTTACCTAGAGTTGCAGTTCAAGGACAACTGATAGGCTCGACAATTAAGGGAATATTTTTGAATCAAACCAACATTAGGAAGGCTGTATCTCTGAAAGGTGCCAGATTCACGACCCTATGGAAATTACTTTTGATTACTAAAGCGTATTTACCATTAACACTTTTAAACTACAACTGCAGGTCTCTCTAAATGTCCACGCATTTGTTCTAAAACCAAGTGACAGTGTCATAGCAAATGTCTAATTCTGATACTTAATTATGGCATTAAGTACATAATTATCCCCTAATTTAATTAAAAACTTTTTAAAGTGGCTGAAGGTAGCCTAATTTTTTTCATATATTGTTCAAGAAAGAAGTCAAAAACCTAGCTCTTTAGTAATACACAAATTCTTACACCACAAGGAAGAACTATCTAAGGTTATATATAGTTATTGTCTAGGTTAATTAAAAGCTAAAACATAAACTACTTGTTGAATTAAATTTCCTATATGTGAAAAATCAATAGACGATCACAATATGAAACAACTGTTACTGAAAGTCTAAGTTTTTATCCTATAGCCATCTATCTAATACTAGTTTTTGGCAAGGGGAAAGATGATCTGAAAGTAGTGAAACCATGAGAATTAGTTTAATTATGTTTTAAAAATAAAATATAATATAAGTTTCTGTGCAACTCTGTGCAAACCTCAAGGTTGACAGAGCAACAGAAAGTACAACAGACAGGAGAGAGGTGCAGTTGCCTCAGGCCATGGCAATAGATAAAGTGGGAGGCTCCACACAGCCAATCTTTACCTCTCCCCTTTTTAACCAGAGCAGCACTACTTCTGCAGCATGATTCTCAAGAGGGGCCTATCAGAAAGGTGGAAATACTACAGAATACTATGCTCTTAGGATTTTTTTCCCCATAAAATTAGCTACTGGCTAAAGAATGTAACTAGATCTGGAAATATACACTATTAAAGCTCTGTTTACATAATTCAAATGCAGTAACTCCACCAGCATTACTGTATTAAAGTAAACATTTATTCCTAAAATTAATATTTTCAAATGCCAGAGCTCAAGAAAAGACACTCTACCATTGATTCTATTTGAAAAATTCTGTAGAAATTTGCCATGAGCTTTTCTATTTTACTGGCTGGCAAATACAACACCTCTTTATTCAAAATCTCATAAAAAGTAGCTGAGCCAAAGCACTTTCTTCAATATAAAATATTAGACTACATAGAGGAGGAAATTTTCTAAGACCTACTACAGCCATGCAATCTGCCCCCATCTAGCAACACTTTATAGAACTCGTTCAATCCAGCATTACAAACTCTAAGTGTACTTTATCTTCTCAGCTGGCCATTATTCTACTGCTTATATAAATAGCTATTTGTGAGGCAAGCTTGAAAACTTTCTTATTTCTTATATTGGACTTGGTAAAACTCAGGGTGCCCACAAGATGATATTTAAATCCAAAACTCATGCTTTACCTTCCTTTTATAATTTAAACAATTACTATTCATAAAATAAGTTTTTCACAACTTACCACAATTAATGTCTTATCAGATGCAGTTATGGCACAAATTGGATCCCTTGTGCCCTAAAATAAATTAATCAATCATTATGATTTAATAGATACTTATTGAGTGACTAATCTGGTACAAGATAGTATGCAATTCACTAAAATTATGCCAATAATATATTTATTAACTTAACAAACATTTACTTACTGAGGAACTATTATTTGACAGCCACTGAATTACGCACTAGAGACACTCAGATGAAATCTATACTCTCAGGTATAGATTACTAAAAGTCTACTGGGGAAGACAGTGACCTGAATACTTAATTACAGTACAGTATGATCAAAGAGGAAGTACAAATAGCAGTTATAAGAGCACAGAGGAAAGAACACCTAACTTACATGAGATGGGCAAGAACCTGAGCTCAGTCCTAAAAGATGAACAGATGGCAGGACAAGCATGTGCCAAAATGAGGAAGGGTAAAGTATGGCACTGCAACGACCTGGGTGAACCTCAAGGGCACTATGCTTAGTGAAAAAAGCCAGTCTTTAAAGGTTACATACTATATAATTCCATTTCAGGAAACATTCTCAAAGTGACAAAACTATAGACATGGAGAACAGATGAGTGATTGCCAGGGGACAGGGATGGGGCGGGGGAGTAGGTTAGAAAATGAATAAGTAGCAAGACAGGAGCTCCTTTATGGTGATAAAATTACACACACAGGCACGCACACGCATATAAGTACATGCAAAAACTACTGAAAACTGAAAAAGGAATACGGTCATGCTCTAGTTAAGAGTATTGTACTAATGTCAATTTCCTGATTTTGACATTATACTACAGTTTTACAAGATGTCACCACTAAGGGAAGCTGAAAGGACTATTTTTGCAACTTCCTGTGAGCCTATGATTATTTCCAAATAAAATGTTTTTAAAAATCAAAAGAAAAAAAACTCAGCATGGCAAATTCAGGAAACTGCAAGTTGTTTACACAGCTGGTATCTAAGAAATGTGCTGGGGAAGAGAAGTGGGCCAGGTAGGGGTTGCGGTATCTATACTTTACTCTGAAAAATATGGGAACTTATTGAAGGTTTATAATTGGGGAGGGGAGGGACTATGTGTAACATGACCATATTTTACATTTTAGAAAGACTGCATGGCCAGCAATATGATAAATGGACCGGCATAGAGGAGATGTAGAAGATGGAAAGTAGAGACTATTCCGTGCTGCCCAACACAGTGGCCTGTAGCCACATGTCGCCATTCAAATTTAAATTAATTAAAATGAAATAAAATTTAATTCAGTTCCTTAGTCAAACTAGCCACACTTTAAGTGCTCAGTAGACACAGATGGCTAGTGGCTACTGCACTGGACAACAAAGACATAGAATATTTCCATTATCACAGGATGTTCTATTGGATAGATCTAGGTGGAAAGTTACTGCAGCGATCTAGGTAGGAAATGATGATGGACTGAATTGATATGGAGATGGTAAGGGGAAGGCCAATTTGAGAGAAATTTAGGTGACAGAATCATCAGGACTTGGTGATTTATAAGACATGAGATCAAGAGAAAAGGAGTTCTCGTGAGTCTTGCATAGATGGTGGAGCCAGTCACTGATATTATAGAATATATATGGAGAAATGAATTTGGAGAGAAGAGCTCAGCCTCAGACAGGTTAAATTTGGGGTACTTTTGAGCTGTCCAATTTCTTGCTATCCAGATAGAAAGAAACATGTTATCCAGAAATTGGAAAAACTCAACATTGGAAATACAGATATTGGAGTAATCAGCATATAAAGGGGTGGGTTTCAATAGGAATATAAAGAAGAGTGCTTCACAAATAAGTGGGAAAAAAAAAGTAGATGGCCTGGGACTAGAGATTAGGGAACACCACAACAAGAGATAGGTAGATAAGCCTTTGACAAGAAGACTAAGAAGGAAAAGTCAGCAAGATATAAAGCCAAGAATGTGGTTTCATGAAAGCAGGAAGAAAAGAGGGGTCAAAAATATTAATGTATAGATCAAATAATATAAAGACACTAAAATACCCAACAGACTTGGCAATTCAAAGGTCTCTGGAAAACCAGAATGCTTGGGGTGAAAATGGAATGTATGGTAAGGAAAGAAAGATGAACACAGAATATTTACCTTCTTTAAGAAGCTTAGCTATGAATGAATAGAGAGATACGGCAGTGGTTGGAAGAAGATATGTAGTTGGCAATGGAGACTTTAGTAGGTGTTTTTAAGATGGGAGAGATTTCAGTATGTTTTATATAAGGATGGGGGAAAGAGCTATTTGATGATAAATCGATTTGAAATTTCCTAAAAGTTCCCTTAATGGAAGGGACTGTTTCTTATTCACCAGCAGATTCCCAGCATTTACTCCAATGTGTGAACATAATAGACTTTCAACCAATACCTGCTGTATAAATGGATGGATATGTAGATGACCAGACGAATTCCTGTATATTCTAGTGGATAGGTCACAAGAACTATTAAAAGGCCTAAGTTTGAATCCTAGCTTTGCTACATAATTACTTTATGATCCTAAGTAAATTGGTGAACTTCTCTACCAGTTTTCCAATCTATAAGATGCAGCGCAGACTACATGCTGTTTATCTTTTAGAGTTGTGAGCATCAGATAAGAAACTGGATAAGAAAGAGTTTTATAAACAATTAGCACTGCTTTAAATACTCTTAGAAAATCACAACAAAAACAAAACTGTTTAGTAAAATATTATATTACATTAGCTTGTAAACAAAAGCATGTTTCTGTAAAGGTACAGTGAACTATGTTATTGGCAAAAATATGGACACTCACTAATATGCCAGAGGTGACAGACCAATCTATGATCAAGAGATAAAGAGAAATTAGATGGATGCTGAGAGAAGGGACAGGGAGGGGAGGAGGAATTATGCTTCCCAATATTTTCAGATAATATGCTTTTCTAAAGTAGTATCATTATCATATTAGCTACTTATCACCACCTGTCACCTTTACTTTAGTTTTTTATTGAGTTTTTAAGATCTAGAAAAAGTTTTTCAGAATAGAAAAAATTTTAAAGGATTGCCAAAATAATATCCTACTCACTAAAAACAAGTTATTTTTCAGGCCTCAAAATAAAATTACAATATCTCCAAATGTACAGATATTAACATTTGCTAGCAAAAAATAAAATCACCTACTTGAATGGCTTTACTGTAATCCAGTATACCATCCCCTGATCCAGAAGGAGTATCGTCAACGTGATAAATCCTGTAGAAAAAAAGATCAGAATTCCAAAGAAAGTTTAAGTAAGAATTATAATATTTCATAGTCTCTAGAACAATTAAAGGATAAGATGACACCAATGAATATTGTTATTTAATACAAAAACCCTTATTATTTTAAAGAGTTCTTAACACAGCTAAACCTTATAAAGGTAGAAACTATCTACCATGTGTTTACTAATCATGCAAGTGATATGTTCCTGAAAACATATATGTTATGCCAAAAATATATCTGAACATTGAGTCACATCCTTCCAATGAATTTCATTAAACCCTGAGAGCATTTTACCTTAGTCTCCAGCTGAACATCAACCAGGAGTAACTTATAACACATTAACTTTCTCTGTTGTTTCTCCATAACTTCCCATCTATCAATGTGTTTAATAAAAGTAAAACTTAAATGGATTTGGAAACTCTAATTAATGGAATTTTTGATCTGAAGTAAAGAAGCTTTCCCTACCCTTCCTGTACTATGAAGATGCACCCCTTTTGGACACCGCCATCTCTCTGGAAACTTTATCATGCTATTTATTCACAGCGCAGTGTCACTGCTGGTTTACTTCTCTCTCCCACTAGGTGGTAAGTTGCCTGGAGGCAAAGACTATACAGCTTCAGTCCCCAGCACAGTGCCAAACACTGTCAAGCACTCTATAATGTCTGCTGAATAATCACTAAAATGGATGGAAGTGAATATGGAAGACAGAGCACAGAGTTGCTCTTAGGCTTTGGGCAAATTACTTCTCTGAGCCTCAACTTCTCCATCTGTAAAATAAGGGTAACAATTCCCCCTTTTCAGCATTTCTAAGAGACATAAATAAGAAACTGTTTGTAAAGTACAAAAGCACAGAGTCTGACATATAAAAGGGGTTCAAGAAATTGTAACTTAGGAAAATCATGCCATTTCCTATTTTTTAAATACCATAAAATTTTATAATTGTTACTTTGAAATCATAATTGTACTTTCATGAATATAATGAGATCAAATTTTAAATAAACTTAATAGAAATGCATTAAAATTCAGAAACATGTACCAATTTAGAGGAACTACATATTTAGGCATTTTAATACATTTCTATTAAGTATATCCAGTCCTATTGAGTTATCATAAAATACAAGTCAAAGATGTGAGAAGAGGAGGTCCCTCAAGAGATCATTTGGTCCAGCTCCCTCTCTTAAAACAGGAAATATGCCATAAGAAAGGCCAGTTTGAGTATAAAGTGGCTCAGGGTCAGATAAACCTGGCTTTATGTCCCATCTCTACTTATCAGCTGGTGACCTTTGGCAAATAATTTACACTCGCATGTCTGTTTCCTCTCTGCAAAACAGGAATAAGGGTGCTGACTAGACTTATCAAAATGTCTGACACATAAGAAGTACTCAAACATTGGCTGTTATCACCATCATCAACCATTTTGACAGATGAAAAAACTGAGGTCCAAGGAGAACTTGCCTAAAGTTATTAAAACTGGTAAGCAGATCTCAGAAATATAAGGAAATGCCGCCTTCTTGATTTAAACAAAAGCCAGAACTGCTTTAGCTGACTAGAGGAGTACACTCATGCCACAGAGAAGCTGGACTTTTTGCCCCAGCTTTGTCCTAAGATCTACTCCCTCCCCAAAGGCTGCACGCCTCTGCTCACTATCATTACAGCAAGTCCTATCAGCATGGGAACTACCACATGCTGTCCTCAAAAAGGCCAAAGAGTCTTTCCACTCAGTCTTCCAGCACCACTGAGAAGACAAGATATAATGTTTTTCAATTGCTTTTTACTGCTTCCACTTGAATTCACATACCCAAAACACTTTCACTGGGGACATATCTCCTATTTTAACATAAGTGCATCTTAAAGGGAATGGAAAGGAAGTCTGCAGTAAGATCTCACACATGTGGGAGGAGAGATGATTCGAAAAAGCAACCTGGGGTTTGTGACATGACTCCCACCACCCACTCCTACCAACATAGGCCCATGCTCTCATTAAGAATCATTAGGTTAAAACATTCAACAAAATGCTTTACTTAAAGTCTTAGGGTAACAACAAAAGGGCAATGAACACAGAGTATCACCAACAGAAACAATATAATTTACAAAACACAGTAAATGCATCTTCACCTTAAGACTTTCTATAGAGAATCCCTCCATCCTGGCTGCTAACCTCTTAGAGTCTTCTTTACCCCCACTTACCTGAAGTAATTCCACCTCAAGACTCCTGGAATCCAAAGCAAAAGAAGCCAAGTCCCCAGTTCACCCCACTTAAAGACCTCTTCCATATCTGTGTCAAAGGACCTGCCTCTCCTCTGGTGATTGATATGGTGAGGACAGCCACTTCCATATAAAAACACAGATTTTCAGCCTTTATCTCTAAGAGCTTTTTTATATTACTATGAAAGAAATGGTACCTATAGTACCTCTCTTTTATTTTGATAAATTTAAACAGATATATGTGAAAGATATGAGTATTTCTACTAATCAAGACAGTTTATACTTCTCAAACATGATAATTTATAATCACCCAATTCTTATTTAAATGTGATATTGTTGAGCTACGAAAAAATCTGCATCAAAAAATATACCTTTCTCTCCCTTCTTTTCGAGACCGCGTGACCTGATTAATTTCCAATGCTGTGAGCTTCTTTGCCACACGATATTGCCAGGTATAAAATGCTTCTTTTGAAGCTGCTATCACATGGGTTTTGGTCATTGCAACAAATAACGGTACTATGAAAAAGGACATTAAGACAATTAAGTTTTAGTTACACAGAATTACAGAAAATTTGTGTTGTAAAGCACTTCAGTCATCACTGTATCCAATGTGAATCAAAATGTGCACTATTACCAACCTCTAGAGGGAGCCTGAAGCCTTTCTTGGGAGGAACAATTTGCTGAGTGCCAGGCAAGGAAAATGGAAAGGTCCAGGCTCTGCTCTTCTTGCCCTGACCTAATTTTCACTAAATCCTAAGTTATTTGCTAAATATTTAGGAAATACCACCATGGATACTCTGATGCTGGTAACTACCAGTGATTTGAAGTAAGTTCCCAAACCTTAACTTCTTTCTAATAAAGTATATAAATTTTCCTAAAGCATATAAAAGCATTTTTACAACCAATATTTACCTACAATTACAAATTACACTCATGTTCCTTTCTTTTTGATAAATCCTAAATACAAGGATTTTATCCTCAGTCTGATTTATTCAAAATTAAAATGTTAGTGGTTTAAGGTAACCACTAAAAAGTGGAGAGTCAGACTTCTAGAATTCAAATTGCAGGCACTTGCTAACATTCTTTCTGAAGTTCAGTTTACTTACTGTAAGTTTAAAATAATAATGCCAATCCTGTCAACCTGTTTTAAGATTTTAAAAGAGATAATAAATACAAAGCATTTATAAATATATAAATACTTAAATAAAGTATTAAATTTTAAATTTTTAAATAAACATTTAGCACAGTGCCTAGCATAGAGTAAATGTTTAATAATAATTTTGAGTCAATATTTATTGAACTTTTAAAAATATATGTCATGCACTCTTCTAAGGACATTACAAATATTAATTTACAACTGCCCTATATAAGGTAGGCATTATTATCCCCATTTAGCACATGAAAAAATTGATACATGAAATAGTTACAATTTGCCCATATCACACAGGTAGAAAGTGGAAAAACTGAACTCAAACCCAGAATCTGTACTCTTAACCACTATAGCATAATGACCCTCATTAAGGATTAAGAAGTATTAGGCATGTTGCTATTATTGTTTTTACTTTTATTATCTACATAGGTTTTTATAATAAAACCATATATAAATTTTCCAATCAATGCAAAAAATAAATACAAATATATCTGAAACATGTTCTTTTGAATCAATACAGCAGTAATTTAAGCAAATTCATACAGGTAGATATTCCTATCTATATAAATTTTGCTAGATCTATATTAAAAGATCCATCCCAACCTGATGAAGCTTCTAGGGAAAAGACCAAGTTATAACAGATAAAATGTTTTAGGAAAAGAACACAACCAAAATAAAAGCACTTCATGCCCTTCTCAACTATTCAATATATGGAAAAAATTTTGAAATATCTAGAAAGATTATAGGAAAAATTTTAAAGAAAATAATTATGCCTCCATTAATTGAACTTTGTAACAGTAATAGGTAGTAGTTACTAGCCGAGCAAGGATGTAAAATAATTTAAAACAATCTAGGCATTCACATATAAGTAAAACCTGCTTGCAATATTTTAATGCTGAAGCCTGAAATAAATACCTATATCTGTAATGTTGCCCCACTTTCCTACTTACTCTTTTTCTCAGCTTTTTAAAGAGTGGTAAACCAGAATGGCACTGAAACATTTTCATCAAATTAACTTTCTCTGGAATACATGGAAAACTTAGTGCATGTGTTATAGACCATCATTAGAAAGCTGCCTGTGTGCTCAGCCAAAATGACCGCAGCACAGGCAACCTCATGCTTTCTAGCCACTTTTCGTGCCTCCATTCCTCTGTAAATGCCGTTTTCTCTCCTTAAAATACCCCCTGAAGAAATACTTATCCTTCAAAATTCAGCTCAAATGAAACCTTCTCTAAGCAGAAAAGATGCCCCTGATGTCCTTATGTATCAATATCCATTTATCCAGCACCTCGCACAATACCTAGCACACAGCAGGGGGGCAGTAAGTCATTGTTCAATGAATTAACTACATTTTACTTATCTGTTTAGACATCCTACTGGAATAATTTCTTATTACTCCCAGTGACCAGGACAGTCCCTAAAACTATACATGTACTTAGGGATGATTTGCTAAATAAATGAATTAACACTTTCTATTTACATGATAAAAAATAAATATTTTCCATGCGTTCAAAAAACATTTATTATGGGCCAAGCAATGTGTGAGTTAGTGGGGCTACAGAAATTAATTAGACATAGATCTTTAAGAATTTCAAGGTCTGGTGGGGAAGACAGGAAAATCAACAGTCACAGTGCACCAAAGATACTGTGAAAGCTCAACAGAAGAGCACCGAAAAGGGGTATCTAACTCCTGCATGGAGAGTGCAACAGAGTCCCATGGACTACACTTCTATAACTATGCACGATGTTCTTTTAGGGAGTTTCTACAGAGGCTGTCAGGAGGAAAAGTAGGTGGCAAAACAAAAATGGTAAGTTCTAGAACAGTATCAGTCACATATTTTTTTGTTTTCACCTCCAGTCCTCATGAAAATTGGGCATAGAAACTTAGAAAAGGAATTTTACAGGATATGTATAAAACAAAAATGTTGCATCTTTGGCTGTGTTTGCTGCAGACCAGTGAAAGAACGGTTTGTTGAAATTTTAGCCAGGAAAACTGCAGGGAAAAAAAAGTTCTGAGACTCAAAACTATAAATAATCATGTCCTCAAGTATTTGCTATTTTATGAAGGGGAAGGATTTACATTTAGATTTATTTTAAAAATAGTCTACCTATAAGGGGCCAGCCCATGGCTCACTTGGGAGAGCGTGGTGCTGATACCACCAAGGCCACAGGTTCGGATCCCTATATAGAAATGGCCGGTTAGCTCACTTGGGAGAGTGTGGTGCTGACAACACCAAGTCAAGGGTTAATATCCCCTTACTGGTCATCTTTAAAAAACAAACAAACAAACAAAAAGAATAGTCTACCTGTAATAAAAATTACTTTGAGGCTAACCCTATCACCATTATGATTCTATGTTAAAACTTTTGATGTTAAAAGAAAAACCATATAATCTGAAGACTGATAGAATTTACCCTTACATTAAAGACTGCTGGACTTCTAATAAATAAATAATATTAATCTAACATGCATCTGTAACAATTTTAAGTTAAGCCTTTTTACAAGGAACACTAACATATGTATATATGTATGTAAATATATCCATACATAAACATAAAAACATACCTATGTAATAATGAATATGACATAAAGTTGAAATGTATCGATATATAATAATATATATTGACATTTTGATAAGTGTATCAGTATATCAAATAGTGAGTTACCAAGCCCCTAAACATAGACTATAAAGTCTTCAAGGCCAGTATTTCTCACATTTACTTGTATCATCCAAAGAGCTTAGCAAAATGCAAACACTTAGAAGGAAGACATTAACATTTGACTGTTAAGACTGAATGTCCAATCTGAAAAAAATGACTAGTTTTCAGGATCAGAAAATAATTCAGTGGATTTTTGATTTTTTAGATCTAATAATTTTTGTAAAATTATATCCCATAAAATACAATACATTTTAAAAGAAAGCCATTACTTTTGGAAATCATAGTGAAATAGCAGCAAAATATTTATTAATGATTTTTAACAAACTACTTAGGATAAGATTTGGAACTTTTTTATGGGTTACTTTCACAGCTACTGGATAGAGGGAATGGTAAATCTAAAGTAATATATATCCTCGGAAAATAAAGAACCAAGAATTTTTTAAAGCTATACCTATTAATAGACTGATTCCATTAGAAAATTCTGGAAAGGGCAAACTCACTTTTATAAGCATCTAAAGTGTTCTTATGGAAGAGAGGTATTTACAAGCAGTTTATTATTAATAAAAGTGGTTTAATAGAAAAATTATTTCTATAATCCTCAGTTTATTACATACTAACCATTACACTGCATACCAATTCCTGTACAGCTGTATCTCCCATTTAAGGCAAATGATGGCAATAAACAGTTGAGAAATTATTGTGGATTTTAGATTTATAATTTATTGCAATTCATTGTCTTCACTAGGATGCTTTTGAGAGTGAAATGCGTTAATAATTCTACCATGACAACTGGTGTCAACTGGTACCGAAACTGACAAACCACTAGTATGATCATCCTCATTTTAGAGAATACCATTCTTATTAATAATACCATTGTTAGGTTTTTAAATTAGTATTACAAATAAAACCTGATTGGAAAGGGAATTAATATTAGCATTTTCTTACCAATATCAATGTATTTGGGATCCAAGGGTGTGCCAATAGAATTACAAAGAACCAGCACGAACTGTGAACAAATATAACAAAAGTATCAGAACTCCTCCTTGTGAATACTAAAAGAAATGCGTTTAACATATATAATGTTTGTTTCTTTTTCAATTATCACTAACTGGGAAATAATTGATAAAATCCTTAGATGTGCAAAGAACAGCAGACAGAAAGATAACGTACAGCATTAAAAATAAAGAAACGTGAATTAAAATTTTAAAAAGGTTGATTTCTCAATATAATGGAATACAATGGTTTTTAAGAAGATACTTAAGAAATACAAGTATACTGGCTACTTTTTATTATTTATACTTCTAAATAGTTTTTATTACTTATACTTCTAAAATTGGTTACAATCTCAAAACTCATTTTTATCCTATAACCAACTATATAAGAGCTAACAATTTGTTACCGTTGCACCAAATGTCTCCATCTCGTTCTCCTCCTTTGAAGCAATATATAAATGACATGAGAAATTCAGAAATATTCAGTTAATTCAGAAAATACATAATCCAATCCAGTGAAAATGACATATATAAATAATTATCAATGACTAATAGTAGGAAAATAATCAAGCATGATGAATAATTTATATCATATTGTTCTAAAATGGTAATTTTTTTTTTAGTATTAGTCACCTTTTCTGTATCTTCTACTAAGAATACTATTCTACTTACATGTTTTCCTGACTAGAATAACAATTTCAAATAAACCAATTCTCTATGGGATATTTACACATAGACTATTTCTTTTTTCAGCATCTCAATTAAAACTTGTTTAATTTCATAATGTAAATGATAAAAATTATACTAAAAACATAATTTACTCTTCCACTACTTAAAATAAGGTTATTTTCTGCCACAAAGTACCACAAATAAATTGTTTTTTGATTTACTTTTCGTTTTTATCGGTTACACACGCTCATAGTTGCAAGAATCAAATAGTTCCACAAGACTTCTTACTGAAAATGATAGTACCCCTAACTCCCCGTTTCCTGCTCCCTTTAACTCCCCCTTTTGCTATCTACCTCCACAAATCTAAGTAATATGTTTACAGTGCTACTTCTTTGTTTTGTTTCAATTTAGCACATTATCGATTGCCTTCCCACTACAAAAATAATTATTTAGCTTTCTTTCATCCCCTTTCCGCACCCCCAGCCTCCACCATACAGGAGCACACTTCCATCCTTCCATCCTTCCACTTTAACCTAATTTTGTCAGATATGAATTTCGGGTTGAATGTTTACCACATGCCAATTAAAAGCTTTTTTAAAGAATAGTGATTACATCATTTTGACTATGTAAATGCTACTCACCGTTGAGCCATCACGTATAATTTATTTTCCTTTCAATCATATTTTACTCTCCCTGTAGTTGATAATTATCTTTATTTTTTCTTTTTGCTTAGTTTTCTACGTACTTATTACCAATTCAAATCCCCAGTGGACCCTGTTACATATATCTCCTCTCAAGGATTCAAACATACTAGCTATAGCTATTCTATTGAATTTCATCCTCCGGTTTCTTTTGGAGCACAAGTGTCTGGTACCACTCTTCACCACCGGGGTTGGTGCTCCTGCATCTTCCTTGTCTTAGTTTATTCCCCATTTTTTGTGAACTATATATCCTGAAGTAGCTTCCTAAAATAGGGAAGTTTGGAAATTAATTTTTGACCCTGCACATCCAAAAATGTCTATATTCTATCCTCACATTTAGTCAGTAGTTTGCTTAAGATATGGAATTCTAGATGGAAAATTATTTTCCCTCAGAATTTTGAAGGCAATTCTCCAAAGTAATCATCAATACCATTGCGATTCCTGATCTTGTGAAATCTGTTTTTCCTCTCTGAAAACTTGTAGGATCTCTCTTTTTCTCTCCAGTGTTCTGAAACTTCACAATGATGTGCCTTGACGTGGAAATATTTTTATTCACTGAGCTACATACCAACAATCTAGAACCTCAAGGGAAATTTTCTTAGATTTTTTTTTCAGATTTACCCCAATTTTGCCTGTTTGCTCTTTTCAGAAATATCACTAAAATGCTAAACTTCCCAGACTGGTCCTCTAATTTTCTTAACTTTTAGCTCCTATTTTCCATTTCCTTGTCTTTTTGCTCCACTTTATAGGTGTTTTCCTTCGTTTTACCTTCTAAACCTTCTGCCAGATTTTTCATTGTGGTTATCATATTTGTCATTCCAAAAACTTCCTTTTCGATAGATCCTTTTCTTATTTTACAGATATAATACCACTTAACTTTCTGAAGATAATAATGATGGCTCTTTTGAAATGATGGGGTTTTTTGAAGTGTTCTTTCTGCATAGTTTCTGCTTCCCTCAAGTTAAATTAGGTACTTCCCTCAAATGTCTGATAATCCTTGTCTATCTGCTTATATTTAAGAGTGAAACACTACAAAGCTGTTTGGAGCCTCTTTGTCAATGAATGAGCCGCACTGACTGATTTTTACTGTAAGGGAATCGGCCAGGGCTGCTCTCCTGGGGACTCCTACTCTCAATATCTTCAGAGGTCTTTTCTCTTGAACTGGTCAGATTCTCCAAAGAAGGACAATCTCCTGCCTTCAAAGCTCAGGGCTTGGCTGCCAGTGTTCTGGGGACCAAGCGGGGACCAAGTGAAGACTGGGGGTAACACTGAGTGGTAAATGTTTAATTAATTGTCCTGTTTTCAGCAGAATTCCTTCACCCTCAGCTATGCTTGATGCCCTTCAGTGCAGAAGTTCTTTTTGATCCTCTCCAGAGAGTAAACCCCAGTCTTACTATGTAGTAGAAGGCATCTACCTATGGGTCAGTACAGGGGAGGAGATCTGGAAATCTGCTTCTTTATATGCCTCTTTTTCAAGTTTTCTCCTTCCTGCACAATCTCATACTTCCAGATTACTTTTATGTTTGTTTCTTTCTTCCATCAGTTACCCCCAATTCCTGTGCCTCTTCAGGATTCTATGATGTAAACTGGTTGCCTCTTTGCTTTCTCCATGAATGGCTTATGATTCAGCTTTCTTAGATCTGCTAAGGTAATTACAACTAATCCACCTGCTCCCTAACCTCCAAAGTTTTGTTGCCATTTCCTCTCCCTTTCTGGGCTTACAACTTTTTAAAAAATACTTTACTGTTGGTTAGTGAGTTTCAGGAAAGAGCAAAGTCAGATGTGGTTGTTCAAATGGTCACCTTGAACCAAAAACTCCATACTTTTTTTTTTTTGGGGGGGGGGGATTGGAACCCTTGACCTTGGTATTATAACAGCGTGCTCTAACCAGCTCAACTAACCAACCAGCCCCAAAACTCTATACTTTTGAATGGGAAAAATAATTTATGGCAAAATGACATTGGTAGTCCTTTTTAAAAATATTTGCATACTTCTGCAAATATTTAAATTGTTAGTATACCTTAAAAAAAGACATTCATATTATTTATTTTATGCTTTGAGACACTGATTTTTAAAGCAATATAACTCCAAATAAAAGTATACAGTTCAATGTCAAAAGCTACCCAAACTGTTATAAACTGTTATTATATAATTTCTTCAGCAATATACCAGGGATCTGGATATTCATTTTTGCTTACAGAATTTCAACTTACAAAAGAACTATGGTATTTTAAATATATTTCAGAGACAAAAAAGCTTCAGAACTGAACCAGTCGATATGAAATGCTATTGCTAACTGGAGGAAAAAAAATCAAGGGACAGAGAACTAATGGAGTCACTTAGTTTTCCAAAACAAATCTAGACAGACATGGCCATAGACCCAATGTTTTGCTGTACTTGCTAATATAGAGGCCAAGTTTGTGAAGGCAGATAACTACAGCCCAATTCCACCAAGTAGTTAACTCATCTGTGTTTTAAGATATCAAGGAACACCTACCTGAGGATGATCTTCATCAGCTTTCGTAGCCAAAATGCAGAAATCACCACAGGTAGTAATAGAAATGAGACTCTTCACATATTTAACATATTTCTCATTGTTTTTTGTATCCCAAAAGACAACACAGTACTCTGGACGATTAGGTCTGGTATATGCATAAACTACAGTATTTAAGCAATAACCCCACTAAGAAGAAAAGGAATGGAAGGAGGAAAGAAGGGAGGGAAGGCGAGAAAAGGGAGAAGAATATTTAGCACTGGGAAATAAGTCACAATTATTTTATTTTTACTCTAGACATTGCAGATATGTGCTGACAAAATATGGTCTTCAGAAATGGAAGACAGGACTGAACTTTCAGCTTAATACCACTTCTCACTTAAATAACAAAAAAATCTATAAGTAATAAAGACATTTATAAAACAAAGAGTATACTGCAAAACTAAATTCAGTATGTTTAACTTTCTTATTTTAATTTAATTTGTAAGATGTACACTTTGGTGGTAAAAATTTTCAATAATCAATAATATTTGCTGGGAGGGACAATAGATACAGTGATCCCTGCCAAAAATTTAAAATTCTGGGTTCCCAAGCCAAAATTCGAAAATAGATGCTTTGCCATTTTTTCCCCCATCCACATTTTTTTATATTTGTTTTTATCAGAGTAACATATGCACACAGTTTATAGTCAAACAATTCTTCATGGCTTATTTAAAACAAAATCAAAATGCAGACCGCCTGCCCAATTTCCTCTCAGGAATAGCCACATACAACTCTTTTAGCTGTAACTGTTCTGATATTTATATCTGTATCACATTATCTATTGATCAAGAAATTTACACATTACAGCTTTCCCTTCTGCCTAATTCTCCCGATACATTTATATGTAATTTTGAATATATCAATATTCAGTGTTGACATTATTATAATTGTGTTTACTATTCAAACCTAAGCTATGTTTAGCTTTTTATGCCATGATTATCTTCTAAAATAAACTTTTCATTTTAAAATAATTTTACATTTACAGAAAAGTTGCAAAGATAGTACATAGCTCCCCTATACCCCTCATCCATTTTCCCCTATTGGTAATATCTTACATTACAATGGTACATTTGTCACAACTAAGAAACCAACATTACTATTAATAAATTTCTGTTACTATTAACTAAACTCCATACTTTATCTGGATTTCATTTGCTTTTCCCTAATGTCCCTTTCTATTCCAGAATCCTATCTGGGATACATTATATCTAGTCATCATGTTCTATGAATTCCATCACCTGGGTTACCTTGCCTTCTGGTTTCTGGTTGGGTTTGGCCAGTAGAAGGCACCAGCAGGTGGAAAGATGAGGCGGAGTATTTATTCCCCAAACCTCTCTGCCCAGCCAGTTGGCAGTGGCTCGCTCCTGCAGGACAGCCTCTCTTGCACAACCACAGCTCTCACGGGTTCCAGGAACATTACTTCCTCACCTTACCCCCTCAGGCCCAGGGCTGGTGATGGCATCTCATTGTCGCTAATCCCTGGTCCTTGCTTTACTATCCCTTGCTGTTCCCCTTAACCCTGCCCAGATCTCTGTAGTAAGTTTTTCTTCAGTCTCTCTCCAATTACTCCTTTGAGTGTGCCATCTGTTTCCTGCTGAGACCTTGACTCATTGAGTAATTTTGCTAACTATATGAGCACAGAGTTTTCTAGAAAGTTTACTAGTTCTAAGGTCTTCACACAAAAGGCCTCCTTTCTGCCAGTTTCTAAAACAAAACAGCTGAGTATACTTCCAGTTATAACAAAATTGTTTATTAAAAAACACTTTTTATATTACACCTGCTCTTAATATTTACCTTATAATCAGGTCGAATATTTGCAAAATATATAAAGGAATCAACAGCTAGAGCAATTTTCAGTCCACCTCCTTCCCAGGACAGTGCAGACATATGCTTCCCAGGAACTTTCAAAGAACCCAGATGCTAAAAAAAAAAAAAAATTACATATGACCGAAAGCATCACAATTAATTCAAATACAAATTATCACCATCACTTCACAAAGTCAAAAATGGTAGAAAAATTATTTTGTGAAAGGTTACTACTCATTTTAAAATCATTTTCCTTGAATTTTTATAATGGAAAACACACATAAGACAGGAAAAATTTACAAACTATATCCAAAGAATTCAGTATCAAATTCCATCAAATCTAAGATACCATAGATTGAAACATGCATCTTTATTTTAATATACAACTAAGGAAAGAAAAAAACACACTGATAATTAAAGCATGACAACTCTGATTATAAGATGCATCCTAATTTTAAAGTTGTAAAAAATCATACCTTTTAAAATCAATGAACTACTGCATTAGTAAACTCAATTCTGAAGTCTTGCTTCTCTCTTTCATCCCCCACAAACGCCTAGTCACCACATCTACTGCTTTTACCCCTTTCAACTCTTCACAATTGCCCCTTTTCATAACTCAACTATGGTCATGGCCTCCTAACATCAATTCTTACCTTTTATGTCTTTCCTCATCTCACCCTCCGCTCCCCAAATTCAATCTCTACTCTGCTTTCACAAGTATCTTTCTGGAATACAAATCTAATCATATCTTACTCTGCTTTAAAAAAGGCTTTATAATTTTAAAAAATCAATAGCTCCCCACCATCACTTCCTTTAGCATGACATACATTTTCCCATCTGGCCCCAAACTACATTGTTTGACTTAATACCCGAGTATTAAGCTGTAATTACTGTGTGCTCGCTCATGAGGGAATACTGTGCCTCCATAGCTCTGGCCCATATAATATCCCTTCTGCCCAAATCCTCTTCTCCCCCCACAGCTGCCCTATCCTATTTCTTGTCTTCAATTCATCCTTCAACATAAAACTTAAATGTCGCTTCCCCAATGAGTCCTGCCTTCCTCCCTCCCTCTGTGCTTCCAGAGAATTACACAGTAAGCTCCTTGAGAGCACTAACTTTGTCACATTCATATTTATTTCCCTATCCCTTAATAGATTACTTGGTAAATATCTGATAAGTAAATAAATGTATCATACATTCAAATCAATTTCTTCATACACTAACACTGTACATTTTATGACTAGATTAATGAGTGAATAAATAATTACAAAGATTTTTTAAGGTGGCCAGAAAAACACTTTCAATCTATACTTCTTATTTAACAAAATGGTATAATCCTAAGAATTTCAATAAATTGTATTGGTATCCCCTGTTCTTAAGAAGATATTCTAGGAAGTCAAATTTAATGTTGCTATGGTTTGAATGTCACCTCCAAAACTCATGTTGAAATTAGATTGCCAGTGGAACAGTACTAAGAGGTGGGACTTTAAGAGGTGATTACACCATTATAAAAGGGCAAGTTTGAACCCTTCTCGTCTCTCTTTTTGCCCTTCCACCTTCCTCCATGTGATGGTGCAGCAAGAAGGCCCTGACAAGATGCTGGCACCTCGATACTGGACTTTTCAGCCACCGGAACTATGAGCCAATAAATTTATGTTCATTATAAATTACCTAGTCTGTGGTATTCTGTTATAGCAGCACAAAACAGACTCAGAAAAATGTACTAAACTCGATTTTGCCAGGGAAACCAATAGGAAAACAAACAAACAAACCAAAGTTTTAACCGTGGAGGGTCCAAACTATTTGTATTGCTTCCTGTTTAAAACCAAAGGGAACAAGCAAACTCTCACAATAGTACTCTTGATAGTGACCCATCCACAGTGGGAGAATAAGGCCATCGCCTGACTGTACAAATCAGCCAGGTGACAGTAGTAGCAAGGAAAAAACCAGCTTTTAGTCAGCATTCACTAAGTGCCAAGCACTGTGGTAGGCACCTCCTCATTATCTCCTTTCATCTTTACAAAAGCACCATGAGGTATTACCTTTATTTCAGAAAATAAGTAAACTGAGTCTCAGAGGTTAAATAACTTTTCTCAGTGAAACTACACTGTAGAAATGGAATTCAAAGCCAGGTCAACCTGACCACAAACCAACCCCATGCTCTGTTGTCCCCTGCCATGGCTAAGACCACAGTGCAAAACCCAGAAGATCCTAGCCCTCAGAATCAAAGAAAATTCTTCCCTGAGGTTTGTTTAACTTTAAAGTTTTAGGTAACTTCCTTTTAAGTTATCTTCCCTATTTTAACAATAACACAGATCCCAAAATAAATCCTTCATATATTCACTCATTCAAAAAATATTAAGTGACTAATATGCCCTGAGGAACTATGCTAGTTAATTTTAATTACAGCTGGACCAAAACCCACTTGCAGTTTTCAGTTTAAGACTTAACGCATTGCTTTGAAAGATAAAACAAATAGGCCTTAGAACTCATGTTTTTCTACTTGGAGAAGGCTGAACTAATGAAAATTAACAAATAAAATGATATAATGATAAATAAGTCAATGGACACCAACAAAAATAACTAATAAAGAGTGTGAATTAAGAAGAAGGTTATAAACATAGAAATAATTAGAATTCAGATTTTTAATTATTTAGGACCCTTGAAAACTATGCTTTTGTTCTTTCTTAGCTTTTACATCAAACAGAAATATTGTTTGCTGACAATGTATAGAGAGCACCTACTCTCTACAGCACATTCTCCTGAGTACCTTTGACATACTGATTCAATAGCATCAGACACCATTTCTTACCCTTACAGAAATTGTTAAAATGCATAAAAATATTATCATTAAAATATGAACATAAAATATTTTATGAACATAAAAATTTAACATTAAAATATTTCTTACCCTTTACATAAAAATATTAACATTAAAATATTAAATGTAAAAGTACAGGCTTTTATGAGCCAAAAATACATACCATTGAAGTCTATAGTGAATTTATAAAAACCAAAAGGGTATCCAAAAGGAACAAAATATAGTATATGGTTAGAAAATAAAATATGCAAAAATATATTAACCTTTGACATTAATAAGCTCTTGTTTTCTAAATTCTTTAAAATTTACAATATATTAGTTCTCCTACTTGACATTTTCCAATGCCACTTCAGAAGATTACCTTTAAAAATGAAATTGATTAATAATACTATTGAGAAGGATAATATATGCATTTATGAAAACAATGCTTACATTTTAATGTGTCACTTAAGGTTAATTATTAAGACAGGTTTTCTCAAAATAATTGATTACTCTGCAACAAATGAAAACTATTAGAAGTTTGGCGGAAGGAGATAGATATGTATGATTAATATCTAAGCACATTTAAAATATCACATTAAAAATCAGAAAAATTAAACTGAAACAGCATTACACTAAAAACTACTCCCCCGTGAAAAGAGATACATATTCAGACCACAGAGAAAATACTCTAAATAACTACTCCACAGTGATTTCTTATATCAAACTTCTGGTTTTCTAAATATACATATTATAAAATAAATTCCATGATAAAATATAACACAGAAGACTTACAATATAAAGATCTTATTCAGCTATACTCTTGATATCTCATGATTATTACTCAAAGTGTCCCTAAAAGAAAATGTGACAAGTTCACAACTTTTCCTCGATTCTTTTTTACCCTACTCACCATTTAAGTAGAAAGAAAGAAGATAAAACTTCATTGTGTTTACCTCACCAAATGGAGTGTAAAACTGCACGATGTTGATGTCTTTATCCTGAGTGACTGCCTTCTGGGAGCCTGCCACAGCTAATACACTGCCGATGTGGTTCCACTGAACACTTACCACACATATGCCAGTATCAATCAAAACCGGATCTAGTCAAGAAGAAAAAAATGAGGTAATTGTGGTAAAATACTAGCCTGGAGAACTTTATAATCTTAAGAACAATTTTTAAATATTTTTAAAATTCTCCACATTTAAAAAAAAAAAAAAAACAGACTTACTTTGGTCATTCTCGTGTCTCATTATTTGGCATCTCCCATTGTCAAAACAAATAGCAAGGCAAGGACAGTCAGGCTCCACGTAGCCTTCTGTGCCATGGTACCAGTGAATTCCAGCAATACTGATTGCTCCAGTGACATTCACCAAACAATTCAGCTTCATTTTCATCTAAATGAAATTGGTTAGGTTGAATACTTAACATTTTAAAACAAAGCAGTGTGTAGAGAGTATTGGAGAAAGAACACGGAAAACAGGATTTAAAAATCTGCTTGCAAATGCTATCTTAATCACCTACTAGTTTACTGACCCTGGACAAATCACCTTAACCTGAGTCTCCATTTTCCACAAGTGTAAAATTAGGATTAAAAAAACATTCACAGAGTTTTTATGAGACTCACATGACAAGAGGTATACACAAGTACTTTGAAAACAGCCAAGTGTCATACAACAGTTAGCTATTTTACTTTCACCAGTAAGTGGATTTATGTAATGTTCTAAGCCATGCCAAAAATAAAACTGCCCCATCCATAGATCAGAGATCTATCATAGCTACATCCTGCAAAGCCAGAATTTTTCTCCAGATTATGCTACCAGAGCCTATTCTACCTTCTTCCCAGAAATTGATTTTTATCCCTTACTGTTAAAGTCTCCCATTCTTTTTGCAAACAACGTTTAGTAGCTTGCTATAAAGATATCTGTGGTATCTGCATGTAAACTTTGGCTTCAGGTATCAGAAGACACTTACAAAACTTAAACTGCACTCATTATCTCTCTGCTTCCATGCACTGACATCTCATCCCTTCCAGCTACCAGAAAATTGGAACTAAAAGCTACACACTAACATGTCGCATTAATGTGCCTTGAAGAAACCAATACTTTTTTTTTTTTTTTTTTTTTTGGACCGGTAAGGGGAGCGCAGCCCTCAGCACAGTGTGGTCTGCACCATGCTCAGCCAGTGAGCGCACCAGCCATCCCTATACAGGATCCGAACCCGCGGCCTCTGGCGTTCCCAGCGCAGCACTCACCCAAGTGAGCCATGGGGCTGGCCCCCAATACTTTTTTTAATTGAAAAAACATTTAGATATTTGGAAAAAAGAAAAAACATGAATTGAAGATTTTAAATATACAACCATCAAAATAAATAAATGTGTATACATATATGAATGATATATAAAATAATAAAATTATATAAAACTAATGAACATATAAACTTACTATAAAATTCCCTTGATTATTATAAATGTGTATTTCCCCATTTGTCATTCCAAAAAGTAAGACTTTACTATCTGCGGACCATGCTACGTGGCATAGCTGTAAACCCTTCAGGTCTTTTCCCCAAATACGATTCCCTAAAACAAAACATAAACATAATTATTAAAAGTTCAAGGTCATGATCCTCTGACAACTGTCTTTGAAATCTCTGTTTCTCTAAAGAGCTCTCACATTCTTCACAGCATTCAATCTACTTCGTCAATAAATATTTATTGAGCACCTGTATATGCCAAATACCCTACAAGACATTTGAAATAGCAGCTGTTTCAAACTTTTTGCCTTTCTTTTAAACTCTGATATAAGATCTCACCCCAATTAGCAGACGAGCCTATCTTCTACTCTGGAAAGAAAATAAAAGCTTCCAAAAAAGAAAATTCTTCATTCTCATCTTCAAACACTCAGAACATAACTAAATCCACATTTATTCTTTGTTTTGCCCCCTAATACAAAGGAAAAGGAATCTCCCAAGCAGACCCCTATCTAAAACTAATCCCTCCACCTATTCTCTAATCTAATCCCTTCCTAGCTTTGCAAAGATCTCCCTCTATTAATTATTCTCATTTTCTCTTTCTCCTTAAACTCTTTTCTCCAGGCAAGGAGACTGCTTCTCTCATAAGCATTTAAACATTTGTAGGTCTATTCCGCTTCAAAACCATCACCTCAAATAAAAACAAACAAAAGAAAACAAAAAACACTTCTCTCAACCCCATGTTCCCCCTCTAGCTACCATCTATTTCTACAATTCCTTTCCCACCCAAACTTCTTGAGTTATTTACACCTGCAGTCTCCACTTCCTCAACATCCACTTAAGCCTTAACCTATCCCAGTCTGGCTTCTGCCCCACAGCTCCACTGAAACTGCCATCATAGAGGTCACAATGGCCTGTTGCTAAAGCCAATTGATACTTCTCTTTTTTTTTTTTTTTTTTTTACCACCCCCTCCTCTTGACACTCTCCGGACTTCCACGAGCCCACAGACTCTATCTCCAAGACTTCCACTTTCCAGTATCCTTTACGGAACTCTCTTCTTCTGCCCATCCCTTAAATGTTACTGGTTATTAACTCCACAGATGGCCCTTGGGTTTTTTCATCTATTCCAATGGCTTAAGTTATCGTGCATATGCTGATGACTCCCAAAATTATGCCTTCAGCCCAGATATTTCTGAGCTCCAGACATATATATCTAAATATGGCCTACATATATTTACTTGGATGGCCTATAGCATGATAAAAATCAACATGTGCAAAACAGAAATCTTTCGTTTGTCAAAACCAGTCTTTCTCCATGCTCCGTAATTCACTGAAAGGCACCAACATCAAGCCAGTTGCCAAAGCTGGCTATCACCCTAGATGCTTCTATCCTCTCATTCCGATCTGATCAATAATAAGGTCTATGCTACTATCCACTACCATCTCTCATCTGAATTACAGAGCAATTTCCTAACTGATATGCCTCCCCATTATCTTTCTTTCCTTTCTCCATTCTTCATATTGCAATCACAGAGATGTTTCTAAAGAACAAATCTGATCACACTGCTTCCATTATCAAAACCTTTCACTGGCTTCCCAATGTTCTTAGAGTTAAGTCCAAACTTAACATAACTTATGATCTGCTTCTGTTTATCTCTCCAGTTTCATTACATACCACTGTTCACATTTAGTATTATACTCTACTAATACTCAACTTTTTTCAATTCCCCAACCATGGCTATCTAAGTTCAACTCCTCTGGATCTCCACAAATGCTATTTCTTAGTCCTGAGGCAATCTATACACCAACCTACCTTGTGGCTAACGTCTCAGCATAGACACCACTTTCTTCAGGAAGCCTCCCCCTATTGCTCCAAATCTGCATTAGGTGGTACTTACACATGTTCTTATATTTTCCCTACCATAGCACTTTATCACAGGGTACTGTAATTGCCTGGTTACTCACCCATCACCCCGATCCAGGTCTGAAATACTTTTTATTGTTGTACACTTGGTTCTTAAAACTATAGCTGTTGCTTTATAGGACCTCAGAAACATTTGCTGGCTACATGAAGTTACACACACACACACACACACACACACACACGCACACACACGGAGAAATGAAAATGATTTTAAAATAAATTATTTCTCTATAGACAGTTTCACATTAAAACAAAGGTGCAGAACCTCAGAAGACCCAGTTTTATCTATGTATTAGAATTTGAAAGATATAGGTTTTAAGGCTATAAAATACAACTAAAAATGATATGCTCATTTCCACTAAAAAAAAGAATAGATATTTTTCCTTGAATATACTTAAAAACGAATGATTAGAACCAAAATGTGGTTCTAGAATGTCATTAAATTATATATCAACTGTTTTCTGTTTTTCAATCATAATGCTAACATATTATAATTGATCGAAATCTCTAAAAACTAAAAAATGTCAGTTAAACACTGATCTTTGTTCTATGTCCAATCAATGCATTACCTTCCACTGAACCAACTATCACAGCCCCATCTTCATATACGATGCAGATCTTCTGTCCATCAGCATTCCAGCTCATACTTCGAATCACTGATTTATTTCGATTGTTGATCATCTCCTCATACCAAGAGCCTGTTTTCCCGAATTAAAAAAGTTACAAGTGAAAATTTTCATATCTATTAAATGGTACCTAGGAGTTAAGACATTCCATAAAGTAACCCATGGGATAAATAATGCAAAGTTTTCTACAACCTCAGACATTAATTTATAAAACCTTCAAATCCCACATAAGCAAAATGAAAAATTAACTTAGGCCTTGACTAATAATTACTTCAAAGATTATCACAGAAAACACAATAAATGCCCATCTTTTTTCTTTTCGTCTTTCTGTCTTTCATTTTCTCTTTCTCTCTCTCTCTCACACACTCTGGCAATTAAAAAATAAAATTTAATTTGCTTTTGCAGTGCCAAAACAACTGGTTTTTCTGAAAGCCTAACTTCTCACTTGAACAACATACTTCAGATAATAATCAAGAAAACAAAACAGAATAACAACAATAACTTTATATGTATGTATAAACTTTCCAAGGATTAATTACAAGCATATTAAATATAGCATATCAGGTAAACTCTAAGCCTGCTTTAAAAAATTCTTAAACAGTTCATATTACATTAGTGAAATCATATCACTAATTCTAAATGACAAAAAAATTCTTGTTGTACAAAGGATTGGAGTGAGACATGAATTGTGTTGTATAACCAAATGCAGGCAAAAAACAAGGCTATTTTGGTTGTGCTTTTGTGTTTTTTAAAGGATTTACTACATTCTGATATAGGGAATTCTGAGCTGCAACCAAGCAAATAATCATGTAATTTAGAATAACTAGTCAGAGCAGGGTATTAACAGAATCAGGACGGAGGCCCAGAAACAGACAAAGTTTACTCCAATCTACTGCACTTTTCACATTCTACTCCCTGCACAAGCACACACACATAAACTTTAAAAAAAATTCAAGTACTACAGCATACTTTTAGTTAAGAATTTTTAAGTGGTTTACACTAAACCTTTTCAAAAAAGCATATGTGAGGCTGGCCAGAGAGTTCAGCTGGTTAGAGCAAGGTAGCGATAACACCGAGGTCCAGGGTTTGATCCCTGTACCGGCCAGCCACCAAAAAAAAAAGGTACAAAAAAGCACACATGAACTAAGATACCCTTGCCCTCTGAAGATGATGGCTACAGGCCTCAGGAAAATATACATTATGAGTTGTTTTTCTGGTAATATGATGAATCTAATTTGATCCTTCTCTCACTAGCTCTCTCATTCTCTCTTGTGGACAAAAGGCACAAATTGTGAGCCAGTAATCAGAGCTGAGGTAAAATCTGTATCCGTGAATTAAAAAAAAAAAGGAAGCTAACTGGCCCCATACAGGAAATGAATTATTGCCTTTGACTTCTTAATAAATGTGTCTTTATCTACTAAGCTAACTCCAGCCACTGGCCACACAGGAACTAATTCTTACTGGAAATCTGGGGAAAAAAAGAGCTATCTCAAGTAGAAACTATTCTTCCACTAAGAGTCTAAGTCCATTTTGGAGGCAGCCAACAGTCCACCTAATTCACTTTCTTAATGCAGGGTCACAGTTCAAAGAAAATAAACTGAACAGAAAAGTAGATAGCAATCAATCCAGAAATATCGTCACTATGCAGTCAGGATGAACTCTGGTTGCTGCTAAAAGGGGTCTATTTGGGAGATGTTATTACATCATCCAAACACTGTGATCCAGACTCCAATATGTGAAAGATTAAATAATCTCTCCTAATATACCTTTATATAACATCCAGACAATGATAAGCCCATTTTGATCACTGGTAGTCAACTTCTGATACTGTTCATTCCATGTTGCAAGTTGAACAGAACCTAGAACATTATAAAACAATTTGGAAACTTAAAAAAGATTACAGTTAATTTCAAATTTATATGTTTATATAACTAAACACCTAGGTTATGTTAAAATCAATGTAGTTCCTGTGCAACTAACCAGTCTTCAATTAATTACTCAAAAATATTCATAGGATGCATATCACTAATTCATAGGATTAATATCACTAATTTTCTACAACAATGCACACTACTATTTTTCTTATGTATCCCTATTTCATGTCACCAAAGGCGACCTATCATGGCCAGCTGCAAGAGCTGCCATATATCTGATGATGGAAGCAAATATAAGCGTGATTACCCAATTGGCCTGACTCCCAAGGATTATGATGTCCAAAAGACATACTACTAAATACTAGTTTTGGGGGAGTGTATTTGGTTGACATGTCTCATAATCTCTCTCCCCCACCCCACTTGTTTTCCATTCCATTAGTCACACACTCTTGAGCATATTTTAAACCTCTGGGTTATATGAATAACTGATATCTTTTCATTTTTTTTATCCTTAAATACATTAGTATATATTTCCTAAGAATTTCCTAAAAACATTCTCTTTCATAACCATATTACAATTTAGGAAATTTAACATTGATACAATATTATTATCTAACACACAGTACATATTCAAATTTCATCAATTGTCCAAATAATGTCCTTTATAGATACTTGTTTTCCTCATTCCAAGATCCAATCTAGGATCATACAGTGCATTCAGTTGTTATGTCTCTTTACTCTCCTTTAATCTGGAATCACAGGACAAATTCTAAAAAAGGATTTTATATGGAACATCCATAGACAAATAACATATCTTTTAATATATAAAATAACAGCTACTTTTTTTCAGATTTATTGAACATGTTGTTCAATCATGAAAAAGTTGTCAAATAATTCCAGGCCGTGTTAGTTATGGCTCCACAGAAATGATTGCTTTAAATATTACCATTATTTAAAATGTTGACAGTTCTGCATTAAGTAGATGGCTTTTAATTTCAAACATGATTTTAAAAATTGGATGACTCACCACTATGACCTTCAAGAGTCTGATTCATAGAAAGAATCCTCAATTTTGCATCATCTAAAAAAAAAAAAGGTGGGGGAAGGAGGAATTGGTAAAGGGACATGAAAATTAACTACACTGCATATTGATAAATTAAAATAAATAAAAAGTAAAAAAAATAAAAAATATAATAATAATAATAACAAGAAACACAACTCTCTGGCAGTAAAATTAATGTATTAGTGCTTTAAAAAATAATAAACTGTGATGAGAAAAGAAAAGAAAAAACAAAACAAACTAATAAATATATTAAAGTGACAGATTATAAGATTTTGACATTTCTCTGGGGGGCAGGGTTTGTATTCCTGGGAGATATTAAAACGATTTTTTCAAGTATGCGTCATTCTGATCAATTTTTCCCATGGGGCAAACATGAACAATAATACATACCCCTTGCAAAGATAATTATTCTGGTAAAATAAAGCAAAACATATAAAAGAACATTGTTCATTCAGTACATTAATATATTAATAATTACTATTGTTAATTATCCTTCCCAAAAGATCACAAATAGAACTATTTGTGACATATAGACTGAAAACTCTAAAGCTTACAAGTGATCGAACAGCAAAAAGTCTGGAAACAGGTTTTTAGTAGATTTTGAAAAATCACATACTCACTCCTACATTTATTCATTTATTCAACAGATATTTATTGAATGTGTATACTCTGCTATGAACTATGGGTATAAAATGATGAACAACATGGTCATTTCCCCTCTCCCCTCAGAGAGCCTGTAGTCTACTGAGGAGACAGATATTAAATATACACTCACACACATAAGTAAATATAATTATAAATTGGGAAAGTAAAGGCACAATAAGAGACAGCAACAGAAGGGGCTTAATTTAGATTGGAGGCGGTGCCAGGGAAGGCTTTCTGAACAAATGACATCTAAGCTGAGACTGAGGGTAAACTGGAGACAGCCAGGCACGGTATGAAAAGGCTCCGAGGTAGAAGTTTAGGCTCCTTGAAAAACTGAAAGAAGTCCTGCAGATAACGGCACTAGATGAGGCTAGTGTAACGGCACAGGAAAAATTATAAAGTCTCAGCAGGAAGTGACAAGAATTTCAGATTTTATCCAAAGTACAATAGAAGCCTTTAAAGAATTTTTTTAAATGTATTTATTCTCCTTGGTTACTAATCATTCTACAGAGAATAATGCAGTATAAAAATGTCATCTCAATAAATTAATCTGGGAATATCTGTTGTTACATATAAAACATGGCTTTTAAAACTTTTGTTTAAAAATAAAACAGAGAATCCGGTCAAGATGGTGGAATAGAGGGTCCTCAGCCTCACTCTCTCCCACAAATCAACCAATTTACAACTATAAACATGTAACATCAGCCAAGCTGGGGCCCCTGGAGCTCGGGGGAAAGAGGAGGACAGACCTACGGAGTTCATGAAGGCGGGAGAAGCCACGATGAGAGAAAGAAAAAACTGCTCAGAACGTTTCGGGCCATGGCCTCTTTAAGGCTCCAGCTGCTGAGAGCATGGAGCAGGAGCTGGTAGAAGCCGCAGCTGTGCCCTTCAGATGGCGTTGCTTGGAGGCAGCAGGGGAGAAGGGGGCCTTGGTGGCCACCAGGACAGCAAGAAACTAATAGGGTTCCCATGCACCCATGCAGGAGTGAGGCAGAACAACTGTAAAAGGGGAGCCATTCAGAGACCAGTTAGTCATCACAAGGGACCAGGGCAGGGCCTGTTCCATGGGAAGTGTTTGGATCACAGGCAGTAGGGGAGACAGGTCCACCCAGAAAACACTGGGACACAGCAAGGACAGCTGATCCACCCCCCACTCAGCGCAGGACCACTCAGAAGAGACTGGTTGGGAATGCAGAATTGCATGGTGCTGGGAAAACAGAATAATTTAATCAGGCCCCCTTGCCTTAGGTCTGGTTGGGGGTGGTGCGGCACATTCTTTGTAAATAAGTTGTATGTGGGTGGCGTTAGTGCGCATGCTCAGCACCACAGCTTGGCTGGTGTTTACTGCCTTGGGCAGTCATGCTCTCAAACCTACTACTCCAAGGACCCTTTGGCCAGTTACCTAGCTCATAGACCTGCATGTGAGGGGTCTGGGGACCCAGCCTGGCATGTGAAGCGTTTGTAACCCAGTCTGGACAATGGGCTTGGGAGGTCTGTGAGCTCCAGACCCAGCCCTAGCTCGACAATTGGCATTACGAACAGGATTAAAGGCAGGTAAAAGAGCTCGACACATGGGGTGCAGTTTGATGAAAATACTCATGCCCAGACCAGAGTTTCTATACAACCCAGGTGCATCAGGTCTCTGGAAAGCTGGGAGTACCTATAAGGTCAACCATTAAACCCTGAGCTTCACAAAAAGCCTTCTCTAGGGAAATAGCAGCAAAGCAGCAATTTAGCTCAACCACACAGCTCAAGTACTGGTTCCCACAGGAAGTTCTCCCATTTTAGAAGTAAGCAAAGGACAAAAGTTAGTTCCAGCCCTGGCACACAACCAGTGCCTTGGGGCCTGCCAGGGGACATGAGCCATGGAACTGGGACCGGACTCCCCTCCCACAACCAGGCATACCGTGCCAGCACCTTGGGGCCCGTCCAGGGATCCGAGGCATGAAGAAGGGGATATGAATCCCTCCCACACCCAGACACTCCACGCCAGTGCCTCGGAGCCCGCCCAGGGACCGAGGTATGGATCTGGGGACCAGATACTCCCCACAACCAGGCACACCCCCAGCACCAAGGAGCATGCCAAAAACATCACCTTCATGTGAGTGGTCCACCACAGCCACCACAATAACCATGGCTGCCACTAAAGCAGCTAGACACCACAACCACCATGCAGATGGTCCACCATGCACTGGAGTGCATTGACACAAGGAGAGTCACCAGCAGAGATAAAGAAAAGAAGAGGACGTCTCTCTACACAAAACCCATTTCAGAGTGACAGAAGAAGCATCTGCTCTATGATAATATTGGGGGACCTGACCACACCTCTCAGCATTGGACAGATCATCTAGGCAACAGATCAACAAATCAACCTCTCCTTTCAGGAGAGAAGAAATCTAGGATAATTAGAGGGGAGAGGGGGAGCGAGAGAGGGATGGAGAGAAATTGGACAAGGGGCATAAAGAATAATTACGATTTGTAACAGTATATATGCTAGTAATTTAATTTGATCAACATATCTCAGTGTTGAACCCCAAAAATATGTATAATCAGTTTTGGTTCAATAAAAATTTTTTAAAATAATAATAATAAAAATAAATAAATAAATAAATAAAACACAAATTTTATGAAAATCTTATGAATCTGTGAGCATGGGAATTATAAAACTCAATGCTATAGAAAATTCTTTCAGATATCAAGTATCTTAAAATATAATGAAAAATAATCTTTATTCTGAAAACAGTCAGAAAAAAATACCTGAGGAATTTCTCTAAACCATTTATTATAATTATCCAATTGCTATCTTGGTAACATTAACAAGAACACATATGTACAGTTTAACACTGCAATCATCTGTCAAACAATTAAGATATAATGTTGCTGACATACAATTAGGGTGAACATTATTTTTTAACATAGGATTCTTTTACTCACTTAATCTCGTAAAAATTGTACAACACACTTAAACTTTATTCTAAACTTTTAAAAATATTTGATGAAAATATTTTTCTTAACTTCTAGCTCTAAAAAATCCATTCTAATGCCTTTAGCAATAGTCACTGTAACCAAGTAAAATTAGTGGTTCTAAAGGTTTATCAGATCTAATATATCGGAAGGGTTGATGAAGTAGCCCCATCATTCCATTTGTTTATATGGTCTGGAATCACAGTTCTAAACAGCAGACATGTTTTCTCTCGTTAAGCCATAAATTAGGGTACTCTTCACAAGATATATGCTAACAGATGAGAAGATGCTTTGAAATTCAGCTTGACATACTGGACAAATATCATCCAGAACTGAACATGTCTCTTGCTGGCAAAAACTCCACAACCTGATTATGCAAAAAATATTCATAAAACCCACCTGAAAGGTCTCAGATGTCAACAAAAAGCCAAAAGTTTTAAATGAAGTAAAATGAGCAATAACCCAAGATTCCATCTAATTATATTACTAACCTTCACATTGCCAGTAAGGTAAAGAAATCAAACTGGTATGGGGACAAAAATATGGTAACACTAACATAAATCTTCTAAAAGCACATACCAATAGGCTTTGGATTTAAAAGGCCTGATAAAATAAGGCATTTTAAGCCCATGAAAAAGAACTTAAGAATAAAATCTGTAATTCCAGCAACTCAAAATACCTCAAAGAGTCCAAAGAAGGATTTTAAAAGATTAAGTTGTAATAAACTGACTGAGAATGAAAGTATAATACAGGAGAACAGAATATCCTGCCAATAATACCAGTTATCAAGCACACTAAATCTTGAAAAACCTTTCTTTCTCTTAGAAAAACTTGACAATGCTTTTGTTTGCATTCATAAAAGCTGTTAGCAGCCCAATTCCTATTATATGCTGCATAATAAGTTTGATATCCAGAGTCAAACTACTTGGAAGACTTTTTTGCAACATTTGAAGACAGAGACAAATTCTAAAAGGAGCTGCTACCATGTTCTCTAGACTCCCTGGCAGGATCATTTGGCTGCCTTGCTTCTCTGTGAGAATGACAGCAAGGAACTATATACACATCCATGGGTACAGCTATGAACACCTGACCTGATACTTCTGGTCAATCTTGTCCTGGGCACACTGGAAGGTTAGGTCATTCCCACTGCCTGCAGTTCCCAGAGGACTGTGCAAATGACTACATTTGGCTTGCATGGCCCTCAAACACTTTTTCTCTGATCCATACTTTTGCTTCAGGGCTCTCTTGTCTCTTCTCATGGCAATGTGAGGACGAGGATAGAGGCCTCAGCAGTGGTGGTAGGAAAAGCAAGAGATGCCACCTTAACTCTAGTTAGGGTCATCACCCTCAAACCCTAACACAAGCAATTCCAGTCCAGGCCATCAGCTCTTTAAAGTCTTTTTAGCAGGAAAATGACATAATCTGGTTCTTCTATCCCTTTCTTAAAAAGATCACACTGGTCAAAGGTAAAGAATGACTAGAAGGTGGCAAAAGGCAATGCAAGGAGGTAAAATGATTCTCACAGTAGTCTAGTGAGTAATGATGATCGCTAGAGCTAGAAGGCAGCAGGGGAGACAAAGGAAAGGATGGATTCAAGATACACTTTGGAGATAGAAGCAGCAGGATTGTTGATTGAAGCGATGTTAAGGGGCGGGGAAAGAGAGGGTCTCCAGCTTCAGCAAATGAGTAAAATTAAGGTATTTGCTGAAATGGGGAGAACTGAAAGAAAAGATATGGAAGAAGATCAAGAGCTCAGTTTAGGACACAGTAAAGATGCCCAAATGTGAAAAATCAGGACTGGGCTGGACATATAAATTTAGGAATCATCACCCCATAGGTGGCATTTAAGTCCATGGGAATGAAAGAACACATCTAGAGAGAAAATGAAGAAAGAAGCCAGAAGCAAGTTCTTGGGAATTACAACATTTGGAAGAGGAGAATCTGGTAAAGAGACTGAGGATAGACCAGAGAAGGGAGAAAAAGGAGAAAAAGTTTAAATATGACAATAATTTTAAACATTTAAATTCTCCTGTCTTGAAAAATGTTTTAAAGTAGAAGAAAAGGCCAAAGACTGATAAGAACCAAAAAAAAAAAAAAAAGCTGTCCATTAGATTTAGAACACAAAAGTCACCGGGAAGGAGAAAGAAGACTGATATTGAAAGGAAAGAGAGGGGTAAATTAGTAGTGAGGTTCCTGAGGTGAGGGGAGAGGGGCTGTAGCAAAAGATGTGGAAGCTGCATGTGAAAGAAGATGCAAACCTGATGTAAAAAGATGGGGACAGATGCAGGTTCTAGTTGCTTTCCTTCTAAGGCAAGGGAGTGAAAACTAAGAATGCAAATTGGTGCAAACTTCCTGGAGGGTAACTTGGGTACACATATTAAAAACTTTTACAAAGGTACACACCCTTGATTGATCCAGTGAATGCCATTTTTATAAATTATCCTAGAAAGTAATTAAATATTTATGCAAAGATTTGGATACAAAGATACTGTTTCTTTAATAGTAAAAATGTGGAGACATCTAAATGTCCAACACTAGAATTAGTTAAGCAAATTATGACACACCAATATAACAGAATACTAAAAAGCCACTAAAAATGGTGTCATAGAAGATGATTTATCGATGTAGAGGACTGTTCTATTGTTGAGTGCTAACAGCTTGTCTATCTTGTATTATGTGGAGTATGCATAAAGCAAACGTACTTCACAGGACCTGGTTTTCCAAAGCCTGGCAGTTTCAAATATTGACCTTGGAAAGGACAGGAAATTTTCCCCAGGCTATAGTCTCTGTTGTAAGATAAGGAATTGTAACACAGCAAGGTTGCTGGCTCAAAGACAGACAAGTTACTGATTGATATGTAAAAATACTGGGAAATTGCTGTAAGAAGAGAACATTTGCTAAAATCAAGCTTTTGTTAGTTGATGACTTAATTGCATTATAGAATGTCACCTTGCTTGTCTTACTGAATGTTACCAGCTTCTATTGTTAAACTTGTTAAACTGTACTTAGAAAAAACCCCACCTATGTTCTCTTCCTGTAATTTCCTGGTCTGGAGAATAAATGCGGGATGAGAACCCAAATTCGGGGTTAACTTCCCAAATGGAAGGAATGCCTCTATCTTGAGGGTTCTGGGAGATTAACCCCTTTTTGGGGCTTCTCACTGCTCAGAAGAGATGGGCTTTGAGTAATCTTTGGCGGCTCCATCACCCAGGGGGAAAGGGGTGACAAATCCATGGGAGGCAAAGCAACAGTATTAGATAAGCTACAACACAATACTTGTTGGTCACATCTTCAGCACAACACAGTGCTTGATATGTAGTAGGCATGCAATAGCTGGTGATTGTTACTGGAGGGATCTGCTGCATCACCATTATTATTATTAAATACAATATTCTATTTACCTTGTTAGAATCTCCCAGCCACATTTCTCAAATTGGTCTCTTACAGCACAATTCACGATCATTAAGTTCCAAAATAAATCATTTGCTCCATTTTCCAAACCTCCCAAGAATCTATTTCCCATCCTGCTCATTGATTTTAGAGAATACTCTAACCACAGCTCATCAAAAGTGTAGAGCAGGAAAAGAATTAGGTTAAAAAAAAAAGCTCTCAATGCATTTCTATATGAAGAATGCACGTTAATATAGCTACAACTAGCTACATATTTCAAGCAAAATAAATATATATACATATATAAGCATATGAATATATATGCATTTGAGAAACATAAGAGAAAAATTATTTACTTTAAACACATTTAAGAAATCTGAAGCACTGAGAGATTAAACTATAAAACATCAAAAGCCAAACTTTGATCGGTACTTAAATATGTATCTTCCAAACTTGCTTTCTGTTTCACATAATTAACCTAGCACATCAAAATAGTTATTCTCTTCTTTGCTTAAGCTGTCCATGAGCCCTCCCTGTAGTGGTTAAAAACTAGGACTTGAAAGTGAGACAAATCCCAGCTCTGCCACTTACTGGCTATGTGGCTTTGGGCAACTTATCAAGTGATCAGAGCCTCAATTCTCTCACCTGGAATACCTACCTTCCAAGATTATTGTGAAGTCAAATGACAGTGAAGGTTAAACATCCAGTACATGGAGAAAATGCTCAACAAGAATTTATAATTCATATCACATTCAAAGCTGTAAGCCAGTGCTACTCAAAGGGTGGTCTGAGGACCAGCAACACCAGCATCACTAGAAATGCAAATTCTCAGGCCCCATCCCAGATCTACTTGGGAGGTGGAGCCCAGAAATCCATTTTAACAACCTCTTCCAGTGATTCTCATACTTGATAAAGTTTAGAAGCAATGCTGTAAAATGTAAATCCAAATCGTAATGTAGTTTAACCTCTTTCATTTTACAAAACAGTGAACTAACACTAAAATGCAAAGATACGCAGGAACCTACTAAAAATCATTCAGTAGTCTCATGACAGAGCTGAGATTCCAACTCCAATTTTCTTATCTAGAGCCTCAATCTAGAGCAACACTACAGAGGCTAAAGAAATGTGAAGCTACTGTGATTTCAGAGAACTAGAAAAAGAAAGAAATCAAGCTGCAAAAACAAGAGATCTATTAATAAAAATGTAAAACATATCTCATGTTCTGTTCTTGGGCACTAGGTGCATAATCATTAGCACACGAAAGGATGATATGAACCTGTAAACCATCTGCCAAAATGTGAGATTTTGTGACCTTACTGAAATGTTGATTTGCATGATTTTTCTTATACTCCTAATAATATAGCACAATAATTAGACACAACACAAGATAACACAGTAACTTAAGTCTTCATTCTTCATTATTTTTCATTTTCCACCAATAGCTTCAGCAAGGCCATGTGATGCTTATTTGACCCTCTCTGAACTTGATTGCAAAAAACACTCTAGAAAAGCACCACAAAAATGTTTAGATTTTTTTTCTTTTAAAAGAATTATAATTGCATACTTACAAATACCATGAACAAATCTCACTCAACAAATGACACTAGCCAATTTTCTACCAATTTCAAACATTCGGTTAGGCTTGCATTCATTTACCTGTCTGTGTTTCTAATTTCAAAACTTTCAGTAATCCATCTTCACCACCACATGCTATGAATCCTTGGTCCTTGTTCCAGGATATACATTTCAGTTTCACGTTATTGGGAATCGCAATCTGTAAAAGCAACCACAGTCACTCTAGCAACTTTTCAGGAAGGAATTGAGAAGTAAGGCTACGGGAGATGAAGGCTGAAGAAAATTTTCCAAGAAGAAAAACGGATGGCCTTGCAGAAAAATGAGCTGTTATGACAATGAGCATGGTCTTCTGAACTGCCCCGGGCTCTACCATTTTGGAAAGAAGTACACATAAAGAAGGACAGCGAAAACGGAGGAAGTCAATGGGACAGTCACCTGATCAAATTTTAAAAGGGAGGCGGAAGGGGGTTATAAATGCACACCACCAGTCAATATTTCCTTTACCCACACAACGCGTAGGCCACCCTTTTGTTATTCCTTTTCTCTTACCCGGTGGCCGGTGATGATCCAAGAGTTTAAGTCACCTGTATCAGCAACAGATAGAGTTGGAAAGACAGGGTAGCACGTGGTGACCTGACGTGCCGGCCACTTAACAGGACCTAGCCAGGGGCAGGAATGAGTGAGTCGTGCGACAGGGCTGCTGGCTCGGCCCTGACTGTGTGGGACTCTGGGACCCGCAGGAGGAGGTCCGCGGCTAGACCAGGCGCGAAGGTTGGCAGCGGGATGGCTAAGCCGCCGTCGGGACCGGGTGAAGCCGCCCGGCTTCGCGGGAAGGTTGCGGGAATCGCCCGCAGGCTGCGGGAATGGGGAGGCGGAGTGGGGACGCCCCCAGACTCACTTTCTTGCTCAGGTAGAAGAACATCCCCGAGAGGACGACCGCAGCCGTCAAGGCCCGCGACAGGTAACCGGTTCTACGCCTGCAATCGCTAGTACCAACTGCTCTGGGAAGCTCCCGTTGCCCTGGCAACCGGCGCCGCCCGGTCGCATCCGGGGCGCCGAGAGACACTTCCGGTGTCGCCCTCGCCCCGGGCGTCGTGCGCCTGCGCGGACGTCGGTGGGCTGAAGGATCGGCGGGACAGGCGGTAGTGGCTGTGGTTGCCACTGTCCCCTTACCTCCGAGACTTTCTGCTCTCCGCTGGGGGCTGGGTGGGCGACCTACCACTGCCAGCCGTGCGGGCGGGCTCTGAGGACACGCCAGGCCACACCTCGGACAGTCACCGTGGAGCTACTCCTCAGGGGTTAACATCAGCTGAGGAAGAAGGGCGCCGTTTAAGTGGGGTCACAGTGACTTGGTATTTTGTAAGCCCCATGGTGCCAACATTCTTGAAAGGGAGAAGTCATTTGCAGTATATGGTTGGCGAGGCCGTCGACCAAATGGGTGTGCAAACTGTGCTTTTTGAAATCTTGCAAAACTTCCCTTGCGCCTTTGGGGACTGGAGAACCCTCTGCAGCAGTTTGGGGAAGATTTTGTTTATTCTGTTTGTTTTGGAATTTTTTAACAGTTTGATTAAGCTGTTACCGCAGCCCCGAGGGTCCTTATAAAAAGAATTTTACGAGCTTTGGTGACCATTACAGCGTACGATGGCCAGTGGGACATAGCCTTCCATTTTAAAATATTTGAGCTGTTTGGTATCTTCTTCCCTTGGGTTGACTGTTCTATATTCTCTTCTTTTTCTATCTTATTTCTTTCTTCACTCTCCTTTGTCCTTTTTGAATGCCTGAGAGTTACAAAGCCCCAAAATCTAAGGCATAGGGCAGAACGAAGTAGAGCCATTCCCGTTAAATTATTTCGTCTCACCCTTCTTTTTATTTACTAATGGTTTTGTCTTTTTCCATAATCTGCGGCTACCACTGTTAATTTATATAATCCAATATTTACTTTATACAACAGTAATTTTCCCACTTGGAGTCTTTCCCCATTTTAGGCAAATAATCTTCAAATCCTTTCATCGTGTCTATTGCCTCACCCAGCACATTCTAGAATTGACAATAGTCCCAAGTGCCTTTTCTATCAAGTCTAAACTCCATCTAAAATCAGATGTCCCTTCAGTCCTAAAATGTCTTCACTATAGTGCCCCCACTCTAAGCAAGCCAATATACTTTCTGCATCCAAGCATTCCATCAGGCTCACTTCCCAGGCCATTTTATATATCCTGTGATGTTCCTACCCTCTAAGAGGCCGATTGTGCCTAGCCAAACTGGCACAAATCGGGTCTCCATGAGGAGTTCTTTCCAAACATAATCCCTATCCCATTTAGATAATGTGTTTGTTTTCAGTTGTCTGTGTATCTGCTTTTTCAACATTCAACTGTAAATACCTAAGATATATTGGCACTTGCTCATGGACTCCCTTCCTGGACTCAAAACAAATCAGTATTATCTAAGCCAGGGGTTTCTAATCAACTGATCAAGACATGATTAGATGAAGCTAGTTATTAATGGTCACAATCTCGAAAACTTATCTTTCTCTTTAAGTATTTTTCCCTCCTTCTTGCACATGAGGTCTCATTTATTTCTTCTATACCACCATTTCTCTGTGATATATTAATATGTATTACTAATTCTGTGCTCAAGTAAGTTTAGGAAGTAAAACTGTAACTCTATCATGTCCTTTCAAAATTGAAAAGTAACAATAGATGTTTCGTAATGTATACTGCCTTGGTGTATTTAATTTTCATTTCTTCTTTAAAGTTTGTATTTTCCGATTAACATCTGCAGGTTATATTTGCTTTTCAGGAGCTTATATTAATATAAATAAAGCTCATCATTATTTTATTTAAATTTAGACAATTCTATATTATTCCTTCTCCCACAGCATACTGGATTAAAACCTTTCTGTTCAACCTGAACTTAAATTTTTAGCCTCAGGAGTGTGATATTAAATTATAGGAAGTCTCAACATTCTGTCCTTTGACAAGACACTGTTATACACACAAAGTAATTGTTAATTCAGTTTAATTTAAGGAAATGTTTAATAGACAAAATTGATATGTCACAAAAGCATGAAAATAGTATGTAGATATGATAACTTTATTATATTAAAGACAGTACAAACTAAAAAAAGAATGGAATAGTACATAACTTAAAGGAATGTTTTATTCTAAAACTAAGCTTTAAAGCTAAAAACTTTATATGTATCAGATACATAAGGGCAAAAAAGTTAGGCTTATTACTAACATTAAAAAGACATTAGATATGATTCAAGATATCATTTTTTAAAAAGATTAGATTTTATTGCTTATTATGGCAACTTTATAAATATGTCATTATATTGATTGAAGCCTAAAGCAAAGTGATAAAGTAAATTTAGGATTTTTTGTCCTTGGTAAAAAATTTAACATCCTGAATTCACAACTAGTCCTCTTTAGTTGTACATTTCTTTCTAAGACCAGAATGAGTTAAAAATGGCATCTAATGTTCACTTGATGTGTTAACTATTTTTAGATATGTGTATTACAGTCCCTTGTTCACAGCTTCAATAATACTGCAGCAAAAATGAGCAAAAAACAAAAAGTGTTGAACAGTTAATTATATTCGTCTCAATTATATGAACATTTTTTACGTGTAAATACTTTGTACAATCTGCCCTCTCAGTAATTAAACTGATTTACATTATGAATACTGGTGAAAGAAATAGATCTAAAGTTTCCATTGTGAATATGGTTATCTTACTAATATACATGTTTAAGATTAAATGGCTCAATTAGTAGATAAAGAAACATTAAACTTTTCATTTTATTTCCTACCAATCATTTCACAGTCATAGCTTTAGAGACTCTAAAGTTTGCTCATCATAAGGATCTGCACATTTATTTCCCTGGAAAAAAACTGGTTCTCCAGAAGTTCCTCACACTCTCCAGTAATATTCAAGCATTTATAATGGGAAATTATTAAGAACATTAGAGATACAAGTATGCAAAAGAATTAAGTATTAAATACACCAAGCTCTCCACATTTCCAGGTGAGAAATTTGAGCAATTTAACGATGTATTTGTCCATATTCGTTTACTTGCAGCTTCTCCAAAATGTTATCAAGTAGCTAGTTGTTAAGGCCAACCTCATTTATTTTTACACATTAGAAAACATAAACACACTTTTAAACACTTCACACAAGATAAAATAATTACATCTTGTCATAAGTGAAGAAAAAGAGCAAAACTTTTCACCAAAAGTCTAATCTAAAACTCAGAAATTCTATTTTCCATAAATCATAAAATTAGATCACTACAGTGGTCATCAAATGGTTTTGCTCATATGTAATTTAATTGGAGTGGCATCTCCTAATGGAACGGATCATGGGGATCAATGGTTATGAAGTCTTGATTAAAGGAATTGTTGAATTGTCCCTTTGGCTCTCCAGAGGCTTTGTTTTTCCAGGAAATGCATCTTAGTAGATTCAAAGAAAATGAGAGGTATGCCTTTCTTGTGTTAAGTTAAAAGAATGGAGACACTAAAATGGGAGATGAGAAAAAAGAATGCCAACTGATTCCAAGTGGCATCTTAAGCGAGTGAAGGATTTGGAAATTGATTCCTTTAAAGCCATCTGTACTCCCCTTGAAATTCTCTGCATACTCCTACATCGTACCTACACAATTTGAATTCCACTCCTCCCATGTACATAGGAACAGAATTGTTAGCCTGAGCTATGCAGAAAAAGTACTTTTCCTGAGTTACTTCTTTGCCTAAAGAACTGATCATGAAAGTTTCTTATGTTATATTTTGAAAGCTGTTTTTTGGCCACTTGGCTAGCCAATGTGTACAACTATGTGTCATCTGGAATTTCACATCCCTTTAATCACCCCTGACTTGTTCTGTACATGTATAGATTCTGAACTATGAGAGCCATTAAGGAATCATAGCATAATTGCTCCATCTATTATGTAAAAGCTTAATTAGGAGCATGTACTGCTATGGAAAACTACTAGGGAAAGAAGTAGTCAGGCAGCTTTTACATGTAAAGTATTAAATGGGTGAAAACGGTACATTAAACCATTTTTTAAAAAGCTGTATATTACTACTGCTCATTTTAAAACTTAACAAATAAGGCACTTGTCTATGGAATGTCCTAAAATGTTTGGCTCAATTGTAATACCTAGGTTGGCTTCAATCAGAAGCAGAAAACATTCCAGAAAGGATATGTTTGGTGTTCAGTCTCTCGAGATCTGAGCTGACCCTCTCCTGGAATGCCAGCGTGGCTTCACATCCACAAGCATCTTCAGTGGAAATGAGTCTCCGTGCTTCTTCAATGGCTGAAGGTAATGACAATACACAAAATATTATAGCTATCTAGGAATTATAACATCAGGAAATCTACAATTTAATATTTCCATTTATAAGACTTACCTAAATACATTATCCAGGAGCTAAAAGGATATAACAGAAAGAGGAGAAAATACTATGGAATGTTAATGTCACAGAAAAATTTTTATTAGGTGACATTGAGAAAATGTAATAGTCGAAACTGGGTGATGATTATATGATGGATGGTTCATTATATCCTCTATATCCTCTATACTTTTATGATTGTCAGAAATTATCCATGACATAAGTTTTTAAAAAGATGGTTGGTATAGGGGAGGCCAAGGATACAGAGATTAAACAATCTTATGACACTGTGTCCTCATTAAGAAATGAAAATGAGGACAACAGTCTTCTATTTGTATGGCCAAAATATTTCAAAGATTGAAACTAGTTAATTCCTGATTTCCTATACAGGACTATTAGTCTATTGAATAGTTTGAATTGAGAATTCTAGTTCTTACTCATAAATACTTTGGAACTAAAATTTTCAGTTTTGTATTGCCATGTAAGCAAGTGTGAGAGAGTAAGAAAGGTAACTCCTATTTCTGTAATTTAGTGAGACAGCTATTCCTATTCAATATCATAGCCCCTAATGTTGCCAAGAGAAATAAGGGCAACTTCCCAGATCTTAAGACTGGTGTGTAATCTTCCAACTTAGTAGTACTATCTTGAGGATAGAGAATGGTCCTTTGTTCCAACATTTTCTCCCACATTCTATGAAGATACAAATAGTGATGGGGGACCATAAACTCTTTTAATTAAATGTAATCTGTCCACCTGTCCAAATCCTAGTGAACACTTTAGGGATAGCCAGCCCAAATCCCATCTTAGCCAGTAAATCAGAAAATATCTATTGAATATCAACTACTTGCCAATCATCCATATACAGAGTTTAAAATGGGTACTTACAATACTTGTTTAGTGTCTGTCTTGCCTAAGACAAGGATAGACTCTAAGCTCTATAAAGGCACGGACTCAGTGAGATATTCTAATTAAAACACTCCATAGAAAATTGTAAAACTGGGAGCGTGGTGTCATAACACCAAGGTCAAGGGTTCAGATCCCCTTCTGGCAAGCCACCAAAAAAAGAAAATTGTAAAACTGGGATGTAGCAAAATTAAAGGTTGAGAGATGGATCTATTCACAATAGCACCAAAAAGAATAAAATGCTATGAATAAACTTAAAAGAAATACAAGACTTATACACTGAAAACTACAAAACATTGTTGAAAGAAATTAAAGAAGATCTAAATAAATGGGAAGACTCCCTATGTTAATAGATTGGAAGATTGTTAAAATGGCAGTACTCCCCAAATTGATCTTTAGATTCAAGATGATGTCTATCAAAGTCTCAGCTGCTATTTTTGCAGAAATTGACAAGTTGATCCTAAAATTTATATGGAAATACAAGAGACCCAGAATAGCAAAAACAATCTCAAAAAGAAGAAAAAAGTTGGGAGACTCACACTTCCTGATTTCAAAATTTACAAGCTACAGTAATCAAGGCATTGTGGTACTGGCATAAGGATAGCTATATGGATCAATCAAATAGAACTGAGAGTTCAGAATAAACCCTTAAATATATGGTCAGGTGATTTTCAACAAGTGTACCAAGGCAATTTAATAAGGGAAAGAATAGTGCTTTCAATGAATCATGTTGGGACAACTGGACAGCTATATGCAAAAGAATGAAGTTGGACCCTTACCCCACATCATATATTTAAAAAAACTGACTCAAAATGGACTATCGACCTAAATGTAAGAGCGAAACTATAAGATTTAGAAGAAAACACAGGAGAAAATCTTCATTACCTTAGATTAAAAGTGGATTCTTAAGCATAACACCAAAAGTATGAGACCAAAAAAAAAAAAAAAAAAAAAAAAAGATGAATTGGACTGTAACAAAATTAAATTAAAACCTTTCATGTTTTAAAGGACACCATGAAGAAAGTGAAAAGGCCCTACAAAATGGGAGAAAATTTTGCAAATCATATCTGCAAAAAAAAAAAAAATGACATATTACAACTCAATAAAAGATAGAAACTCCAATTTTAAAAATGGGTAGAGGACTTTGAATAGACATCCCTCCAAGTAAGATATATAAGAGGCCAATAAGCACACAAAAAGATGCTCAACATTATTAGTCATTAGGGAAATGCAAATCAAAACCACAATTAAATATTGCCTCACCTTCACAAAGACAGCTAAAATAAAAAAGACAGACAATAACAAATGTTAGCAAAAAAATGGAGAAATTGGAAGCATCAGTCATTGCTCGTGAGATCCTAATATGGTGTAACCACTGTAGAAAACAGATTGGCAGTTCCTCAAAATATTAAACATAGAGTTTCATATGACCCAGCAGTTCCACTTCTAAACTTTAGAAAGAAAAGAGAGAATGGAATCAGATCATGAAGGGCAGACTGTCTGGGAGAGGAGTATAATTGTTTTATTCTGTAGGCAACTGGGAGCCACTGGAGGATTCTGATCAGGAGAAAGGGTCATAACTGTGCTTTAGACATGAAGAAAGAAAAACTTGCTCCTAGTAGATTCTCCTACCAAATGCAATAGGCTTAAAGGGCCGATCTTCACCTGAACATGTCTTCCTGTCTTCACTCAAAGTGTAGCCGGGATGGCAATCGCAGTGGTAAGATTCTGTCCCGTCACTCACACAAATGTGCTGGCAACCATGAGAGCCCAGAGCACACTTGTTACGGACTGGCCGCAAGGGGTGCAGGAAAGAAAATAGTCACACGTTAATTAAGTAGAAAACTAAACACTAAACACAAACTTCTGGGAGAAAAAAATCTTCAGTTTGGTCCCAACAAGTGCTGAGAAGGAACTTTCAGTAATCAGCAACAAGCTCCATATTTCAGGAGAAAGCGTATTTTCCCTTTTCATATCTCACATTCCTTTAGCCTCACTTTTTAACAGAGGCACTCCTTTCCTCTTTATTTCTTGCACATATTTGAGGGTGCTTTCTCTTTTTTCTGCCCACCACACTGGGTGGCACTGAGTCTTGATTATATTCCAGAAATTACCTTCGGCCTTTCTGGTGACTATCAATGCTTCCAACATCTCCAGCTATTCATATATCATCATCGCCATCAGCAAAAATTATTCGGGACCTAATTGCACATGGAGCTAAGTTTGATGCTGCACAAAAAGGACTGTATTGACCATGGGCCTGCCCTTGATAGCTTACAAAGCAGGACAAGAAACAGTGACCTGGAGACACACACAAGTACACACACACACACACACACACACACACACACAAGCTCAGATAGAAAAATAATAACAATGTGAATAACAACAATAATGATGATGTGTATGATTGAATAATGAAGTACTTATTATCTATCACAAGAAAATAACATTTCATGGATGAAGACAGTTTGCCCAAATTTGAGTGGCAGAGTAAAGTGCCATACCAGTCCCGTGTCCAAAGTGGTCCAGGACAAATGAAAATAGCTATTATTCTTTAGTAAACCCAGAAGGGCTTCCTGGGAGACATAGATTCTTCCTCTGCCATTGCAGGGGCCAAAGTAGTTTATTCTTCTCTAACTGTCCTCTTAAATGTCATTACGTGCTCAAAAACCTTCTGTGGCTCACCATTGCCTATAGTATAGTTTTGCATGAAATGCAAGGCCCTATATAATCTATCCGTAAAGTGCCTTTCTAATCTTAACATGGATATTCTCTTTATCCCTACAATTTAGATTTTTTTTCAGCAAAATGCCTAACAGCACTATCTTTTATTTTCCCCTCATCCCAGCTGAGTACCCACTCTACAGGTGACAATTGGGCATGTTTTCTGGCCCAGATCGGTGGCTCCACATTTAAATTATAAGCCTTCCTACTACTCAGCAAGGGGAAAGCAGACCATTAGAGGTGATTTGACCATGGTATGTACCCCAGCTTTAGAACAGTACTTTTATTACTTTAAAATAAATAGATACTAATCTTCCCACCATCTTGTCTTTTACCCCCTCTCTGCTATCCTGTGCTTTGTGCGGTTAGAAAGTATGGCTTAGTGGTTCAGAGCATATGTAACTACTGCAGCAAGTGCCTGAGTTCAAACCCTGGCTCTGCTACTTACTGAGCAACCATGAGCAAATTACTTAATTTGTGCCTCAGTTTCCTCCTGTACTTGCTGTGAGGATTAAAGGCAAGACTGTGTCTAAAATGCCTACAAGGGTGTGAGGCCTGAAGTAGGCCTTGGAAAAGCGTTGGCTACCGTCATCTGGGAGTGTTGCCTGGAGTAGTCTGCCTTAACTGAAAATTTTCTTTGATGTTTTATGTTCTTTTTTTTCTTAAACAAAATGTTTCATTTTATTCTATAATACCTGTTAAAATTAAAGTTTGCTTTTGTTTCGTTTTTCCAGGTCCTCAATGTTCCTGGCAGCTTAGAGTGCCAACTGGGATATTTGTAACCAGTTTGCGAAGTGCAGTTCTGGGTGAGTCCTCTCCGCCCCAACTGACCGTCCTGCTCCTCTGGACAAACCAATGCAAGGCACTTCCTGCCAGTGCTATTCTCCTCTCATCTAAATCTTCACCATCTTTCAAGGCCCAACTCCAGTCCCGCCTGCTCTGTGTCCTTCCCAGCATCCACCTACCCACCTCTATGGCCCTTAGCTCCTGTCAGTTCCTCTCCCTGGCTACTTATTCTTTGCCTTTGTAAGGAGTTCTCTTCTCACCCAGGCTGTAAGTTGCTCAGAGACAGAAACTTACACGTCTCTATCCTCAGTGCTTACTGCAGTCCTAGGAACAAAGTGGATGCTCAGTACTCTTTTACTGACTTCATTTTTTAAAAAAGGGAATTAGTGATATGCCATTTCCCTTCACCTATTTTGACAAGATTCCATAATATATCTCCTCATGGGAGAGGAAAATATACATAAAATCTAAAAAATAATATGCCAAAAGTCAACACCACTTTGAGAGCTAGGAATTTCTCTTAGGAGTGATTTTACATTTATAAACGCCACCCTGTTCTGCCAGTGAGTTTAAATCAAATTAATGAGGATTAGCAGTCCTGGCATGGGCTCATTAGCCAAGTCATAAGGCTCAGATTCACTGAAGAGTGATCGTTTAGAAACTGTCAGGGAATGACTTGCTTCAAACTTACTGGAAGATCTGTGTAGGTCTAATTCATACATTTACAAAGTCTCCTTTACTAAAACAATCCAGCTTTAAGATTAATGCTACGGAAAAGTTCCAGGCCAAGTTTTAACTGGAAAAAGATCAGTTCAGCCTATCACATCAAATAGTTACTGTCCAACTGACTTCCTCTGTAGAGTTTTTATTTGCTTAAGAAGTCCCCAGTGTGCAGAGCTATAAAATTTTCCTGCATAAAGACCCTACATTTAATTAGCTTTTTTCATATCCGCCACTCCCTACCATTGCCTGGTAATTTTCTGAAATGATCTATGTTTGCAAAATCCAGTGAGCTCACCACCCTCTGAGCAATGTGCGCCTTAGTCTGTAAGTATGCCAGGATGTCTGAACACTGATTCTCTAAGTTACTTTTAAGAACCTCTCGCCTGGCAAATTGCAAGTTGGTTTCACTGCCACAGAAAGCCAAGTATGAAAGATTTTCTTCAGTAGACCTTACCTGAACATGTTTTTTTATCTGCATTCCGAGTGTAGCCCTCATAGCATTCACAGTGATAGGACCCCGCTCTGTCATTCACACAAATGTGCTGACACCCATGTGTACCAAGAGCGCATTTATCTTGAGCTGTCAAACAAAAGTCCAAGAGAAAATAAATGAAAAGACGAAGGGTCTTTTCTTACTTATAGATAGAGCCCTTCTTATCTGCAGCTAAAAATATGGGTATATAAGAGGAAAACTTACTGGAAACTAATCAAAGCCATCAGCACTACGTGTTCTAACTAGAAGTTAGCTGAGTTAAATAGAATCCTATATGTATAATAATTACTCTCTGCCCTTCCTCAGTTATTTTTAAAAGTCATCAATATTGAGTTTTTATAACCTAACTATCTCCTAAATACTTTCTAAAGCATTCCTTTTAGGTTTATTGGATTTATCCCAACTCAGAGGGATACCAACAGTTGTGTGGCTAATTACACTAGATTTAGAAAAACATAAAGTTAGTTTGAAAAAATTGAAGTCCGACCCTCTCCCATTATAAATAAGAAAAATGAGCCCAAAGGAGATCAGTTGACTCAGAGCAGCAGCATCAGAACTCAAGACCCAAATTTTCACTCCATGCACTTTCCTCTATACTGGATATATATTAACTATATTTTATTTTAACCTTTCATTTTGAAGTAACTTCAGAGTTATGAAAAAGTTGCAAAAATAGTGCAGAGTTCTTGTACTTCACGCTGTTTCCCCAAACATTAATAAGTTATACAACCATAGTATGATTATCAAAAACAGGAAATTAATATTGATACAAAACCATTAACTAATCTGCAGACTTTATTCAAATATTGACAGTTGTTCCACTGATGTTCTTTTTCTGGTCCAGTATCCAGTCCAGGATCCCATGTTGCATTGTTTCCTCCAATCTGGGACATTGCCTCAGTCTATCTTTGTCTTTTATGACTTTGATACTTTTGAAAAGTACTGGGAAGTGATTTTGTAGAATTTTTCTTAGTTTAGGTTTTTCTGAGTTTTTAGCAAGAATACTACAGATGGGCTGTTGTGTCCTCAGTATATCACGTCAGGTGTTACATGATGTCACTGTGTTAACTTTGATCACTTGGTTAAGCTGGTGTCTGCCAGGTTTCTCCACTGCACAGTTAGTTACTGGCTTTCCCTTTGTTGGCAATAAGTATCGTGTGGGGTGTTATATGATTTTAACTTACTAAATTGCCTGTAGCATTTGAAAGAGACTGTTAAGAGATACATACAGAGAAGGAAATGAGCAGCACATCTACACATGTGGGCCATGATACATACGTTTTACCATTTCTAACATCTTGGATACTACTTAGAAATGGGAAAAGCTCGAAGGTGCAAGAGAGGAAACAGACCACGTTCCCATTCAATGTGGCTTACTCTTCCAACACTGGATAGGTAGGTAGATAGATAAGTAGCAATAGTAAAGACTCCTCCCCACTTACCTGAACAACTTTTTCTGTCCTCATTCAAGGTATAACCTTCGTAGCACTTACAGTGGTAAGAGCCAGTGCCAGTTCTGTCATTCACACAGATGTGTTCACATCCATGAGTGTTAAGAGCACACTTATCGATAGCTAGCAAAATATGATCAGGACAAATGTGAGCACATGAAAAGCATGCAGGAAATAAATAATTACAGGCCACACTACTTACATGCACACACACACACACTGTTAATGAAACAGGGAGGGGGCGGCTTGGTACAGAAAAAGGATATTGGACTAGGAGTTGGGAACTGACTTTCTGGTCTTGGCCCTTTCACTAACAGATCCCTTGATGTGGGTACGTCTTTTCCCTTCTTTGCATCTCAATTTCATTATCTATAACATGAGTAGGTTGAGGGGGATATTTGGGAGATGCTGGTGAAAGAATACAAAATTTCAATTAGAGAAGAGGAATAAGTTCAAGAGATCTATTGTACAACATGATGGTTATAGTTAATAACAATGCACTGTATACTTGAAAATTGTTAAGAGAGTAGATTTTAAATGTTTTTACCACAAAACAAACGGTAAGTATGTGAGGTAATGGTTATGTTAATTAGCTTGATTTAGTCACTTCACAGTGTATACTATACATATATCAAAACATCGTGTTGTACACAATAAATATATAAAATTTTTATTTGTCAATTTTAAAAAACAATAAATCAAATGAGAGGTTAAATTAAATGATCTCTAAGTTTTCTTCCTCTCAAAAACTTTTTTCTAGGATTTTAAAAAATGAACCTAATTCCCGTTCTTCATTGACGCTATGTGAGTATTCATGTACCAAACAAGTGAGGACCTCTAAATTTTCTTATACTTCTTGATTTCATGAGCATCTACATTCACAGAGAGGAAGGAGCAGCTTGTATTTAATTAGATAAAGTCCAGGCAAAATTCCAGATCCTCAAAAGGACCAAGAGTTTTGGAATCCCTCCTTACTAGCCTTTTCTCCTACTAACCCTTTTCTTCAAAACGAGTAAGAAGTACTACAAATGGTTGGTTTATGTTATATCTCACTTTTCTCCCTGTGTTCCTTTTTGAGGAATATTGTTGATGAACAACAGTAAACCAGCCAATAGTCAGGTGAAAAGGGGTCGGAGAGTCAAAGCATAAGGCTAGTCCCAAACCTGGAGTGTACATCCCCAAATAACTTCTGGTCAGCCCTGGTCCCCTAAGCAGGCCTCACCTGAGCACGTTTTCTTGTCGGCATTCAAGGTGTATCCTTGGCTACACTCACAGTGGTGCTTGCCGTCCCCATCACTGATGCACACGTGTTGGCACTGGTGTGTGCCCAGCACACACGGGTCTAGGGCTGTGCAAAGGAAGTTCACAGCAGTCAGTGTCGATGTGTAAGAAGCATTTCAATACTTTGTCCCGAGGCAGAAAGACATGGCTCTCCAGATCCTTTTCCAATTCTGTCTTTAGTTCACTATAAAAATGGGCTATTTGTTTTCTGCCTCTGGCTTATTAGCAATACCACTCTTAAGCTAGAAATGTTACTAATTTAAAGTTATAGATCTTGCTGTAGAATTTCTCAAAGGAGAAAGGGAATTATGAATTTAGAGCTGAAGCCGAACACTGACATGGGTGTGGCAACTTGATGTTTTATTTGGTTTATCCACCTGCCCATGAAAAGATGCTTCCCAAACACAAGGAATGGGCAGAACGATGATGTACTGCCTGAAGTGCTCTGAGCTAGGTGTCTCACTGCAGCCAGAATCTGGTTTCCCAGGATCCTATAGTCTGCGAATTCTAAACAGAATTCACACACAAGCATGTCTCTGGGCCTGGAACTCACTCTATACTTCAATGGTGATACATCTTTGAACATCCAAATGGTGAAGGGCAATTTGGGTAACTGTCTTCTGAATGGGTTCTTGAGCCCAAATATATATGTATCCAGCTTTGGGGCCTCTAATATCTACAAGGAGAATGAACTCACAAGCTAAATACAAAGAGGTTAAAAGAAAAGGAAGAACAAAATAAATGAGACTACATTAGCTAAACTGTATCTTCACCTTTTTGCTCCTGGAACCATTTATATCTCATTGGAAATTTTTTTCCCTAGTGACATGTTTTGAAAGTTGAATCAATGAATTTAGTCATTTCTGAGAAACCAAGGAGGCCTGTTGGAGGAGGCTGGCACTCCTGTGTCAGGTAACCCAGCCTCCATTGACCTTGGCAACAGGACAAGGCTAATATTTTACCAAGAAGGGCCTTTTCATGAAATGATCTTTCCAAACGGATGACTACAACAAGCTGCCCCTTAGTATTTTTTCCATAGAGAGGACATTTTTCCCCCAGAACAAGCAGGTCTTTTGTACCAGAAGGAAAAGATTGCCACTCACCACGTGTTACTTTATGGCCTTCACGCCCAACCCCAGGTGCTAGCTTTGAGACCCAACATTGCCACAGACCAGCGTCTTGATGGAAAAGCTCTCACCCACAAGCATGAGGGGGTTTTCCTGGGAGAAAGAAAGCTACTTTCTTTTTGGAAACCAATGACTGCCAAGTAGATGCCACTAAAGGCTGGTGGCTTTGAAGGCCCGGTTTCCTGAGACAAGAAAGACAAGGGGATCCCAGCCAAGTCTGGCTGAGATGAGACTGAACTTTACCCCAGACCATGCTTTCATCTCCTATTTCCTGACAAACTTGTGATTGCTGGGTTTCAAATTAATTTAGATGTAAAGTTTCCTTGAAATTTACAATTATAATTATTGGTTCACTTGTTTGTCTTACCCACACCCCCAGAATGTTACTTGATTGCTAGAGAGGGACTACCTTTATCTTTGTATCATCAGTGATCAATAAATTCATGCTGAATAAGTAAATGTGGAATAAATTATATAGCAGAAAGGTATCTATATTTAAAAAATCACCTGAACTATAAATTTGTCCAGACCAACTTGGATTATTCCATAGAGAACTTGAAAAGATTATCTCCAAATGGTAAAAAAATAAATCATGAGTCTCACAAATCATAATTCTGTCAGTGACTCAAAATAAACCCCAGCCTTGAATGGATTTGTATTCATGGATTTGGATAATCATGCTAAAAATTCCAATGAAATTAGCATGTTCATATTCAAATTTCATCCTAAAGAAAGACAAGAGTAGAAGAGTAACTGAATGCTTTTTTTTTTTTTTAATCTGCTTCTTGCTCTCTCTCAAATGAGCTGAAACCCCAGTCTTCCTGGTCCCTAATTCTATTCTTCAACAAAGAATAATCAGAGCAAGAGCCAAATCTGAAAACTAGAGTATTTACTAAACGCACACTCCAACTGACAGTTACACTGGAATATAGGTCTGCTGATCTTTCCATGGCCAGACACCGCTCTGTCTTCTGCAGGAGAATAAGCAGAGTTCTGTTAAATCTAGAGATGGCAAAGCTAAAGAAAATATCTGAGGGAAAAAATATACTGGTGGAGCAGAGGGGACAAGAGAGGCATCTTGAGTTTTGTTTTTGTTTTTTGAGGTTTTTTGACCCGAGCAGGGGACAGCAGGATCATTTATCCTGGACATTTCCAGACCTTCACATTTCTAATGCAAACATTAAGATTTTATGAGCAAACTAAGTGATATATAATGCAGCTCTATATTCCTGAACCAACATAGTGTGTTTCATTTGGGGAGAAAAAAACCTAAAAAACATTGCATATATTTAAGCTTTCCATAAAATGTCCACCAAAAAAAAAAAAAAAGGAATAAATCTCTCTCTGGGTACACAGTGTCTGAAAATACCATCCTTTTTACTTGGAAGCAAAGACTTACCAACTTACCACAAAAGGTTTCTTGGAATCTAGAGGAAAGTTTCTCAATGACCCCATAGGTCTCCACGTAGAAAACATGTTCATCCAGGGGTTCACTAGCAATCATCTTGAGGGACTCCATGTCTGCCCGGTCCACACCTATAGCATAAAGCTCAATACCAGATGCCCGGGCCCGAGCCGCCACCTCGTTCACCTGGTCCTGGGGCCGCCCATCTGTCACGATGATGGCCACCTTAGGGATGCTGGAGGCAGTCCCCCGAGCTCCTGCCTCCACCGTGAAGGCTTCATCCATTGCTGTCTGGATAGCCAGCCCGGACATGGTGCCTGTAGACAAGGGTGTGATTCGTGCCACAGCCTGTTTCAGGGATTGCTTATCTGTGTAGGCCTGGAGATGGAACTCGATCTTCACAGTGCTAGCATAGTTCACCACTGCCACCCGTGTGTCAGCTTCCCCAATGTCCAGAGTGTCAATTATTTGGGAGACAAAGGTTTTCACTTTGGTGAATTCCAGTGGCCGTACGCTACGAGAACTATCGATGATAAACACCAAGTCCAAGGGCCTGCTCTTGCAAACACCTGCAAAGAAGAGTGTGGGAAGCAAAAAAGACTAAGCAATGATCACAGCCAGAAATGGGACAGTCCTCACACCCAGAGAACTCTGGGATCCTAGGAAGCCAGGCAAGACAGCATCCCCTAACCCCAACACACCACTGCCTGCTACCTTCCCCAAGCCCATCCTCTCTTTTGGGTATTGAAAGCACCAAAGCCTTCAGAATCCCCTTCTGAGAATTCCCAAAGAGGTATGAAGTTTCCCCAAATACCTCACCTATAGACTGGCTGAGCTCTGAAATTTCGCTTAGAACCTCATCCCTCTGCTTAAGATTTTGTTCCCAAGGTTTCTCTTCACTGCTAGGAATGAATGAATCTTGGCCATCTGAGGCAATGGGACAAAGTGTCCCTGAACAGTGTAAAAGGCCCTAGTCTCTCAGGCCAGTGTCACTGCACACTACCCTGCCCAGGCCACAGACAATGGCAGAGTGTGAGGCAAGTTACTCTGGTACTCTTCTAGTGGCTTCCTTCTTTTTTCCACTTCCTGGGGGATGAAAACCATTCCAGAGCAGCCCTAAATTCTCCCTCCATCTGGTCATTCATGCCTGTTTAGTGAACACTGGGGCTTGACTAGAGCCCTGAGCTAGTTGAAAGTAGAAAAGAGGGTGAAAACTTACTCTCATATGTGTTTATTGCACTTCCAACTTTATGAGCATGTTTTCTTTTTTTAAGAAGCAGAGATTGTAATGTGATATCTATCCTACCGCCCCCAGTAAACTCTCTTGGTCATCTCTCTCTCACTTATTCATTCACCAAATAATTTGGGAGGGGGGGCCTACACGTATGAAGCCCTGGGGCTGTAAAAGCAGATAAGCTAGTTCCCCACCCTCAACGTACTTACATCTTATCTACACGAATGTACCTGGCACACTATAGTTAGCACAATAGATTTTAGTTTTCATCTGTTCTCTTCTGTTCTTTCCTATTTCCCCCAACCATGTTTTCACACCCCCTCTACTAGCCACCAAAAATCAAGTCCACATGTCAGGACTATTATCTAGCCAGTTATTAAAATTATTTTTCAAGCCATTCCCCCTTCTCATCCAAAATACACACACACATGCACACACATGCACCCTACATGGAAATGAGAGCCTTGGGAATGAAGTGCCACTCAGGGCTCTTTCCTTTCCTGATAATGGGCTGGATGTTGATGCTACTCTAAGAAGGCAATTTTCTCAGTGAGTAGGGGAAAAAGGTAGATTCAAAATAAATTCCTAGGTTAAGCAGTTAATGAAAGAAAAAGCCTTATTGGAATAGGGATTACACTTCAGTATAGTTTTTCTTTTAAAAGCTGAAAATTATCCTCTTGGTTTTATCCTACTGCCTGGAAGAATTCAATTGAGAAAAATAATATCTTACTTTGAATAACACTTATCACAGAGTATTAATACAACAACATTGTGAAGTGTCGGAGGAGCAGAGGGTTTTTTAATACCCATTTTACAGGTAAGAAACCTGAGGGTCAGAGAGGTGTGAGAACTAGAAAGTGATAGGGTATGGATTGGACTCCAGGTTTTCTGCCTCCCAGGCCTGGAGTCTTTCTAGCGCACCACAGTTGCCAGTCTCAGAGGTTACATTTTCCACTATAAAAATCAATATTATCTCATGTACTTAGTAAACATGCTGCATGTTGACTTTGAACTACCATTCTGAAATATGCTGTATGTCATGTATTTAGTTAACTCAAAAGGAATTAAAAATCTTTCTTTTTTAAAACAACTTTAGAATGTTACTTCATCCCTTGAGATCCCCTGGATCAGGATCAAGGAAAAAGAACTGTGTTAAAAATCCTTCCTGGAGATGGGTCTAGGTATTTATCAATAATTGGAGTAAAAGAAAAAATAAGTGATGATATGAACCCTACAATTGACAATGCTTTCACCAACAGCCAAATGGTGTCCTTCTTATAACTAAGTGTGCATGATTTCTTCCTCAGGGAGGCTACAGGAGGTGTGGCAGACAGAATAATGCTCCTCTCCAAAAATATCCATTTCCTAATCCTAGGAAACTGTATGAGGGGCCTTCAAAAAGTTCATGAAAAGATTCGTATTATCTTTTAATTCCACTTTTCCATGAAATTTTTGAAGTACCCTCATGCTTTTGTGACCTTACATGGCAAAAGAGACTTTGCAGGTATGATTAAGCTAAAGACCTTGCTATGGGGAGGTTATCCTGGATTTTTCAGGTCGGTCCAATGTAATTATGCAGGCTTCTAAAAGCGGCAAGAGGGAGGCTGAAGAGGAGGTGCAAATGGTGAGATGTCAGAAAGACTCAACCTGCTGTTGCTGGCTTTGAAGATGGAGGAAAAGGGCCATGAGGGAAGGAATGCAGCAGCCTCTACAAGCTGGAAAAGGCAGAAGGAAAACGGATTCTCCTCTAGAGCCTCCTGAAAGGAACGCAGCCCTGCCAGCACCTTGACTTTAGCCCAGTGAGACCAGTGTCAGGTTTCTGACCTACAGAACTCTAAGATAATTAGTTCTTTTAAGCCACTAAATTCATGGTAATTCACTACAGCAGCAATAGAAAACTAACACGAGGATTGACCAGGGTGGCAGGAAATTCTATGAGCGTCTGATTCCTCCCTGATTTGTAGCCCCTCGGCAACAATCATCAATTGTTTTTGAGTCTTGCTACCATTTATTAGACAGCAGCAATTTGATTCTCAAGAACAAAGAAACTGAGATTTTGAATCTCCAAAAATGTTTCCACATTCAAAATTTCACCAACTTCTGATGGCCCTGCCAGAAATAAAAGCCCACAGCAAAGATTAGCAGTTGCTAAAGGAGAGGATTTTGCTATTAGGGTTTCTAAAAGGAGAGGATTTGGGAAAGGGTAGAATGTGGCATTTATTGAGGGGTTATCATTCAGGATCAGGTTTGCACTCTAGGTAATAAAGGACCAGTGCAGCTTAGGGGGAACATGGCCACCCCGTGCAGATTCTCTCCTCCTTCTCACAGTCACATCCCTGAGAGACGTGGGTCAGGACTGTAGGTAAGGTTAACATCTAGAAGAAAGGCTTTTCCCCCATTCCTGTCCTGGAGCAACCAGCTGGCTCCAGCTGAATTTAACCCTTGTGAACCTCGGCACCTCCTGCCTCAGCGGCAATGCTTTTGCCATTTCAAATACTGGGGCTGCTGGAGGAAAGAGTCCCTGGAGCTCTTTTCAGCATATCCAGAAATGTGTAGTAGTAAACAGCAGCACACTGGCCAGATGAGACTGGACACCCAGAAAATGGTTTGGTGCAGCCTCTCTTTAGCAAGACCGAAGCTGGACTTTTTAGTAATAAAGATAAAATAGTATATGAACCATATTAAGAGCTTGGCACGTTGGAGCAGTAGGAGGAGCCCTTGCTTGGGATTTCAGAGCCCTGAGTTTTATTCTGGGTCCCTGAACTTTGATGAGCCTTGGTTTCCCTGTATGTGTCTGGAGGTGTGTCCAATGATTTGTCAGCTTTGCTACCCTGGGAGCTTCACTGTGCTTCAGGAACCCATTACTGACAAAGAAGGGAAACGGAATTGTTTGCCAAAGATCCCAAGTGTCTTGGGTCTTTGAGGATCTAAGAGAGCCTAGGTGGGGGCCCAGTCAGTTCAAGCAGAACATCTGTTCAGGGCCAGGAGAACAGGGTTGACACTAGGATGGTTGTGGGACAGGTCTGGGCAGCCAGGTGGCTCCTCAAGTTTCCTTTCTAGCCTCACACCCCCACCCCTGACCTTCCTTCAAGTCTGAATTCTAAGCCAGATCCTGGACTCCGCTGAGGCAGCTTGAGGATTGTGGGGAGGGGAGGAAAATCCCACACCGACCCTGGACAGAGATGGAGGGATTTCAAGAGAACTAAAATCAGCATCTCAGCTGAACCAAGAGGTCAGGCCTGGACAGAGCTGGCAGGCAGCCCGGCGTTCCCACTGGGAAAGGCTGCTGGAGTTTGGGCCTCAGGAGACCCACATTCCAGCCTGGAAATATGAGTGACCTTGGGCATGTCCCTTCCCTTCTCTGGACCTCAGTTTCCCCACAGGACTCATCCAGGGTTGTGGGGGGGAGCGATTCTTTCTCCCGCCCACAGTCTGCCTAAGGCTGGGGTGCAGCCAACGCATGGAGAATGCCCGAGGCTTTTCCTCCCGTGCCCACCAGGCCCTCCCACCCTCTCTCCGGCAGGCCTGTCCCGCTCTTGTCCCTCCCGGGCTGGGGCCGTCTCTCGCCAGCGCCCGATGGTACCTGGCGCGGGGGCCCCGGCATGGGGCGCGCCGCTGGGAGCCGCGGGCGTGGGGCGGCGGCCGGGGCTGCCCCCGGGACCGCGGGTCCCCAACCTCCGGAAGCCCGGGCGGGCCTGGGGACCGGGGGCGGCCGGGGACGGCAGGAGCAGCAGCGGCCAGAGCAGCAGCAGGAGCGCCGGGCGGTGGCGCGCGGGGACCAGGCGCGGCATGGTGGGCTCGGCGGGTGGTCGCGTCGCCGGTCACTCGGGGGCTGGGGCCCGCGCCCAGGCGGCCGATTTAAAGGTCCCGCGGCCTCGGGCACCGCCCCGCTCCGCCCCCGGGCCGGCCGGGAAGCCCGCCCGAGGCCAACAAGGAGCCTTGTCCTCGCATTCCGGTGGCAGACGCGGAATGTCTGGGACGAGGCGGCCAGCGGCGCGGCGGTCCCCGCCCGCCCTACCCTGCGCCGGCCGCGGCTGGGGGGCTCGGCTGGGAGCCTCCTGGCCCGGCTCTGCTGCTCTCGCTGCCCCTGTCCTCGCTGTGACAGCCGCGCCGGGGCGCCCATCCCAGGCCGCAGCCCGCCCGCCCTCGCCTCGCCCCCCGGCCCAGCGGGGCTGCGTCCCGGCCTCTGCCTTCCCTCCGCGCTCAGCGCCGGGCGAGTCCTGCTGCCCACGCCGCAGTCCCTCCCCGGCCGAGCAACCCAAGCCCTGCTGTGGGCTCTTGCTCTAAGAAAAACAAGAGAAGAAAAGGCCTCACAGCTGCTGGCGGCATGAACAGAAACGCTTTCATCCCAGCTTCAAACATCCATAAACATTTGAACTTATGTTACCGGGAATAGAAAGTCAAACGTGCATTCCCCCAAAGACCCCCGAGAGCTGAAAGGACAGCCTGTACCCTCGAGGCTTCCAGGGCCCCCTGCATCCCATTTCCTGTCCGGGAGCAGGACTGGAGGCTGCCCAGGTCACCCCCGAGGCACCCGTGGTCTATGGGGAGAAAAAACATGCAAATGTGGTGCACGGGTCTAAGGGGACAGCGTGGATGCAGGAAGGAGACACTCGCTCTGTCTGCGGAAACCAGGGGGACTTTTAAAACCAGGTAACATAAGACCCATTTGAGCTGGATCTTCAAACATGGCAGCGAACGTGGATTCCAGCAGGTCCTGTCTAGTCTTCCCGCTGCCACTTTCGTACTCTGCATCCGTCCTGCACACAGGAACCTAAAAACCACTTCTCATACTCGTTTTTGTGCACCACGTTCACAGCAGCAGTATACACAATAGCCAAGAGGTGGAAGCAACCCACGTGTCCCTCTTTGTATGAATGGACAAGCAAAATGCGGTATTTACATACAAGGCAATATTTTTCAGACTTAAAAAGGAAGGAAATTCTGACACATGCTACCTTGAGGACACTATGTTAAGTGAACAAGCCAGTCACAAAAAGACAAGTATTGGGTAATTCCACTTCAATGGGATATCTGGAGTAGTCAAATTCATAAAAGAGAAAGAATAGTGGTTGCCAGGAGCCGGGGGCAGGTAGGAACGGGGAACTGTTTTTTATTTATTTATTTTTATAGTTGAAGAAAACATTTTATAACCTGAAGATAATTGGCCATTTCCAAAAGTCCTTGCAACCTGATATATCATGAGCTTTAACATTATTTGTCATGTAATTATTCTCCAGTACGTAACTCAATTATTCCTTGTGTGAAATCTCTGAT